>NC_092715.1:265862361-266179861 GCF_047496885.1 Scyliorhinus torazame | reverse complement strand
TAGAAAGAGATTCAGTTGTAGGTTTCAAAAGGGAATTGGATTAATATTCAAAGGAAGACTAATTACAGGGCTATGAGGAAACAAATAGGAAAGTGGGACGAACTGGATTGTTGGATGCCGACTTTTCTTAAAGATTGTCATTAACTGAACTTATTGAAACATTAATCAAACCATAAATGTAACTTTGAAAATATAGGGCACGATCTAACCGAATGGGAACAAGGTCCCGTGATGAGCACATTTAGCGTGGGGTTTCCTGGTGCTCACAGTGCCGAGAGGCACCACGCTATAGATCATAGAATTTACAGTGCAGAAGGAGGCCATTCGGCCCATCGAGTCTGTACCGGCTCTTGGGAAGAGCACCCCACCCAAGGTCAACACCTCCACCCTATCCCCATAACCCAGTAACCCCACCCAACACTAAGGGCAATTTTGGACACGAAGGGCAATTTAGCATAGCCAATCCACCTAACCTGCACATCTTTGGACTGTGGGAGGAAACCGGAGCACCCGGAGGAAACCCACGCACACACGGGGAGGATGTGCGGATCTCCACACAGACAGGGACCCAAGCCGGAATCGAACCTGGGACCCTGGAGCTGTGAAGAAATTGTGCTATCCACAATGCTACCGTGCTGCCCACTATCTACCAGGATTCTGGTTCTAGTCAGGGCCTCAGTGGGGAACGCTCCGACAAGGCCGCACTTAGTCCCATTTCTTGCACTGAGGAATTCCGCTCGCCAGAATACGTCAGTGCAAACAAAGAACAAAGAACAAAGAAATGTACAGCACAGGAACAGGCCCTTCGGCCCTCCAAGCCCGTGCCGACCATACTGCCCGACTAAACTACAATCTTCTACACTTCCTGGGTCCGTATCCTTCTATTCCCATCCTATTCATATATTTGTCAAGATGCCCCTTAAATGTCCCTATCGTCCCTGCTTCCACTACCTCCTCCGGTAGCGAGTTCCAGGTACCCACTACCCTCTGCGTAAAAAACTTGCCTCGTACATCTACTCTAAACCTTGCCCCTCTCACCTTAAACCTATGCCCCCTAGTAATTGACCCCTCTACCCTGGGGAAAAGCCTCTGACTATCCACTCTGTCTATGCCCCTCATAATTTTGTATACCTCTATCAGGTCGCCCCTCAACCTCCTTCGTTCCTGTGAGAACAAACCGAGTTTATTCAACCGCTCCTCATAGCTTATGCCCTCCATACCAGGCAACATTCTGGTAAATCTCTTCTGCACCCTCTCTAAAGCCTCCACATCCTTCTGGTAGTGTGGCGACCAGAATTGAACACTATACTCCAAGTGTGGCCTAACTAAGGTTCTATACAGCTGCAACATGACTTGCCAATTCTTATACTCAATGCCCCGGCCAATGAAGGCAAGCATGCCGTATGCCTTCTTGACTACCTTCTCCACCTGTGTTGCCCCTTTCAATGACCTGTGGACCTGTACTCCTAGATCTCTTTGACTTTCAATACTCTTGAGGGTTCTACCATTCACTGTATATTCCCTACCTGCATTAGCCCTTCCAAAATGCATTACCTCACATTTGTCCGGATTAAACTCCATCTGCCATCTCTCCGCCCAAGTCTCCAGACAATCTAAATCCTGCTGTATCCTCAGACAGTCCTCATCGCTATCCGCAATTCCACCAACCTTTGTGTCGTCTGCAAACTTACTAATCAGACCAGTTACATTTTCCTCCAAATCATTTATATATACTACAAAGAGCAAAGGTCCCAGCACTGATCCCTGTGGAACACCACTGGTCACAGCCCTCCAATTAGAAAAGCATCCCTCCATTGCTACCCTCTGCCTTCTATGGCCTAGCCAGTTCTGTATCCACCTTGCCAGTTCACCCCTGATCCCGTGTGACTTCACCTTTTGTACTAGTCTACCATGAGGGACCTTGTCAAAGGCCTTACTGAAGTCCATATAGACAACATCTACTGCCCTACCTGCATCAATCATCTTAGTGACCTCCTCGAAAAACTCTATCAAGTTAGTGAGACACGACCTCCCCTTCACAAAACCGTGCTGCCTCTCACTAATACGTCCATTTGCTTCCAAATGGGAGTAGATCCTGTCTCTAAGAATTCTCTCCAGTAATTTCCCTACCACTGACGTAAGGCTCACCGGCCTGTAGTTCCCGGGATTATCCTTGCTACCCTTCTTAAACAGAGGAACAACATTGGCTATTCTCCAGTCCTCCGGGACATCCCCTGAAGACAGCGAGGATCCAAAGATTTCTGTCAAGGCCTCAGCAATTTCCTCTCCAGCCTCCTTCAGTATTCTGGGGTAGATCCCATCAGGCCCTGGGGACTTATCTACCTTAATATTTTTTAAGACACCCAACACCTCGTCTTTTTGGATCACAATGTGACCCAGGCTATCTACACCCCCTTCTCCAGACTCAACATCTACCAATTCCTTCTCTTTGGTGAATACTGATGCAAAGTATTCATTTAGTACCTCGCCCATTTCCTCTGGCTCCACACATAGATTCCCTTGCCTATCCTTCAGTGGGCCAACCCTTTCCCTGGCTACCCTCTTGCTTTTTATGTACGTGTAAAACGCCTTGGGATTTTCCTTAACCCTATTTGCTAATGACTTTTCGTGACCCCTTCTAGCCCTCCTGACTCCTTGCTTAAGTTCCTTCCTACTTTCCTTATATGCCACACAGGCTTCGTCTGTTCCCAGCCTTTTAGCCCTGACAAATGCCTCCTTTTTCTTTTTGACGAGGCCTACAATATCACTCGTCATCCAAGGTTCCCGAAAATTGCCGTATTTATCTTTCTTCCTCACAGGAACATGCCGGTCCTGTATTCCTTTCAACTGACACTTGAAAGCCTCCCACATGTCAGATGTTGATTTGCCCTCAAACACCCGCCCCCAATCTATGTTCTTCAGTTCCCGCCTAATATTGTTATAATTAGCCTTCCCCCAATTTAGCACATTCATCCTCGGACCACTCTTACCCTTGTCCACCAGTACTTTAAAACTTACTGAATTGTGGTCACTGTTACCGAAATGCTCCCCTACTGAAACATCTACCACCTGGCCGGGCTCATTCCCCAATACCAGGTCCAGTACCGCCCCTTCCCTAGTTGGACTGTTTACATATTGTTTTAAGAAGCCCTCCTGGATGCTCCTTACAAACTCCGCCCCGTCTAAGCCCCTGGCACTAAGTGAGTCCCAGTCAATATTGGGGAAGTTGAAGTCTCCCATCACCACAACCCTGTTGTTTTTACTCTTTTCCAAAATCTGTCTACCTATCTGCTCCTCTATCTCCCGCTGGCTGTTGGGAGGCCTGTAGTATACCCCCAACATTGTGACTGCACCCTTCTTATTCCTGATCTCTACCCATATAGCCTCACTGCCCTCTGAGGTGTCCTCTCGCAGTATAGCTGTGATATTCTCCCGAACAAGTAGCGCAACTCCACCTCCCCTTTTACATCCCCCTCTATCCCGCCTGAAACATCTAAATCCTGGAACGTTTAGCTGACAATCCTGCCCTTCCCTCAACCAGGTCTCTGTAATGGCAACAACATCATAGTTCCAAGTAGTAATCCAAGCTCTAAGTTCATCTGCCTTACCCGTAATGCTCCTTGCATTAAAACATATGCACTTCAGGCCATCAGACCCGCTGTGTTCAGCAACTTCTCCCCGTCTGCTCTGCCTCAGAGCCACACTGTCCCTATTCCCTAGTTCTCCCTCAATGCTCTCACCTTCTGACCTATTGCTCCCGTGCCCACCCCCCTGCCATACTAGTTTAAACCCTCCCGTGTGACACTAGCAAACCTCGCGGCCAGGATATTTATGCCTCTCCGGTTTAGATGCAACCCGTCCTTCTTATACAGGTCACACCTGCCCCGGAAGAGCTCCCAGTGGTCCAGATAATGGAAACCCTCCCTCCTACACCAGCTGTTTAGCCACGTGTTTATCTGCTCTATCTTCCTATTTCTAGCCTCACTGGCACGTGGCACAGGGAGTAATCCCGAGATTACAACCCTCGAGGTCCTGTCTTTTAACTTTCTGCCTAGCTCCCTGAACTCCTGCTGCAGGACCTCATGCCCCTTCCTGCCTATGTCGTTCGTACCAATATGTACAACGACCTCTGCCTGTTTGCCCTCCCCCTTGAGGATTCCCTCTACCCGTTCGGAGACATCCTGGACCCTGGCACCAGGGAGGCAACATACCATCCTGGAGTCTCTTTCACATCCACAGAAGCACCTATCTGTACCCCTGACTATAGAGTCCCCTATTACTATTACTCTTCTGCGCTTTGACCCTCCCTTCTGAACATCAGAGCCAGCCGTGGTGCCACTGCTCTGGCTGCTGCTGTTTTCCCCTGATAGGCTATCCCCCCCGACAGTATCCAAAGGGGTATATCTGTTCGAGAGGGGGACAACCACAGGGGATTCCTGCACTGACTGCCTGCCCTTTCTGGTGGTCACCCATTTCTCTGCCTGCACCTTGGGTGTGACCACATTTACATAACTGCGATCTATGACGCTTTCCGCCACCTGCATGCTCCTAAGTGCATCCAATTGCTGCTCCAACCAAACCATGCGGTCTGTGAGGAGCTCCAGTTGGGTGCACTTTCTGCAGATGAAGCCATCCGGGACGCTGGAAGCCTCCCGGACCTGCCACATCTCACAGTCAGAGCACAGCACCCCTCTAACTGACATTGCGTCAATTAATTAAAATTTGTCTTTTTTTTTTTAAATACTTTTTTTTAAATTTCAAAGTTACTGTCAACTATCTGTTTCCTAGCACTAGATTTCTAATAGAAATGCGATAGCTAACTATAATACTCTCCGATCTCTGGCTTAGATATCCTCTAAATTATAATTAAGTTATTATGTTTAATTAGTTCCCAAATACTCACATTTTTTTAAATTTAGGTTAGAATCCCAACCAGCCACTCTGGCCACAGCTTTTCTGTGATGTCACTTTAGTTTCCCCCCGACACACACAATTTGAAAAAAGGTATAAAAGTAAAAATAACTTACTTATCTTCGGAGTGTCTGAGATGTTCTCAGGTTCTCTCGCTGACAGAGACTGCTCCTCCACCTCCGATCCTTGACCTGCACAATGCTAATAATATAATAATATAATATGGCACTTACCTTACACCAATGGGTCTTATTATTAGGTTAGAGGAGGAGGGCGGGTGGGAGACACTACACGTGTAGTGTCTCGGGTTTCCTCTCCACCAGAATTTATTAGTTGGGGGGGGGGGGACTTGCCAGAGGTCCGCGGGCCGAACTTCCGGTTCCCGCCTTATATAAAAACAAATAAAACAGAAAAGAAGAACAGACACGGGACTAGGCAAGGCTTTTAAATACACTACTCACCTCCAAGAAGGCCCCTGCGCACCGCTGCCGCCGAAATCCGAAGGGCTGCTCCTGTAAAGGCAAGGCTTTTTAAAGTAAGTACTCACCTCCCAGAAGGCCCCTGCGCACCGCTGCCGCCGAAATCCAAAGGGCTGCTCCTGTAAAGGTAAGGCTTTTAAATACACTACTCACCTCCAAGAAGGCCCCTGCGCACCGCTGCCGCCAAAATCCGAAGGGCTGCTCCTGTAAAGGCAAGGCTTTTAAATACACTACTCACCTCCAAGAAGGCCCCTGCACACCGCTGCCGCCGAAATCCGAAGGGCTGCTCCTGTAAAGGTAAGGCTTTTTAAAGTAAGTACTCACCTCCCAGAAGGCCCCTGCGCACCGCTGCCGCCGAAATCCAAAGGGCTGCTCCTGTAAAGGTAAGGCTTTTAAATACACTACTCACCTCCAAGAAAGCCCCTGCGCACCGCTGCCGCCGAAATCCGAAGGGCTGCTCCTGTAAAGGCAAGGCTTTTTAAAGTAAGTACTCACCTCCCAGAAGGCCCCTGCGCACCGCTACCGCCGAAATCCAAAGGGCTGCTCCTGTAAAGGTAAGGCTTTTAAATACACTACTCACCTCCAAGAAGGCCCCAAGAAGTGCAGACACAGATTGTGACATTAGCCCCCCCCCCCCACACGGCCCCCAAACTCCCCATAATCCCAACTCAACTATAAGGGGGTCCTCGAGACCCCCCCTCCCCCCCAGCATCCGACCGCAGCCATGCAGGGCAAACCCATGCCCAATCCCCGTTGTGGGAAAAATGCCAGCCTGGCGCCCAGGCAGTCCCCCTACCCGGTGGTAGTGCCTGGCACTGCTAGACTGGCACTCACGTGGCACTGCCAGGGTGGCACCAACAGTGCCAGGGTGCCACCTTGCCAAGAGGGCAAGCACCTGGGGGCCTCCAATCCCCGTGTGTGCCGTTTCGTCTGTGGAGATCAGAACACAACGGCGGTCGCCAGAGGTGTCCGAGGCGGAAGGGGTTAGATCCTAACACCTCGGGTAAGTCAGGGGAGAGCATACTAGCTATCTCACTCTAATATGCAGACTTGCAAAGTAGCGACCCTGCCCACAATGGGCGGGATTCAGATCGCAATGTCTCAATGGGCGGGGCTCAGATCGCAATGTCTCACGAGATCGCGTTAGATCTCGCGAGGCGTGGCGAGCCAGTTGGATCCCAGACGAGGGATTTACCGGCCGCGCCGCTCCACCTCCCAGGCGCAACGCGGCCGGCTGATCACGCACTATAATATTCTGAGATATCAGGGTCGATGATAAAAGGCTGTTGCCACTGGCTGGAGATTCGAACACGGGACACGCAGTTTCAGGATAAGGACCAACCATTTAGGATTGAGATTAGGAGAGGTTTCTTCTCTCAAAGTATTGTGATCTCTGTATCCCAGAGAGCTGTGATTCCTCCGTTGATGAGAATATTCAAAGTTGAGATCGATAAGTTTTGAGCAGTAAGAAAATTATGGGAATGAGGGAGGAAGGGAGAGTTGACGTGGACGGTTAGTCATCATCTCATTGAAGGACAGAGCACCTACTCCTGCTCCTATTCTTTCTGTTAATCAAAGAGATTGTTGGACAGTGATCTTTTCTGACACTTTTTTCTTCTAGTTATGGGTCCCTATGTGAGGCGGATACTCTGCGATGAGCTCGGAGCACCTGCGAACTCTGCTGTCAATTGTGTCCCACTGGAGGATTTTGGTGGGCAACACCCAGACCCAAATCTCACGTACGCTACATCGCTACTCGAGGCCATGAAGGGAGGAGAATATGGGTTTGGCGCAGCTTTCGATGGAGATGGGGTATAATTTTACCTAAATGTATTACCATGAGTATTTTTGTTATTGCGGATCGATCATCTCATCAATGATAGCTGCTATAAGTTTATAGTTCTGCCTGAGACATTTCCTCATTCACAAGAAAATGATTCCATTAGTCGTTCAAATGTTTGTATTTTTAAGGGTTGTACCTCAACTGCCTAATATCTAATTAAACCATAGCGTGAAGCAGGAACATCGCTGTAGGGCTTCTTGTGACTGGACCTGGATGTCTATGTCTTTTGTGTAATCCCTGCTGTGTGTCTCTTCGATCTTTTGAAAGCTGATCGAAAAAAATTAAAAGTCAATGCAAGTTCACATGTGAATCATGAAGCAGTTTTATTGCACAGGCAGGAAGTCAATGTGCAAAGTAGTAACCACACTTATTGTAATCGAGGCAACTTCTGTTACAATCCCAGTTGATGTTAATACTGGACAAGCTGATTCCAGAGTGAAATCTGGCTTGATTAGACCCTAAAGATCTTTCAGAAACCATTGAGAAAGGTTAATGTACCAATTCACAGGAGTCGGCCGATGTACTTTTAAAGCAGAATAAAATAGGTATTAAAATAAGAAAAATGGCCGGCGCGGTGGCGCAGTGGTTAGCACTACTGCCTACAGTGCTGAGGACCCGGGTTCGATCCCGGTCCCGGGTCACTGTCTGTGTGGAGTTTACACATTCTCCCCGTGTCTGCGTGGGTTCCACCCCCACAACCCAAAGATTAGGTGGGTTGGCCACGCAAAATTGCCCCATGATTGGGAAAAAAATTCAAAAGAAAAGAAAGAAAAATAAGAAAAATGATTGACGCCAGACAAAAAAGGTGGAAAGATCTCAATACAAACAAAACAAGATGATTGAGATTCCCAATATTCATTTACCCCGTTATATCTTTACAGACACATAAACCAGTGAAGAGTTCCCACTAGCCTGACAGGCTTGTTGCTTGGGACTGGCACACATACAATTCCTGTGAATTCTTAAGCATTCGCTTGATACTTCGCACCCAACTCGGGGCTCCTGATGCAATGTGTGTGAGATGGCAAGGCAAGCGAACAGATTGCTGGTTACTTGCAGTTTACGGGACAAAACAGTTCCATCATCTTAACCACCGTTCAACTCAGTGTTTTTTAATTTTAATCTCATGTGAACGCACTAAACATACCCCTTAAAACAAATGTTTTTTCCAAATAATTTCTGTGATGCAAAAATAAGCGATTGAGAATCGAGAGATTAGGGCGAGGTAGATGGAAGCATTGCATTGTGTGGTATAATTATTTCACATTTTCAACCAAATGGCAAAGCAATCACTTAAGGGCCTCTAGGCATGAATAAATATTGGTGACGTTTCTTTGCTGTGCAGTTATCTGCCTTAATTGAAACTTAAAAAGCAGTACCAGACAGACTGTGAGGAGAGACTGATTTTCAGTGTATCTGCAGTGCAGGGTTTATGTCTCAAAACAGGTCGTCAAATTAAACCTTTCCACTCCCACCTTCCTCTTAAGCTGGTGAACTGACTCCTTTTTCCCAGGATCCCAGGGTAAAATAACGAGCGGAATGCTGGACAGCTGGCTAGGATCCAGCAGCTCCACTTGGCTGTTAGAGAACGGGACGGAGAAGGCGGGCGCCAGAATTCTAAGACAGGGATAAGTGGCGGAAATTCAAAGGAGATCGCTCTCTTTTTTTTAACAGGACCGTAACATGATTCTCGGGAGGAATGGGTTCTTCGTCAATCCCTCGGACTCCGTGGCCGTGATTGCGGCAAATGTCAGCTGCATTCCATACTTCCAGAAGACAGGAATTCGAGGATTTGCAAGAAGCATGCCCACCAGTACAGCGCTGGATAGGTAGGAAAGACTCACTCTCCACCCTGATGTATAATTCAACCTTAAAGTGTTTTCGGGAACATTCGTCAATTGAAGGATTTGCGCTTATGTAGCACCTTCCATGATGTCAGGACGTACCAATGTGCTTTACAGCCAATTAAGTACTTTTGAATTGTGGTCACTGTTTTGCCAGTCTTTGCACACGGAGAGGTCCCACAAATCAGCAATGGGTTAATAACCAGAGAATCTGTTATAGTGAGGTTGGCGATGAATATTGGCCAAGACGCCAGAGAAAACTCACCGGTGTGGTATTTATCATAAATGTAAGAACTGTAAGGGTTAATGAAATGTCTAGATCAGCCAGTAGAGGGAGCTAGAGTTACAAGTATATAAGACATTGATGCCTTTGTGGGGGAGAGAAGTGAAGGAGATAGCTAGAGTACAGACTGAAGGAAATATAGTGTGAGTGAGAGGAGATCATAGTTTAGAATAGTGTAGAGATTAGCTGTAGATGAGTGTAGATTGTATGTTAATTATTAACTGCGTATTTAGGAGTACGTGTCGAATCCAAATTAGTGTTGTTAATAAATTTATAGCTTTGTTCAAGTTCAAGCTGTTTTGTGGTCTTTGTGAACACTACGCCAACCACCCTGAATTTAACAACGCCAAGAACACTACAACCTGCTCTACTTTGAAATAGTGCTGTAGAATCTTTTATATCCACCTGTAAAGGCAGATGGGGCTGTGGCTTAACCCCTCATCCCAAAGACAGCACGTCTGACAGTGCAGGGCTCCCTCGGTACAAAGAACAAAGAAAAATACAGCACAGGAACAGGCCCTTCGGCCCTCCAAGCCTGCGCCGACCATGCTGCCCATCTTATCAAAAATCTTCTACACTTGAAATGAAATGAAAATGAAATGAAAATCCCTTATTGTCACAAGTAGGCTTCAAATGAAGTTACTGTGAAAAGCCCCTAGTCGCCACATTGCGGCGCCTGTTCGGGGAGGCTGGTACGGGAATTGAACCGTGCTGCTGGCCTGCTTTAAAACCCAGCTATTTAGCCCTGTGCTAAACCAGCCCCTAGAACCCACTTCCGAGGTCGGTACGGGCCCTCCAGCAATGCAGCGTTCTCTCAGTACTGAGCTTGGGGGGGGGGGGGGGGGGGTCACTTTAGATTTTGCGTTCATTTCTGTGATGTGGAACCCGAACTCACAACCTCTGGCTTGGAGGTGAGAGTGCTACTGATTATAATGGCTGCACGGTTCAATGAAAGTTCCAATTGGCTGAGAGAAGTGGTGAAGCGAGTGATTGGTTACACATGTATGGAGAGATATTCCTTCCCAATTGGGGGAAAAAAATCCCCCCCCCCCCCCAGGGTGTAAGGAATTTTTCACTCAATGAAGAGATTTCACCCAAACTTCCAACATGCGTATCCGAACATGGACCAAATCCAGCTTGCAATCAACCTCTGTACTCGGTGGCCTACATTGGCTCTCAGTCCAGCAACAACTCAGATTTAAAAATCTGACCCTCATGTTCCAATCCCGGCATGGCCCAGCTCCGCCCCACCTCTGGATAAAAGCAAATTACTGCGGATGCTGGAATCTCAAACGAAAGAGAAAATGCTGGAAAATCTCAGCAAGCCTGGCAGCATCTGTAGGGAGAGAAAAGAGCTAACATTTCGAGTCCGATGAGTCTTTGCCAAAGCTGACAAAGGCTTGTGTATTAACGCAGAGCTATCTCTCAGACAGACTTGGAATTTCAGTCAAACTTATCCAATTGAGGGGCAATTTAGCCTGGCCAATCCACCTACCCTGCACATCTCCGGGTTGTGGGGGTGAGACCCACGCAGACACAGGAAGAAAATGCAAACTCCACACGGACAGTGACCTGGGGCCGGGATCGAACCGAGTCCTCGGCGTCGTGAGGCTGCAGTGCTAACCACTGCGCCGCCATGCCGCCCAATAGTCAAACCTTTACGACAAATTCTGCCCTCCTTTTCTTCCAGGCACCAGGCCCCAAGAGGGTGTTGGTGACCATGGGCTTCCATTAGATTGGCCCATGATTGTACTTGACAAAGCAGTGCCATGGTCTGCCGTTCTCTTCTACAGTATTGCTGACGAGGAAACTCTCCTCTTCCCACCTGCCAGGCACACTGGAAGAATGTATGGGCTGACAATTAACCTGTTTGGCCAGGTATGAACCCAACTTCTGCGGCCATCAAGTTCTGAAGTGGGATTTGAACCCAGGACTTCTGGCCCAGAGGTAGAGACCCAACCCACTGAGCAACAAGACCTCCACAACCAGCTTCCTACATCTGGGAAAGGAATTCCCAGTGATGATTCTTCAACCTGATTGATTGAAGACCATCCTTTTGATTGTCATGCCCACACATGCCACTGATCCCCAGTAAAGGGCACCACACTGCATCAGACACCCGATGACAGCAAGTGGCCATTTGCAAGACCACAGAAAGCCTGTGGCCGGCTGTTAATGAGGTGAGTAGAGCGTGTCATTCCCTTGCCGAAGTTAGTGGAACATGGGAGAGAAAGGATTTGGGGTTTCAATAAGAAAGCCAATCGTGGAGATCAAACATTTGGGGGCTGGATTCTCCAATTTTGAGGCTATGTCCCCATGCTGGCGTGGGACGGTGGCGTTTTACGATGGAACAAATGCCGTAAAATGGCCACCGATCCTCCGTTTGGCTGGGGGCTAGCAGCTGAGCAGCGTAGAGCACATGGCTGCAACTGCCGATACGGCCCGGAGAATTGCCGGGTCCGTAGCCACGCATGCTCACGGCGGCGGCCTGCAGCGGCCGTGCCGTGCCAACAGGGCGGCGGCGGCTCGTGTGCCCCCGCACCAACCTCCCAGCAGTGCCCCCAGTCCCTGGGAAGGTCCCTCCTGCCCTCGGGTCGGACCTCCCAAGACTGTGGCGGTGCTGGACTGAGTCCGCAGCTGCCACGCCGAGTTCCTGATGGATGAGAGCCCCCGCGACCGACGCCGTCGGGAACTCGGCCGTTCAGGGGCGGAGCATCGGGGGGGTGAGCTTCAGGCAATGTCCTGAGGCTGTTGATATGGTGTGGTAATACCAGGTATTGCAGTACCTGAGAGGTGAATGACCATTGGCTAGACCTAGGAGTCTACCATTGGGTAACGTACATAGCCCCGCCCTGAGAGGCGGGGTATAAGAACCCATGCCGTCCCAGCAGCCTTCACCTTCTGTATCAAAGCTGCTGGGTACAGTTCTAGCTGATTAAAGCCGATTAGATATGACTCACCGTGTCTCGAGAGTTATTGATTTTGCATCAAGCGCCGCTGCCCCCGATTAGGTCGTGAACGGGGATTCTCCGGCCTATCGCTGAACGCATTCTCCCCGTGTCTGCGTGGGTTTCCTCCGGGTGCTCCGGTTTCCTCCCACAAGTCCCGAAAGACATGCTGTTAGGTGAATTGGACATTCTGAATTCTCCCTCAGTGTCCCCGAACAGACCACTTGTGTTTGTGACAACAAAGCTTGACTGTCCATGTAAATACAGAATGAATGTGATGTGACAAATAACTGATTGTATGAGGGAATTGAATTGAGAGTCCAGCTTCTTCTGCACACATCCAGTCGGACACTAGGGGAAAGAAAGTGATGCCCTGGAAGATTATCTTGTCAGCAATAAGTTCATATAAAGGCCAGTAATATATGAAGAAATCTGTAATAGCTAGTAGGGTTCCAAGAATGGCCAGCAGTAATCCCATCCCTCGAAGAAAAAATTCATAACTATGCCTCCACTTGATAGTTTGGGGGCAATATTTTGTATTAGTTTGTTCAGAATGCTATCATGATCACCATAAGGTTCTAGAACTTGATAGAATCGTACACCAGAGGAGGCTTTCCTCTGCTGACTCTTTGAAAGAGTTTTCCAACTTAGTTCCGTACCCCAGATGTAGCCCCATAACCCTGCAAATTAATCCTCTTCCAACATATCCAATTTTCTTCTGAAAGTTCCTATGGAATCCGATTTTGCCATCTTTCAGGCAGTGCATTCCAGATCTTGACAACCCTCTGGATGAAGACATTTCTCCCTGTTCCTCCTCTAGTCCTTTTGCCATTTATCATAAATCTAGAACATCTGGTTACTGACCCATTTGGCAGAGGAAACAGTTTCTCTCTAATTGTTCCACCAAAACCCATCGTAATCTTGGCACATCTCTTTGGGGTCTCCCTTTTAACATCTCCGCCTCGAGGAGCACACTCCCAGCTTTTCCAATGTCGCCACATAACTGAAATCCTTCATCCCTGGTAAATCTTCTTTATGCCCTGCCCAAGTCCTTCGATCCTAAAGTCAGGTGCCCAGATTTTTGTACAGTACTTATGCAACACAAGGTATTGTCCGGCAATACAAATCTTATTAACTGTGCACTTAAGGTGCTTCACACACTTGAGAACGATGATGGATTTTCTTTCTGTAGCACACCAAAGCTTAACGTTCCTCTGTGCCAAAGTTATAGTAACTCCATGATGGGGCTGTGGTGTCATGTTCTGTGTTGTGGTCGTAGTACAGATGCACACAGAACGTCTAGTTCTTTGACTAGTAGGATAGTTTTATTGACAAGGTGAACACGTGGAAAGATAATTAATGAGCTATGATACAAACGGTAACAAAATAAATGAATTCACTGAATTCCCCTGGAGCTACTTCCACTGCGGCTGTCCTCTAGTACAACTTACTACCAACTGCCAAATCCCTCAAGTCACATGGTGGATTTCTATCATCACCAGCTGGTCGGAGGTCGTACTGATAACTATATACATTGATCGATAACTATACCATTGATGTGCACACGCATATCACCTCATGTGGGATTAGGATACTGTATGGAGAAACTGCGAGACAATAATAGCTAGTGCGTTGTGGGATATAACAAGGGCATTTCTGAGTTTGGCAGTGTATTCCTGGGATTTAGGTAGGGTATTGCTGGTGTATTCCTAGGCTATAGTTTGCGTTTTCCTGAGATATTTCTAGGGAATTCCTGGACTATTCCACGGGAATGCCTGGCATTAAGTAATAACAACAAGGAATGAAGTTGTTGAGCCACATTGACACAATGATACAAAACATGTCCTGATGTGTGCAGCCTGCTCCAGTATCAAAGTGGAATGAAGCATATCCCCTGGGAGCCATTAGCAAATCGAGAGGAAACATCTGCTTTTGGCTGATCCAGAATCAACATGTTGTGTAGGAGACCGCTGCATGCTGTCAGATTCCTTACAGGACTAGTGATTTTAGAATCTGCTAATCGAAAACCATGGAAAAAGCGATCATCTGGGGCTTATTCACTTGCAGTTACACCAAAAGCCCGAGATGCAGTTCTCTTCCTGATAAATCACCGAGAAATTAAGTTGACGGGTAATTTGATTATAGCAGTGTAAGTCGCGCGGGAAACTCACAACTTGGTGCGTAGAAAATTGTACTTCCAGAGACCTAAATGAAGCAACGGGGAATTAAAAGGTGAAAAGGCTTTGTGCAAAGCAGCTTTAGTTTCAGGAGCACAGGTCACTTTGGTGAGGTGGGCTGCAAAGCATTATCTGATACCCAACCAACGCCATCATTAAAGATGGAAGATTACAGATGTTCACAGAGTCTTTTGGTAGTGGTGGTGGGGTGAAGGAGGCAGGGGATGGGGGTGGGGGGCTTAACAATGGCTGTGGTGGAGTTCAGTCTGCTGTGAAGACACTCAAAGGGGCCCACAACGTGAGGAAAAGGGGCTGACCTTGGTTGTGCTGACATTAACAGTTAGCAGCCTCTGAGCAGAGCTCTGTGCGTGCACATGATTCCACCACCAGCACGCGCTGGGGCTGCAGCGAAGGAGTTCTGGGCGATCAAGCAATGCTATCAACAGAATCCTTACACCCGTAAATGATTTGGACAGTTTGCAGCCTGATGGCAAACTTTGCATTTGATCAATCTCCAGGACACGGACAGTGCAGTGCTGAGGGAGTGCTGCCCTGCCAGAGGTAAAAGAAAGACTTGCATTAATATTCAAGGCCACAGTGTTGTGTTATTCACCCTGGGGTAACACGGACTGCAACAGGAAGCAGATGGATTGTAAAGCATACACCAAACTTAGACGTTGGTTCAATACGATTTATTGAACTTCTGTAACAATGCACACAGCTTGCTGTGGGCTGACACTCTACTACTCTAAGTGTACTAACTCTAACTAACTAGACCAGACTAGCTCTGATCCACATGTAGAAGATGCTAACTGATATATACACCCTGACTGTCACTACAGTTGTCACCAGTGGGAAGAGGCAGAGTGCTGACGCCTTGTGTGTTTTATAGTGGGAAACCCCCCTCTGGTGTTCTGTCTGGTGATTGGTTGTGTTCTGTCCTGTGTGTTGATTGGCTAACCTGGGTGTCTGTCACTGCCTGTCTTTACCTCATGATGTGCATGGGTGCATATTATGACGCACAGGATTTCCCAAAGCACTTTATAGCCAGTCAAGCAGTGTTGAAGTGTAGTCACTGTTGTGATGTGGGAGCTACAGCAGCTAATGTGCGCCCAGCAAACTCCCACAAGCGGCAGTGTGATGACCAGATAATCTATTTTTCTGGACACCAGGGAGAACTCCCTTGCTCATCCTTAAAATAATGCTGTAAAATCTTACACACCCACCTGAGAGCGCAGATGGGACCTCAGCTTAACAACTCATCTGAAAATGTAGCTCACCCTCAGTACTACAGTGGTGTGTTAAATTTGTTTTTGTTGTGCTGGGCCTTCAATCCACTGCCTTCTGACTTAGAGGCAAGGCTGCCCAGTATGTTTAGGATGAGATGTTAAACGAAGGCGCTGCTCATCACAGCCCCGTGATAGATGTAAAAGATCCCTTGGCCTTGATTTTGATGAAAAGGAGGGGAGTTCGCACCGGTACCCTAAGGTTCAATATTTATTCCTCACGTGACGTTACTGTGGTAAACCACTGTTGTACCTCTATTAGAGGATGTACGGTAGAACCTGCACTACAGGTTCGCCTGTGGCCCCTGCCTGCTGGCTCCGCCCAGGAGGCGGGGTATAAATATGCGTGTCCTCCAGCTCGCAGCCATTTCGCCAGCTGCTGTGGGAGGCCACACATCTGATAGCAATAAAGCCTCAGTTTGGATTCAACTTCCGTCTTTAGTCAAATTGATCGTGCCTCAATTTATTGCTATCAGTTTCGAAGGATGGACCGCCATATTAAACCGGATCGCCTGCAGCTGGATCCGCACTCTATCGACGCCAGAAAAGACTTCCAGCACTGGCTAGCTTGCTTCGAAGCGTACATCAACGCGGCACCGACCCCTGTTCCGGAGGCTCAGAAGATCCAGATCTTATATTCCAGGCTGAGCTCTAAAGTCTTCCCGCTGATCCAGGATGCACCAAACTACGCTGAAGCCATGACTCGACTCAAGGACAACTACGAGCAGAAGACAAACACGCTCTTCGCCAGGCACGCACTCGCCACTCACTCTCAACTCCCTGGTGAGTCCATAGAAGACTTCTGGAGGGCCCTAATCCCACTAGTCCGGGACTGTGACTGGCAGGACGTTACAGCCAAGGAACACTCAGACCTCCTTATGTGGGTCGCCTTTGTGACTAGAATTGGGTCAGATATCATACGCCAGCAGCTCCTAGAAGGGGCCACACGCGACCTCGCAGAGACTAAAACGGTCGCGCTCTCCATGACAGTCGCCCTGCGCAATGTCCAGTCATATGCCCCCAACCGTGCGGCCCACCCCTCCTACACTTCGTGGACCCCACAGACCCCAATACGCCTGCGCTACACGCCAGCCAGCAAACCCCGGGGGGCCCCGAAGCTATTTTTGCGGCCAGCAAAAGCACCCCCGCCAATGCTGCCCTTTGTAAAGCCTGCAGGAAGAAGGGCCACTTCGCCGCGGTGTGTCAGGCCCGCTCAGTAGCCGCGATCGCCCACACCCCCCCCCCCCGTCATGGACAATGGGCGCCGCCATCTCCTCCTCCCCCCCCAGACCACATGCGACCAGTGGGCGCTGCCATCTTCCTCTCCATGCAACACGTGTGTTTCATGTGCGCCGCCACCTTGTCCCACCCCCGCAACGTGAGTTCCATGGGTGCCGCCATTTTGTAACCCGCAAGATCTTCGGGCGCCACCATCTTGTCTACCCCTCAGCACATGGGCACCACCAGCGTTCCAGGACCTGAACTCAACGGCCGCCACACTGCCCGACAACCAACCAAGGCTCGCCTCCATGTCGCTCGACCAGTCTCGCCCGCATAACCTGACCAACGCAGCCACCAGCGTGAAAGTCGACGGCCATGTAACCTCTTGCCTGCTGGACTCTGGGAGCACTGAAAGCTTCATACACCCGGATACGGTAAGGTGCTGCTCCCTCACGATACACCCCCCAATCAAAAACTCTCCCTGGCCTCCGGATCCCATTGCGTAGCGATTCGGGGGTACTGTAACGTCACGCTCACGATCCAGGGCGTAGAATTCCACTGCTTCCGCCTCTACGTCCTCCCTAACCTCTGCGCTGCACTAATCCTAGGCCTGGATTTCCAGTGTAACCTCCAGAGCCTAACCCTGAAATTTGGCGGACCCTTACCACCCCTTACTGTGTGCAGCCTCGCGACCCTAAAGGTCGACCCACCTTCCCTCTTTGACAGTCTAACTCCAGATTGCAAACCCGTCGCCAGCAGGAGCAGACTGTACAGCACCCAGAACAAGACCTTCATCAGGTCCGAAGTCCAGCGGCTGCTTCGGGAAGGCATCATTGAGGCCAGCAACAGCCCCTGGAGAGCTCAAGTGGTAGTAGTTAAAACTGGGGAGAAGCACAGAATGGTCGTGGACTACAGCCAGACCATCAACAGGTACACGCAGCTTGACACGTACCCCCTCCCATGCATATCTGACATGGTTAACCGGATTGCACAGTACCGGGTCTTCTCAACGGTGGACCTGAAATCCGCTTACCACCAGCTCCTCATCCGTAAATCGGACCGGCCATACACCGCCTTCGAGGCAGACGGCCACCTATACCACTTCCTTAGGGTCCCCTTCGGCGTCACTAACAGGGTCTCGGTCTTCCAAAGGGAGATGGACCGAATAGTCGACCGGTACGGCTTGCGGGCCACGTTTCCGTACCTAGACAATGTGACCATCTGCGGCCATGATCAGCAGGACCACGGTGCCAACCTCGCTAAATTTCTCCGCACCGCCACTCTCCTCGACCTCACGTATAACAAGGAGAAGTGTGTGTTCCGTACAAACCGCTTAGCCATCCTCGGCTACGTGGTCGAGAACGGAGTTCTGGGGCCCGATCCCGACCGCATGCGCCCCCTCATGGGGCTTTCCCTCTCCCACTGCCCCAAGGCCCTCAAACGCTGCCTGGGGTCCTTCTCGTATTACGCACAGTGAGTCCCAAACTATGCGGACAAGGCCAGCCCACTCATACAGTCCACTCATTTCCCCCTGACGGCCAAGGCCCAACAGGCTTTCGCCCGGATCAGAGCTGATATTGCCAAAGCTGGAATGCACGCTGTAGACAAAACACTTCTTTTCCAAATAGAAAGCGACGCATCGGACGTCGCCCTTGCCGCCACCCTCAACCAGGCAGGCAGGCCCGTGGCATTCCTTTCCCGCACCCTCCATGCCTCCGAAATTCAGCACTCATCCGTCGAAAAGGAGGCCCAGGCTATCGTTGAGGCTGTGCGACATTGGAGGCATTACCTGGCCGGCAGGAGATTCACTCTCCTCACTGACCAACGGTCGATAGCCTTCATGTTCAACAATACACAGCGGGGCAAGATCAAAAATGATAAAATCTTGCGGTGGAGAATTGAGCTCTCCACCTATAACTACGAGATTAAGTATCGCCCCGGCAAACTCAATGAGCCCCCAGACGCCCTATCTCCGGACCCTGCACGACAGCCTTTGTCACCCAGGGCTCACTCGGTTGTACCACTTCATTAAGGCACAAAATTTGCCCTACTCCGTCAAGGAAGTAAGGACGATCACCAAGGACTGCCAGGTCTGTGCTGAGTGCAAGCCGCACTTCTACCGACCGGACCACGCGCACCTGGTGAAGGCCTCCAGCCCCTTTGAACGCCTCAGCGTGGATTTCAAAGGCTCCCACCCCTCCTCCGATCGACACACATATTTCCTCAGTGTGATTGATGAATACTCCCATTTTCCCTTCGCCATCCCATGCCCCGACATGACGTCTGCCACCGTCATTAAAGCCCTTAATTCTATCTTCACTCTGTTCGGCTTCCCCGCCTACATTCACAGTGACAGGGTATCCTCATTCATGAGTGATGAGCTACGTCAGTTCCTGCTCAGCAGGGGTAACGTCTCCAGCAGAACGACGAGCTACAACCCCCGGGGAAACGGACGGGTAGAAAGGGAGAATGGGACGGTATGGAGGGCCGTCC
Organism: Scyliorhinus torazame; assembly: GCF_047496885.1. Taxonomy (NCBI): domain Eukaryota; kingdom Metazoa; phylum Chordata; class Chondrichthyes; order Carcharhiniformes; family Scyliorhinidae; genus Scyliorhinus; species Scyliorhinus torazame. The sequence continues at coordinate 266,160,376 of NC_092715.1, read as the reverse complement.
AGCTGGCCCTATGGTCCAGAAATCTCCCGGCCTCCTGCTGGCAAGAGGTCCTCCCTGATGCACTACATTCCAGTCTCTCATTACTCTGCACTGCTACCAACAGTACACCACGTGAACATCTTTTTGCCTTCCCCGGGAAGTCCACATCCGGGGTATCGCTCCCAACTTGGCTCACAGCTCCGGGAACCGTGCTTCTCTGCAAATATGTGTGGCTCTACAAGGCGGATCCGTTGGTGGAAAGGGTGCACCTGCTCCACGCAAACCCACAGTACGCCGATGTGGCGTTCCCCGACGACCGCCAGGATACCGTCTCCCTCAGGGACCTGGCACCAGTAGGTTCCACCCCCACACCACCCCCGGCGCCACCCTCCCCTCCCCCGCCACCCCCATCACCCCCCCCAGGACCGTCCGTCCTCCCCCTGCCCACCCCCGTTGATGAAGAGGATTTCGGCACGCTCCCGGAGTCAACTTCGACCACGACAGCACCAACATCGCCGGCTCCACTTCGGCGATCCCAGAGGACGATCAAGGCGCCGGACCGGCTGAACCTCTGACCGGCCCACCGATGACCAGAGACATTTTTTCACTGTTCTGTAAATACTAAAGATTGTTAATTGTATATAGTTATCCACCATCCCCGCCGGACTCAATTTTAACAGGGGGTGAATGTGGTAAACCACTGAGTTCTTATATTAAGGGTTGTACGGTAGAACCTGCACTACAGGTTCACCCGTGGCCCCTGCATGCTAGCTCCGCCCAGGAGCCGGGTTATAAATATGCGTGGCCTCCAGCCCGCAGCCATTTCGTCAGCTGCTGTGGGAGGCCACACATCTGATAGTAATAAAGCCTCAGTTTGAATTCAACTTCGTCTCCTGCCAAATTGATCGTGCCTCAAATATATTCAAGGCAGATTGACAAAACCGTGGGGCGCGATTCAACCAAAACATTTCTAAGGGCGGGATTCTCCGGCCTATCCCCGCCCAGCGACCGGAAGTTCCCGCTCAAGATCAATGGATCTAACATGGTCCGCGTCCCGCCCGTGACAATCTTGCGGTGGGCACTGTGGGAAAAATGCAGCCCGAAGTGTCATTTAGGGCGGGTTTGGCGGGGGGGGGGTTTCTCACCGGCTTTTTGGGTGAGATCCACACTGCTATTCAACCACCCTTTGGGACTTGGGGAATTTCCCTCTGGTCAGCAGCTGAAATCCTGATTGCCATTGGCGTCAGTCTTCCTGGACTTCAGTTCCACTCTTGGTCAACTGCTGCCTTGGTGTCAAAGACAGCTACTCTGCTTTGTTCAGCTACACAGATAAATCTAATGCATGGTACGGATTTTAATCGTCGAGTATTTTAAGGTTATGCCTTCCGATATAGCATTGGCCTGCAATTTAATACCAGGTTATTTTTGCACTGAGCTAACAGTTGGTCCATTTTTGATCCAAGCGGGCTACATACTGTGACTATTACCTGTTCCCAGTTACAGATAAATAAAGAACTTTGTTGTATCAGGGAATCTTCCAGTTGGGATTTTAAAATATCAAACAACCTCCTTTATATTGCTCTGAGTCACAATGGGCTGTACAGGTCAGCATGTCCCAGGTTTGCTGCTGTATGTGTGCCGGGCAAAATGAACTGAGCAAGTGCTTTTTGTCGAGGTGTTGCAATTAGCCTCGGTGCCCGTGGGAGGAGGGATGTGCTGACCCAGATTCTTCCCGGGGATACTATTCCCCGCCTTTTGGAACCTACCAGGTCAGATACATACAAGGTCGGGTGCAGCTGTGATGCTTTAGAATGACAAATATGACAGGAAGGAGACCAGCTGGTCTTAGAAACCTGGCCCACACCATAGTGCCCAGAGGGCTAAACACTCCACCTCCCCCCCCCCCCCCCGCCGCCACCACCTCCACCCTGTCTCTCTCCCCTTCCCCCACCCCCACCCCCCGCCCTGTCATGTAATCAAGCACATAGGAATCCTTCAGAAAAAGACGGGGCCAATATGGGGAAAATACCCCATAAAATATTCTGTACAGTTTCTCTACGGTTGGATAATCACACAACATTCAGCAAGTTGGCAACTTCGGGGGCGGTTTTGAGCCTCTCCCTCTCCACCCGTTAGGAAGCTGGCGCGTGCACAAAATCCGGAGAGCAGCAAAAATCGTGATTCCGCCGTGATTGGCTTGGGGAATATTACTCCGCTCCCCTCGCCAGGTGGAGTCGTGCGAATCGCACCACGTGAGCCTGATTTTAATACATTAGCATGTTATTCGCCAGCACACCGTCCAGACCTTCACCCCTCCCGGAATATTCACCGGGAGCCAGCGTGACGTCACGCCAGCGTCATTTGTTACAGCTCTTCGTAGATGTGAACCTTCACCTCCGAGGGGGGTATCAGGGGCCAGCCCTCAGGCAGCCATGACTGCCCAAGCTCGTCACTGCTCTGGGTGCATCGGGGAGGCCGCAGGGGACACAGATAGGTGCAACTCTGGGCTGGGGCTGGAGTTCATGCACACAGTCTCGGGGGGGGGGGGGGGGGCCCTTCCAGCAGGAGCGCATCTTCAACGAGTCATCAGTGTGGGAGGTGGGAGAGACACACTGCTGCCTCTCTCCGGCACAGGGATGAGGGGCCGAGTGTGCACCAGGGTTTGTGGAACTTGGGTCCATGAAATGACTGGTTGGAGGATTTGGTGGTGAACTAAATGAAATTTATTACAAGTGCTATATTCCAGTGGTGCTCTATTTTCTAGTTAAAATTTAGAGCACCCAATTATTTTTGTCCAATTCAGGGGCAAGTTAGCGTGGCCAATCCACCTGCCCTGCACACCTTTGGGTTGTGGGGGTGAGACCCGCGCAGACACGGGGAGAATGTGCAAACTGCACACGGACAGTGACCCGGGGCCGGGATCGAACCTGCGAGAGAGTCAGGCATCCCCCCCCGAGTGCTGGATCCCTGGGACCATCATCTGTGAGGTGCTCACCAACGAGTGACCCAGAAGCTGTGACACCTCTTTGAGCGTGAGGTCGGAGAAGTCTGCCTCTGAGTTGCTCGGGATCTTGAGAATGGTCCAGGTCGGTCGACTGTGTGTCCTGAAAGAGAAGGGAGATGGTATATTTTGGGGCATTAATGAGGCGAGATTTTTACTCACGGCAAGTTTGATGAATGACTGTGTGGCCTGAGGGTTTTCATTTTTCCTGACTGCCCCCGCTTCGCCATCAGCACAGACATGGTCAGGCTCCTCCCCGTCAGTTCAAGCGCTCTCTCCTCATGCGGGGTCAGGTTTCTAAGCTCCCTCATGTCTCCGGGTGGCTGCGTCCTCTCTTGCCAGTTGCGCTCCAGTTTGTCCTGCGGAGACACAGGTAGGGAGAGGTGATAGAGGGGTTGAGGGGAAGAGGGCATCATGACAGGTCAGCAACCCAGTGAGGCCGATGGGTGGGAGAGCACCTTGGAGGCTCAAGGGGTAGGTGAGGGGATGCAGTGAGAGACTGGAGGTGGCACATCTATCCTGGCCATGCGAGGAAGGTCATCCACCTGCTTCCTGCACTGCTGCCCAGCCCTCTTCTACAGACAGCTGGCACTGACCAATGACGCTATTGCCTCTGTCATGTGAGAGTACCTTTAAGAAATGGGTGTTTATAAATGGGTGTGTATATAAATATCTGTAGTGAGAGTACCTTTAAGAAATGGATGTTTGCTCCTGCAGTGATGTCAGAGAATGGGTGGAGCTGGGCTGTCTGTCAGCTTTTTACTTTCGTTTTTGAGCAGGCTGCAGGGTGTGTTTTAGTTTCTTTTTGAGTGTTGGAGCTGAAGCCAGCCCAAGCAGGTGCACTGCTGTTCTCTCTGCCATCAAAAGACTATCTCTTGATCACTTGGTGAATTCAGAATTATAAATGTTCCCAGTAGTGAATGTAAACCTGATGTGCTTCTGTTAAAGGTTTTGTTTTTAAGTCGTAAGGATGTTAAATGGAAAGCTTAAAGGATTACTTAGTATTGTAGTCTTTGGGGGTTGTATTTGAATTAATGGGTGCTAAGATGTTCACTATGTTTTAAAAAGGTTAACTTGAGTTCATAGAATAAACATTGTTTTGCTTTAAAAAATACTTTTCCATTTCTGCTGTACCACCTGTAGAGTGGGCCGTGTGCTCCCCATACCACAATCTATTAAAAGTTGTAGGTCAGGTGAACTCCATGATACACTTTGGGGTTCTCTAAACCCTGGCCCATAACACCTCCCAGTGGGCCACATCCCGGATTGCGGGTAGAGTACGCCCCACATCTACTGCACCCCATCCAGAATTCTGGTCAGGACTCCCTCGGTAAAACACGGAGTTGAATTCCGTGCTGCCCTACCCTTCAGATGGATCTGGAGCGAGGGCTGGGGTGGTGTTTATATGGAGCTCCCCAGTGCAAGCGAATCAGCGGGAAGCCACCAGGAGCGCGGCATGACTCTCACAGGGAGGAAAGCATTTATTCAACTAGCATAAGATTCCGTGAGAAATCTGGTAGGTGTCACTCCGGTTTTCCTGCCGGAACTGACACTTTGATGCTTTTCTGGTAAGATTCCGCCCTCATCCCAAACTGCTTCCGTGATCAAACAAACTGTGACAGTTTGTTTGGGGTTACGGGGATAGGGAGCGGGAGTGAGCCTGGATGGGGTGCTCTTTCAGAGGGACGGTGGAGACTCAATGGGCCAAATGGCCTCCTTCAGCATTGCAGGAATTCTATTCGAAGTCAGATAAGGAAATGTTAGGACAGGTGATCAAATGCTTTGTCAAAGAGGCGGTTTTTAGGAGTTTCTTAAAGGAGGAGAGGGAAAATCGCGGCGTGGGGTGGATTCAATGAGAAATCTCATTGGCAGCGGTGGGACCAAAAGATCCCGCCATTGGCCAATGGCAGGCCACCTCCTTCCGCCGGGAAATACGTTGTCCACCCAGCTGGAAGACACGGATTTAAGATAAATGGCAAAAGAACCTGAGGGCAGTTGAGGAGAATTTTTTTAATACACTGAGTTGTCAGGTTGTGACCTGGGGCGGGATTCTACGACCCCCCCCCCCCCGCCGGGTCGGAGAATCGCCGGGGGCTGGCGTGAATCCACCCCCCCCCCCCCCCCCCCCCGCCGGTTGCCGAATTCTCCGGCACCGGATATTCGGCGGAGGCGGTAATCGCGCCGGCCGGTCGGCGGGCCCCCCCGGCGATTCTCCAGCCCGCGATGGGCCGAAGTCCCGCTGCTGGAATGCCTCTCCCACCGGCGAGAATCAAACCACCTCTCTTACCGGCGGGGCAGGCTCCGGGGTCCTGGTGGGGGGGCGCGGAGCAATCTGGCCCCGGGGGGGTGCCCCCATGGTGGCCTGGCCCGTGATCGGGGCCCACCGATCCACGGGCGGGCCTGTGCCGTGGGGGCACCTTTTTCCCTCCGCCTCGGCCACAGCCTTCACCATGGCCGGCGCGTAAGAGACACCCCTCCCCCCCCCGCGCATGCACGGGGATGACATCAGCAGCCGCTGATGCTCCTGCGCATGCGTGGACTTCCGCCGGCCAGCAAAGTCCTTTTGGCCCTGGCTGGCGTGGCGCCAAAGGCCTTCCATGGCAGCCGGTGGAGCGGAAACCACTCCGCCGTGGGCCTAGCCCCTCACGCTGAGTGCTTGGCCCCTAAAGGTGCGGAGAAATCCGCACCTTTGGGGCGGCACGACGCCAGAGTGGTTCCCGCCACTCCATCCCACCGGGACCCCCCGCCCCGCCGGGCAGGGGAGAATCCCGCCCCTGGAGGGCACTGGGGGTGGAAGCAGATTTAATAGTAACTTTCAAAGGGAGAACCGGATAGATATTCAAAATGAAAGCACTGTGGAGAAAGTAGGGAAACGGGATTAATTGGGTAGCTCTTTCAAAAAGCCAGCATTGACATGGGGAAAAATGTCTTCAGTCACAGAGGTGTGAACCCTTCGAATCCTTGGCCCCTGGGAGCTGGTGGCATTCAGCCACTGAGTGTACTCAAGGTGAGGACTGATAGTTTTTTGAACATTTACCGAGCCGAGGGCTATGGGGACAGGGTGGGAAAGTGGACTTGAGTTTGAAGGTCAGCCAGGGTCTTAATGATTGGTGGAGCAGGCTGATGAGTCCATGTGACCCAGTCTTTTAGGTCACGGATGGTGTAAAAGGTCGCCAGATATGATCCCCATTTTCTCTCGGGGTAAGTTCCCGCTGCAGTACAGTGTATGACCAGCTGAGGCTGATGTAGGGGCCAATGTTACAGTCACCGCCACCAACACAACCTCCAGCAGCGACTCCCATGACTGCAGCAGCTGATCGGCCAGGTTAGTCAGCACCTGCTGCTAAAACTGAAGAGTTTAAAAGAAAAATCAATTCTCTTTCAAGTTCTTTCTTGAAGATACTCCCTCTGCACAGAGTTAGTTTGCAGCAGTGCATTGCAATCTTTTTTGCCAGGCCTGCATTTCCCACCCAAAACCAAATGCCTGCTGACTGGAATGTTTCCACAAGTACCCCGGTCAGCAACCCGTAGCTGGAGGACTCCCACATGCAAGGTGTAGCAGATAATTCCCGTGTATCCTGTAGAGATCTCCCGTCTTTCAGTTGGTCCATCGTTATGAAGTCTGGGCGGGATTCTCGAATCCTGCGGCAGAGTGTCCACGCCGTCGTAAAGGCCGTCGCGTTTTACGACGGCGAGAACGGGCCATTCCCAGGACTAATTCTGGCCCCTACAGGGGACCAGCACGGCGCTGGAGCGTTTCGCGCTGTTCCAGCTGCTGATCCTGGCGTGAACCGTGTGCCGCACGATCCGCGCATGCGCGCGTTGGCACTAGCGCAAACGAGGCCATGCGCAGTGGCCACCTTCAACGCGTCGGCCTCGATGCAACATGGCGCAGGGTTACAGGGGCCGGCGCGTAGGAAAGGAGGCCCCCAGCCACAGAGGCCGGCCCGCCGATCGGTGGGCCCCGATCGCAGGCCAGGCCACATTGGAGGATACCTCCCAGGGTCGGACCCCCCTCCCCCAAACAGGCCGCCACCCGATCCTTCAACGCCGAGGCACCGCCTTCTCAGAGCAGGCTAGAACGGCGCCAGCGCAACTCGGTTCTTTTTTTACAGCCGCTCGGCCCATCCTGGCCGGAGAACCGGCAGGCCGGCCGCGGAGATCGGTCTGCGACCAGCGCCGCGCCAACCAAGCCGGTGCCAATGGTGCCGATTCTGCACTCTGCGGCGTGGCCCGTTCGCGGGGATTCTCCGGCCCGGCCCAGAGCTGGGGGAATCCCACCCCTGACTCCTGTTTGGTCCGTTCTGAACTCGGTTCTGAGGGGGGGGGACGGCTGTGGCTTTGGGAATTCCATCCATCCCAGTCAAGCTGGAAAATGCATCTCTTCAGCGATTTTTATTACAAGTTATTTAGATCTCCAAATAACAACAGAAAATAGAAAATATATTTTTATTTACAATTTTTACATGTAACAACACAGAAGTGACAACAATGAAAGCGACACTTTGAAATGGAACTCTGGATAATCTGTCGTGAATGTGGAGTTGTGGGGGGTGGCACGGTGGCACAGTGGTTAGCACTACTGCCTCATGGCATCGAGGTCCCAGGTTCGATCCCGGCCCCGGGTCACTGTCCGTGTGGAGTTTGCACATTCTCCCTGTGTCTGCGTGGGTTTCACCCCCACAACCCAAAGATGTTCAGGGTGGGTGGATTGGCCGTGCTAAGTTGCCCCTTAATTGGAAAAAAAGAATTGGGTATGCTAAGTTTTTTCAAAAATGAATGTGGAGTGGGTCACGAGGGTCGGCCATTTTGTAAAAGCGAGTCGCTGTAAAAAAGCTTGAAAAACACTGATAAAGCCTATTCCTGCTCCAGATTCCATCTATCGTGCTCTTACAATTGCACAATTTCAATCTGTATGATGCACTATCAATTACCACAAAGACGAGAGTAGTGGAATAATCGAGGCTTTATTGAGCAAAGATGTTGTGCCTCCTGTAGCTGGAACCAGAATGGCTGCAGCACTGGCGCGCACACACATTTATACTCCGCCTACTGGGCGGAGCTAGCAGGCAGGGATTTACCCATGTACCTCTGCTATACGTGTCTTACCGTAATACATATAATACTGCGAGTGGTGACTACCACAATGTGTTTATAAGTTCTCCAGGAGCACTAAATGAACCAGGGACACTTGAAGTATCTGTGCCTGAGTGGTGAAAGCATGTAGTGACATGGAGAGAGGGCAGCGAAGGAGTGACAGAGAAACAGGAAGAGATTACAGCTCAACTGTGTCCAGCAATCCCGCCTCCCCCCCCCCCCCCCCCCTCCATGGCTGCAGTTTACCAGCGAAAATATAAACTGGATGGAAACAAGAAACTTGTTTTTTGCCCAGTGGGAGTTTCTGAATGTTTGGCACAGCAGTGTGAAGCCTAGCCCTTTGCAGCAATAATAATCCAGGCACGGAGAGAATGCGAGTAATTAAAGTTTGACACTGCCAAAAATACATCATAAAGTTTTCAGGAAAATCCCATCCTTCCCAAATTGAATACACTGGCTTTGTTAAACTCTTTACACCAAATGGGAAATATATATATATTATTATTATATGTGTTAGAAGCCACAGTATTGGGACTCCCTGTTAGAACCTGTGCTGCAATTGTGCAGAAAGCCCATAGAATAAATAATCTCGGGGTTGTTTTTATTATTCGTTAATGGCTCATAAATTATACATGGCACATCCAGCCACAGCACAGCTGATGATCTGAACGGGGTGTTGCCTCTTTTGAAAATGTGGCAAACATTTTGTTTGTTTCTCAATTGGTGATGCTGTAAAGGGGGAAAAATAAGAAACATTAGCATTTCTATAGCACCCTTCTTGATGTACATTTGAAAAGGGGTCACCATTATAACGCCAGAAATCATTCCCTGGGTCAAGTGTCAGCTGATGCTATGTTGGTCGATACTCTCACCTGTCAGTCAGGAGGCTGTGGATACGAGTACCCCTCCACTGGAGCACAGAACCTGGGCTGATACCCTCCATGTGGCGCTGAAGGAGCGCTGCGCATTCGGAGATACCACCGTTCTGAAAACCAGGTCCCGTCTTCCCTCTCAAGTGGAGGTTAATGATCCCGTGACCCCATTTCAAAGAGCAGCAGGGTACTTTGGGCGGCACGGTAGCACAGCGGTTAGCACTGTTGCTTCACATCTCCAGGGTCCCAGGTTCGATTCCCGGCTTGGGTCACTGCCTGTGCGGAGTCTGCACGTTCTCCCCGCGTCTGTGTGGGTTTCCTCCGGGCGCTCCGGTTTCCTCCCACAAGTCCCGAAAGACGTGCTGTTAGGTAATTATGACATTCTGAATTCTCCCTCAGTGTACCCGAACAGGCGCCGGAATGTGGCGACTAGGGGCTTTTCACAGTAACTTCATTGTGGTGTTAATCCTACCAACTGTCCTGGCTTGACACAATTCACACCTCTTTAACCTGGGGTTACCCCATCTCTGGATCTGTAAAGATTTAATCACCTGCTAATGGTCGCATTCTAAGCATTGTCTGGTATCTTTGAATTTGTCTATATATGTGGTTCTGGAACATACCTCTTCATTCACCTGAGGAAGGAGCAGCGCTCCGAAAGCTAGTGATATCGAAACAAACCTGTTGGACTTTAACCTTGTGTTGTAAGGCTTCTTACTTCGGTGGTAGGCAAAGTAATGGAAAGGGTACTGAAGGATAGGATTTCTGAGCATCTGGAAAGACACTGCTTGATTCGGGATAGTCAGCACAGATTTGTGAGGGGTAGGTCTTGCCTTACAAATCGTATTGAATTCTTTGAGGAGGTGACCAAGCATGTGGATGAAGGTAAAGCAGTGGATGTAGTGTACATAGATTTTAGTAAGACATTTGATAAAGTTCCCCATGGTAGGCTTCTGCACAAAGTAAGGAGGCATGGGATAGTGGGAAATTTGGCCAGTTGGATAACGAACTGGCTAACCGATAGAAGTCAGAGAGTGGTGGTGGATGGCAAATATTCAGCCTGGATCCCCGTTACCAGTGGCGTACCGCAGGGATCAGTTCTGGGTCCTCTGCTGTTTGTGATTTTCATTAATGACTTGGATGAGGGAGTTGAAGGGTGGGTCAGTAAATTTGCAGACGATACGAAGATTGGTGGAGTTGTGGATAGTAAGGAGGGCTGTTGTCGGCTGCAAAGAGACATAGATAGGATGCAGAGCTGGGCTGAGAAGTGGCAGATGGAGTTTAATCCTGAAAAGTGTGAGGTTGTCCATTTTGGAAGGACAAATATGAATGCGGAATACAGGGTTAACGGTAGAGTTCTTGGCATTGTGGAGGAGCAGAGAGACCTTGGGGTCTATGTTCATACATCTTTGAAAGTTGCCACTCAAGTGGATAGAGCTGTGAAGAAGGCCTATGGTGTGCTCGCGTTCATTAACAGAGGGATTGAATTTAAGAGCCGTGAGGTGATGATGCAGCTGTACAAAACTTTGGTAAGGCCACATTTGGAGTACTGTGTACAGTTCTGGTCGCCTCATTTTAGGAAGGATGTGGAAGCTCTGGAAAAGGTGCAAAGAAGATTTACCAGGATGTTGCCTGGAATGGAGAGTAGGTCTTACGAGGAAAGGTTGAGGGTGCTAGGCCTTTTCTCATTAGAGCGGAGAAGGATGAGGGGCGACTTGATAGAGGTTTATAAGATGATCAGGGGAATAGATAGAGTAGACAGTCAGAGACTTTTTCCCCAGGTGGAACACACCATTACAAGGGGACATAAATTTAAGGTGAAAGGTGGAAGATATAGGAGGGATATCAGAGGTAGGTTCTTTACCCAGAGAGTAGTGGGGGCATGGAATGCACTGCCTGTGGAAGTAGTTGAGTTGGAAACATTAGGGACCTTCAAGCAGCTGTTGGATAGGTACATGGATTACGGTTAAAAGATATAGTGTAGATTTATTTGTTCTTAAGGGCAGCATGGTAGCATTGTGGATAGCACAAATGCTTCACAGATCCATGGTCCCAGGTTCGATTCCGGCTTGGGTCATTGTCTGTGCAGAGTCTGCACGTCCTCCTCGTGTCTGCGTGGGTTTCCTCCGGGTGCTCCGGTTTCCTCCCACAGTCCAAAGATGTGCGGGTTAGGTGAATTGGCCAATGATAAATTGCCCTTAATGTCCAAATTGCCCTTGGTGTTGGGTGGAGGTGTTGAGTTTGGGTCGGGTGCTCTTTCCAAGAGCTGGTGCAGACTCAAAGGGCCGAATGGCCTCCTTCTGCACTGTAAATTCAATGATAATCTATGATTAATCTAGGACAGAGGTTCGGCACAACATCGTGGGCCGAAGGGCCTGTTCTGTGCTGTATTTTCTATGTTCTATGTTCTATGTTATGGTGCTCACCCCAGTCCAACGCCAGCATCTCCACATTGTGTTAATGTAAGCCTACTTGTGACAATAATAAAGATTATTATTATAACAGTATTTCTCTCATACCATCACTTGAAAGAAAATCTGGTCATTTTCCACAATGCTGCGTTTGAGAGCTTCCTGTGTACAAATTGGCTTTATGCATTGTAACAGTGACTACACTTTAAAGAAAAGTACTTTAATAACCGTGTAGTGTGCTATATGAATGTACTTTTTCCCCATTGGTCTTCTGCCATCCTGGTAGTTACATGTTGAGAGGGTTATGTACAAGTGAAAGTGTTTCTGTGAGCATCATTTTAAAGATGATGTTTGGCCCACATTAATGGAAGTGTCGACTCTAACTTGCTCTTGGCACATGTCAACCACCTTAACAGTTCTTTGCAGCATTCAAGTGGCTGAGCATTCCAGTCTTTATCACCTCATTAATCAAAATCGTTTAGCTCTGACATTGTTGCTGTAACATGAGTGTGAAAGCCAGACCCTTAATAAACAATATACACCCATCAGGACAGGGCTCCTCAGCCAGGGCATGGTGAGAATGTGCAACTCGCTACCACTGGGGCGAGAGATAGTAACAGGTCCTGTGAATTGTAGCAATCATGTCACAGAACGCCTGCATTGCTGGCGGGTTAGAGTGCACTCTAACATCTATGCCGGCCCCTCAAATCCTCCGTACAACTCTGGGGAAAATTCTCTTTATTTCCATCTGTGACTTGCAGGATTTATTTCTGAAGACTAGTATCAACCCTGAGATTGTGAATGGTGTTTGCAAGTTAGAAGACAGCACATTGGAGGAAGTGTGAAAGTATGGTTGACTCTTTGTGGAGTCGCAGAACGCCACAATCTCTTTTTCCTTTTAATGTGGCGCTGTATTAAACAATGTGTGTGAGAGGGTCGGGGGTGGGGGGGGGTTGCTGTCGGCTCCAGGCCATTCATGGGCCCCCCCATCGTATTGAGGAACTGGAGGCCACCTGGAAAATGCCAGTCAGTCTCCTGTAACTATGGTTAACAAGGCTCTTAACGAGCCTGGTGGGGGTGGGTGGACCAGCCAACGCTGAATCCACTTCGGCAAAACTAGCTGGTTGGATACAGTCAGTACTCTGCCTGCTGTGAACGGCCAAAGAGACGTGCTGTTCCTTACAATCCACCAGTCATTTGGGATATGTGAGCATCTCAAAGTGTTTTGCAACTAATGGAATACATTTTGAAATAGACTCACTGTTGCAATGATGGAAATGCAGAAGCCAGTTTGTACACAGCAAGCTCCCACAAGTAGCAATGCGATATTGACCAGATACATGGGGCGGGATTTCCCATTCAGCGGCAGAGTGTCCGCTGGGATCGGGCCGCTGGGAGTACCGAATCTGGCCCCTACAGGGTGTGGTAATCACCACTGTTGTATATGTGAGGAGATGTGTGGTAAGGCCCTATACTACAGGTACCGGGGTAGTCCCTGCCTGCTGGCTCCACCCAGTAGGCGGAGTATAAATATGTGTGCTCCCCATACAGCAGCCATTTCGCCAGCTGCTGTAGGAGGCCACACATCTTCGTGTAAGAAAGCCTCAGTTGTATTCAACTCTCGTCTTTGTGCAATTGATCGTGCATCACATGCACGTGCAAAACATGCTGCTGTGCAGAAAGACCTGGGTGTGCTAGTGCATGAGTCGCAAAAAAGTTGGTTTACAGGTGCAACAGGTGATTAAGAAGGCAAATGGAATTTTGTCCTTCATTGCTAGAGGGATGGACTAGGGAGGTTATGCTGCAATTGTATTAGGTGTTAGTGAGGCCACACCTGGAGTATTGTGTTCAGTTTTGGTCTCCTTACCGGAGAAAGGACGTATTGGTGCTGGAGGGTGTGCAGAGGAGATTCACTAGGTTAATCCCAGAGCTGAAGGGGTTGGATTACGATGAGAGGTTGAGCAGACTGAGACTGTACTCATTGGAATTTAGAAGGATGAAGGGGGATCTTATAGAAACATATAAGATTATGAAGGGAATAGATAGGATAGATGCAGACAGGTTGTTTCCACTGGTGGGTGAAAGCAGAACTAGGGGGCATAGCCTCAAAATAAGGGGAAGTAGATTTAGGACTGAGTTTAGGAGGAACTTCTTCACCCAAAGGGTTGTGAATCTATGGAATTCCTTGCCCAGTGAAGCAGTAGAGGCTCCTTCATTAAATGTTTTTAAGGTAATGATAGTTTTTTGAAGAATAGAGGAATTAAGGGTTATGGTGTTCGGGCCGGAAAGTGGAGCTGAGTCCACAAAAGATCAGCCATGATCTCATCGAATGGTGGAGCAGGCTCGAGGGGCCAGATGGCCTACTCCTGCTCCTAGTTCTTATGTTCTTATCACAGGGGGCCAGCACGGTGCTGGAGCGGTTCACGCCACTCCAGCCTCCCATCCCGGCGTGAATTCTGTGCCGCGCCAACCCGCGCATGCGTCAACCCCAGCGTCAGTGAGGATATGCGCAGTGGCCTCCCTCAAAGTGCCGGCCTGACGTAACGTGGCACGGGAGTTCAGGGGCCGGCGCGTAAGAAAATAGGCCAAGGGAGCGAGAGGACGGCCCGTCAATCGGTGGGCCCCGATTGCGGACCAGGCCCCATCGGAGGCCCCCCCGGTGTCGGAGCCCCCTCTCCCTCCCCCCCCCCCCCCGCCCACAGGCCACGCCCCCGACCCTGCGCGCAGTGTTCCCGAGGGCTGCGACCAGGTGTGGCCGGCGCCGTCGGGACTCTGCCTTTTCAGAGCGGCCGCTCGCTCCATACGGGCCGGAGAATCGGCGGCCCAGCCGCCTAGAGCGGCCTGCAACCGGCGCCGCGTGCCGGCATCGGGGCGGCGTGGCTCGGTTGGGGGGATTCTCCAGCCCGGCGCGGGGCTGGGAGAATCCCCCCCATTGTTTTAGTGACATTGATTGAAGGATACAAATTATCCCTGGAACACGAGGGAAACTCCCACCTGATCTTCCTCAACATGGTAACCATGGGATCTATTAGAGAGCAAGGTGTTCTCTCAATGTACTGGCCAACATTCATTCGTAAATAACACTATTGGCACAGATTAATTGATCATCTCATTTGTTATTGTGGGAGCCTATTGTGCATATACTGGCTGCCTCACTCCGCTACAAAACTGTGAAGTCCTCCAGGAAATGTCTTTAATAAAAGGTGCTAGAAAAGTAAGTGATATAAATGCAATTTATTTCTCTCTTTCTCTGTGTCTCTTTCTGTCTCTGCCTATATATCTATCTAACTCCCTCTCTATTTATATGTATCTATCTCTCCATCTAATTATTTCTCTAAATATTTCTCTTTCTCTGGGCGAAATTCTCCCCCAACGGCGCGATGTCCGCTGACTGGTGCCAAAAACGGCGCCAATCAGACGGGCATCGCGCCGTCCCAAAGGTGCGAATGCTCCGCATCTTTGGGGGCCGAGCCCCAACATTGAGGGGCTAGGCCGACGCCGGAGGGTTTTCCGCCCCGCCAGCTGGCGGAAATGGCGTTTGTTGCCCCGCCAGCTGGCGCGGAAATGCGGCGCATGCGCGGGAGCGTCAGCGGCCGCTGACAGTTTCCCGGCGCATGCGCGGGAGCGTCAGCGGCCGCTGTCAGTTTCCCGCGCATGCGCAGTGGGGAGAGTCTCTTCCGCCTCTGCCATGGTGGTGGCCGTAGCAGAGGCGGAAGGGAAAGAGTGCCCCCACGGCACAGGCCCGCCAGCGGATCAGTGGGCCCCGATCGCGGGCCAGGCCACCGTGGGGTCACCCCCCGGGGTCAGATCGCCCCGCGCCCCCCCCCCCCCAGGACCCCGGAGCCCGCCCACGCCGCCTGGTCCCGCCGGTAAATACCAGCTTTGATTTACGCCGGCGGGACAGGCAATTTCTGGGCGGGACTTCGGCCCATCCGGGCCGGAGAATCCAGCGGGGGGTCCCGCCAACCGGCGCGGCCCGATTCCCGCCCCCGCCCAATCTCCGGTACCGGAGACTTCGGTGGGGGTGGGGGCGGGATTCACGGCGGCCTACGGCCATTCTCCGACCCGGCGGGGGGTCGGAGAATGACGCCCTCTTCTATCTCTGTCTTTCTCTCGCTTTGTCTTTTTCCCTCTGTCTATCTCTCGAAATGCCTCTCTTTCCTCCATCTTCCTATACCTCTCTATCTCTACCTCACTACCTATCTCTCTCTTTATCTTTGTCTCTCCCTCTATTTCTCATATTTTTGTATTGGTCCCTGTCCCTTTGTCTCTGTATCTTTCTCTCTCTCTACCAATCTTTCTCTGTCCCTTTGTCCCTCTTTCTCTCTATCTGACTATCTCTATCTCCCTCTATCTTTCTTTCTTTATTTCTCTCCATATCTCTTTCTACCTCTCCTGCAGGATGGACAGACCCCTTGCTACTACGAACATATTATCAATAACAAAAACAAAGTAATGATCCTCATCCCATCTATTGTAATTGAGCAGAAGAAAAACAGTGAGCGCGGTTCTCCTGCCTCGCTGCACTCTCGCTCAAGCATAACGCGGACGGTGAATAGCGGGAGAGGCCAAAAACGAGACCCGCGCCAGGCGTCAAACAGTTTGCGATGCAAACGGCGCGCCCCCGCAGGCGAAAACAGGATCTCGCAGTAGCGAGGCCAGAAACCAATTATCAGCACTTAACCCTAATTTCCATACAATCCAACGGCCTCCCGTGATTCAGCGCCCTCCCCGGCAAGTGCTCATGCTGGCACCGATTAGCACTCTGTTGAAAAAGGTGAACCTGGCGGAAGGGCTTCTGCGGGGAGCTAAGGAGGGGAGGAGCCATCTTTGCTCACAGGCAAAGTGCCCGGGGGGGGGCCCTGGGCTTGCCACACCAGTGTTTGGTGTGGAACCCTTGGCTGGGGGTGGGGGGACCCTCCGCAGGGGTGGGCCGCCATGGGGGGTTGGAAGCGCTGGGGTGGGCAACTGGGGGACAACTGCTCGCAGCACCACCGTGCCAATCGCTGGATCGTGTGTATCCGTTCCGGGGGCAACCCTTCTCCCTGCCCGTCTGCCCCAACGACCGCCCATAACCTCACCGACTGCCGAGGACTCTGACTGCACGGCTGAAGGCTAATAGATAATTGGCAATAGTGTAAGTGGGCATTTCACACAACCCAAGTGGGTTCCCGTGGGTAGGCGGGCCATGTAGCATGTGGGAGTCTTTGCCTAGCATCCCAATCACACCTTGATGCTTGAACACTGCTGGAGTCAACACCACACACACAGCAGCCAACATCCAAACACCCAGGGGATGGGACACAGCTCCGGGGACGTGTCCACGGTCGGAGGGTGGGTGAGCGCCACGTGGAGGGGGAGGGGATGCCTGGAGAGATGGGAAGGCTTTGCGGAAGGAAGTGACAGAGGCATCATCACTTTTCGGCTGCACGTGTACACCCGTGCCGTCCTGTCCCGTGTGCTGACCTCGAGACGCGGCCTCATCAGAGGGGTGGAATTTGGGGGAGCTGGTGGCCACCGTCGCCACTCCAGGGGATGGGTCTGGCGTGGCACCCAGCGCCCCCTCCTCCTATTGGTGGCCATAGGGTCCTGGGTTTACCTTGGGACGGAGGGGCAGCTAGTTCGGGCCCCGACTGCCCCTGCATCATCTGGCTCTGCCAGCCCTGGCGGCTCCCCATGGTCTGCACCATCGTGTCGACGTCCTCAGCTATGCTCCTCAGTGATTGGGCCATGCTTTGCAGTGACTCGGTAAAGCCCACCTGTGACTGGGACAAGCTCCGCAGCACCTCGGCCATTCCCATCAGAGAGCGGGACATGTCCCGCAGAACCTCATCAAGGTCGGCCTGGTAATGGGTGACATCCCTCAGCGAGTCAGACATTCTGCCAAGACCCTCGGCCATGGCCATGGACACCTTCACTCATGGTGCCGACGTTGTTCACCAGGCTCTCCAGTGTTGGCCTCGGTGCCACGCATTGCCGGCACCATCTCCTGCAGCCCTAGCCTCTGGGACTCCTCCAAGAGCGATGATTCTGCTGAGGTGACGCTGACACCTCCCTCTGAGTGTCCTGTCTGCTTCCTATCATCACCATCACCTTCTGGTAACCCACTTCCACAAGCTCAGCATCAGGCTGGGACCCAGCTGGGTCCTGAGATTCAGCGGCCCGAGACGGCTGTCTCGCCTGGGGTTCCTGCCTCCACCTGATGTACATCAGCAACTGTGTCGTGCTCATTAGATTGTGCCCCGGAGGCCCGACCACTAACATTTCATAGGATCATAGAATTTGCAGTGCAGAAGGAGGCCATTTGGCCCATCGAGTCTGCACCGGCTCTTGGAAAGAGCACCCCACCCAAGCTCACACCCCCACCCTCTCGCCATAACCCAGTAACCCCACCCAACACTAAGGGCAATTTTGGACACTAAGGGCAATTTAGCCTGGCCAATCCACCTAACCTGCACATCTTTGGCCTGTGGGGGGAAACCGGAGCACCCGGAGGAAACCCACGCAGACACGGGGAGAACGTGCAGACTCCGCACAGACAGTGACCCAAGCTGGGAATCGAACCTGGGACCCTGGAGCTGTGAAGCAATTGTGCTATCCACAATGCTACGGTGCTGCCAATACACACCGAGGTGTGCGTATCTGCGCTGGTGGAGAGTGGGGATACCATTCTCGCAGCACTCCTCCGAGGTGTTCTGAAATGAAAATGAAAATCGCTTATTGTCACAAGTAGGCTTCAATGAAGTTACTGTGAAAAGCCCCTCGTCGCCACATTCCGGCGCCTGTTCGGGGAGGCTGGTACGGGAATTGAACCGTGCTGCTGACCTGCCTTGGTCTGCTTTCAAAGCCAGCGATTTAGCCCTGTGCTAAACGGAGTCAGGAAAGGAGGCTGCCCGGGCTGTGCCGGGGCCGTTGGCTGGAGGACCGGCGGGAGAATGGACATGTTCTCAGTGGGAGGGATGGGTCAGTCAGTGAGGCAATCACGACTCACATTTGACCTGGTGGTTCCTCACCTCTGCGGCGTCCACCAGATTCCACGAGGGCGACAGATCTGTCCTCGGCCACACCGGTTATCTCCAGGTGCGCTCCTGAAAAGGAGGAGGTGAGGATTCTTATGACTGACACCCCACCGTCTGTCTGGGCCCTCTCCTGGCGGTTATGGGAGAGCGTTTCCTGAGGCGGCACAGAGAGGGCATTGTTAGCCATATGCATGGCCCACAATGGTGGGAGGGGTTGAGGGGGGCGGGGGTGGAGGAAGGGCTTGGGGTGGAAGCTCCATTTGCGGGGGGGTCAACTCAATAGGTCGTTGACCTTCCTGTAGGCCAGTCCTCCCGGTCACACTACCTGAGCTCACAGCTGCCACCCCCTCATCCCAGGACCACTAGCTGCCTTGAGCTGACTCTCCGGGACCCTCGGGGGAACAGGACATCCCTCCTGGCCTCCACGGCATCCAGCAGCCTCCCCAGGTCAGCATTCCCGAACCTTGGGGCCGGTCGCCTGGGCTCCATGGTTGCGAGCTGGCTGGGGTTGGCTGAGCAAGTGCAGCCAAAGTGCTGCTCGACCTTGTTAGGGGGGGTTGGCGAGCGCGGTCCCGGCGAATCAGCTGGCGAGCCGTCATTTGCGACAAGAAGCCCGTGAGGCCTCGTTAAGTGAACCAATTAACGTTGAATTGCGTTGCCGGCCTCACTGGGCTGAGCGACGGGAAACTCACGGCAATTCCAGCTCGCTACAACACTTAGAGATTTTTGCGAAGAATTGCGCCCAATGACACAAACCTTGAGGGGGAATCTAAAACTGGGGGACACAATGAGGAGCCTGCAATTTAAGACGGAGATGAGGAATTTCTTCTCTCAGAGGGTTGTTAACCTTTGGAATTCTCTTTCCCACAGAGGTGTGGGGGCTGGCTCATTGAATATATTCCATGCAGAGCTGGACAGGTGTATGGGACGAGGGGCAGAATAGCTTACTTCCGCTCCTATTCTTTACGATATGGGCAGGATTCTCCGGCAGTGCCCGCCCGGTGACCGGAGAATCCCACAGAGGTCAATGAACTTTTCCATTGTCCGCGGCTAGCCCCTGGTGATCTTGAGGCGAGTGGGGCGGAAGAATCCAGCCCTATGTTATCACTCTTGCATCAATCTCAAGATCAATTTTCTTCAAGTTTCTAAAAATGTAGCAATTTTAAGCACAGTATAATTCAGATCATGGAAGAGATCCCTCCAGTCTATCAATGATGAGGCGGCACGGCAGCACAGTGGTTAGCACTGTTCCTTCACAGCGCCAGGGGACCCGAGTTCGATTCCCGGCTTGGGTCACTGTCAGTGCGGAGTCTGCACGTTCTCCCCGTGTCTGCGTGGGTTTCCTCCGGGTGCTCCGGTTTCCTCCCACAGTCCAAAGATGTGCAGGTTAGGTGGATTGGTCACGCTACATTGTCCCGTAGTGTCCAAACATTAGGTGGGGTTACTGGGTTACAGGGATAGGGTGGAGGTGTGGGGTTAAGTAGGGTGCTCTTTCAGGGGCCGGTATAGACTCGATGGGCCGAATGGCCTCCTGCTGCACTGTAGATTCGATGAGATGATTCAATAAATGAAAAATGGGAACAGCAAAGCAGTTGGGAGTCAAAGTGAGCTGATAAGATTGAATTGTAGCATCAAAAATGATTGATTACCCTTCGAGAGGCGCAGAACTGAACATGTCACAGTATTTTAAAGCAAATTTTAAAGGCGCTGGCCTGTGTCAATTTTTGTTCTTCATTTTTACCAGCTCCAACGGATTTAGAGGAAAGCTGCAGCACCATGCTGAACTCATTCCCTGTGTTGTACTGCTCAATTTTCTGTCCTTTATAATTCTTGTAAATACTTCTCAGCTGTTTCTTATTACTTGGGTTTGGCACACTTTTGCAATGGTGATGGACTTCGCAGGAAATCAATTATATAAGCCTCACATATAATTACTAGCCAGAAGCAATGGTATCGCAACTCACAACATCCACAGGGACAGTCCAAGCAGTTAGAAGAGAAAAGTGAGAACAGATACGACATGAGGAATTATTTCATTGGCTAGGCTTCAGTTTAAAACCCACTGATGTGAGCTGGGAAAATATGTCATTTTTCTAAAGAACTGCTTGTGGAATGATAAGATTGGATTTATTCGAGCATAAACCTGAGACCATGCAAAACTCTGCCACCCGTGTCCTGCCTCACGCAATTATCGTACTCCAGAAATCCCAGAAGCGAAGGATGGAACTGGAGCCAATCTTTACGCATTTGGTAAAGCTTTTATTTGCAGACGTGCAAGTTACAGACACGCATCTCCTAACCCAACAATTCCTGTTTCAGTCTGTTCATATGTATAGAGGTGCAATTGAATCCCCAATTAATTCCTAGCACTTGCAAACTACTGAGCACAATTAAAACATATTTCAAAGTGTAAACTAATTATCCCTCGTGTTCCCAGACATATACCGCGCTGGCCTGGCAAAGTGTCGATTTCCTGGTGTCCCAGTCCCTCCATGATCTCAGCCTTCCCTGTCTCTGTCCCCTCCTCCAGCCCTGCAACCCTCTGAGACCTCAGCGCTTCTATAATCCCGGCTTTTTTTGAATCCCTTACTCCCTTTGGCTGTTGTGCCTTCAGCTGCCAAGAGCCTGAGCTCTTGAACTTCCTCCCTAAACCTCCGCACTTTGTTAACTTTCTCTAAGACGCTCCTTAAAACCTATTTCTCTGACCAAGCTCTCGGCCACCTGCCTTAATATCTCCTTGCGTAACTAAATGTCAAGTCCCAAACCAAAGAGAAAATGCTGGAAAATCTCTGCAGGTCTGGCAGCATCTGTAGGGAGAGAAAAATCATTGTCTGATAATGCCCCTGTGAAATACATGGGTGGTTTTACAATGTTAAAGGCGCTCTCTAAATGCAAGTGGTTCCCTTGAGAATAAGACTGTAAGATGGAAATCTATTTCACTTTTATCTCCCTAACATTTTCTGCCTAATTTCCGACATCAGCAGATATTTGCAGTGAAAACAAAAATAAAATCCTAGTACGTGAGAATCTGTGCTCGTTTAGTTAAATGTGCCAGTGGACATTAAACAGACATATAAGTCAACATCATAAAGAATATAATTATTACAGTCTGATGTTACCCTTTATGGTCTTAGCTTAGCAGTTGTGGAAAAAAGGAAAGCAGACTTTTATGCCACAATAAATACAGTGTCGGTTTTAGATTCAGCTCGGTGACTCAGTGTGAACACATGGATCATTAAACAGTATGGCATCCTGGGCTTTACAGAGCCCAGAAACAAGGAGGCAGTGCGAAACATTTACAAATCACAGGCCCTCGCTGTAGTATTGTGTTTGACTTGAGGCAGCAGACTTTAGGAAGGATGTCAATCAAGGCTTTGAAGAGAGGGGAGGCACAGCGGCTAGCACTGCAGCCTCACAGCGTCAGGGACCCGGGTTCAATTCCAGCCTCGGGTGACTGTGTGTAATCTGCCAAGTGCAACTTCCATCTCCGAATGCAGACTCTCTCCGAACCAAGCTGCCAGTAGATGCAGGAGGGGGTCCGGGGTGACTGCTGCCTTGTATGTTTAATTGACCAGCCAGATTTCTGTGACTGTCGGGCCCAAACTTGAAAGGAAAGGTTGTGCGTTTCTGTCACGCCCACCACCACTTCCGTTTCCTATGTCGGTACGGAGGATCAATCATCTATATACGCTGTGGACAAGAACTCCTAACCTCACTGCTTCCCAGCTTTAGAACATACAGTGCAGAAGGAGGCCATTCGGCCCATCGAGTCTGCACCGACCCACTTAAGCCCTCACTTCCACCCTATCCCCGTAACCCAATAGCCCCTCCTAACTTTTTTTTGGCACTAAGGGCAATTTAGCCTGGCCAATCCACCTAACCTGTACGTCTTTGGACTGTGGGAGGAAACCGGAGCACCCGGAGGAAACCCACGCACACACGGGGAGAACGTGCAGACTCCGCACAGACAGTGACCCAGCGGGGAATTGAACCTGGGACCCTGGAGCTGTGAAGCCACAGTGCTATTCACTTGTGCTACCGTGCCTTTCTGGAAGAGCAATAACAGGAGATGTCAGACAGGACATTGCAAAATGCATACTTCAAACCAAATTAACCAGTTGGAGAAAATCAAGCTTTTGTATTTCATTTTTAAAATACTATAATTCAGATTCAAAATGATACCTTCCTTTTATAACTAGACCTCGAGTAAGAAAGGGCCTCACATTTCTTCAATTTCCTCCCAGGATGGTTCAGCTTGATACATAAGTACTGCGTACAATTAATAACTTTTCCTATGACAGGAACACAAGAACAAAAGAGCTAAGGTTGGTCTTTGGCCCAGTCTGCCAATCTAATAACATCATGTTTGATTTTCTACTTCAACTTGACCTTCCCACTCTATCCCCATATCTCTTGACTCCATTAGCATCTAAAAACCTATCAAGGCCTTGAATAGCCTCAATGACTGGGCACCCACACCTCTCTGGGGTACAGAATTCCAAAGATTCACAATCCTGTGAGCGAGGGAATTTCTCCTAATCTCAGTCCACGATCGCCGACCTCTTATTCTGAGCCTGTGACCCCCTTGTTCTAAACCTGCCCCCAAGCCGGTGAGGGGGGGGGACACACATTTTCTCAGCATTTATCCTGTGAAGCCCCTTCAGAATGTTTCAATGAGATCACCTTTCATTCTTATAAACCCGAGAGAATATAGTCCTAATCTACTCAATCTCTCCTCGTAAGACAATCCCCCCATTTTGAGAACAAGTCTAGTGATTCTTCATCACATTTCCTCCAGGGCACATCAGTCTTTTCTTCAGTAAAGAGACCAAAATTGTAGACATCACGCCAGACATTCTGTTATCATTGCTTTATCACGGGATCGGTCAGTTTCCTACTCTAGAAGAGATCTTGCCGTAGCTCCTTTAACAGACATGCTCAGTGGCTATTATTAGAGTTAACCCTTCCTCCACAGATGTAACTTGAAGCGTGCAATTCGTTTCTTGCTTCAAATTGGTGACGGGCTTAAGTTTTGTCCAGCTGAGGTGTAAGATAGTTTGACCAGAGACTAAGAGATGATCAGATATAGATAAGTAGTGAAAGGACAAAAACTAAAACAATTTGTACAGTTTCGTTTCTAGGGTCAAAGAGAAGTTTGACAAGAGTTTTATTTTCTTTGAGATCACCCATTCAATTCTTGGGCGTCATCTCCGACCCCCCGCCGGGTCGGAGAATCGCTGAGGGCTGGCGTGAATCCCGCCCCCGCCGGTTGCCGAAGTCTCCGGCACCGGATATTCGGCGGGGGCGGGAATCGGGCCGGTTGGCGGGCCCCCCCGCTGGATTCTCGGGCCCGGATGGGCCGAAATCCCGCCGATAAATTGCCTGTCCCGCCGGCGTGGATTAAACCACATTTTGAACGGCGGGACAAGGCGCCGTGGGTGGGGTCCTGGGGGGGGCGCGGGGCGATCTGGCCCCGGGGGGTGCCCCCACGATGGCCTGGCCTGCGATCGGGGCACACCGATCTGCGGGCGGGCCTGTGCCGTGGGGGCACTCTTTCCCTTCCACCTCCGCCACGGTCTCCACCATGGCGGAGGCGGAAGAGACTCCCTCCACTGCGCATGCGTGGGAAACTGTCAGCGGCCGCTGACGCTCCCGCGCATTCGCCGCCCGGAGATGTCATTTCCGCGCCAGCTGGCGGGGCAACAAAGGCTGTTTCCGCCAGCTGGCGGGGCGGAAATTCCTCCGGCGCTGGCCTAGCCCCTCAATGTTGGGGCTCGGCCGCCAAAGATGCGGAGCATTCCGCACCTTTGGGGCGGCACGATGCCCGTCTGATTGGCGCCGTTTTGGGCGCCAGTTGGCGGACATCGTGCCGTTTCGGGAGAATTTCGCCCCTGGTATTTATATAGGGCCTTTAACATCCCTTAGGGGGTTCTTTTGGATTGTCGGCGCAGACCCGATGGGCCGAATGGCCTTCTTCTGCACTGTAGGGATTCTATGATACTATGAAGGCACTTCATAAAGGCAGCACGTTGGCACAGTGGTTAGCACTGCTGCCTCACAGCTCCAGGGACCCGGGTTTGATTCCAGCCACAGGTGACTGTCTGTGTGGAGTTTGCATGTTCTCCCCGTGTCTGCGTGGGTTTCCTCCCACAAGTCCAAAGGTGTGCAGTTTAAGTTGATTGGGCATGCTACATTGCCCCTTAGTATCCAAAGGCGTGTGGTTACGGGGATAGGATGGGGAAGTGGGCCTAATTAGGGTGCTCTTTTGGAGGGTCAGTGCAGACTTGATGGGCCGAATGGCCTCCTTATGTACTCTAGGAATTCCGTGTTTCTATGGTTCTACAAGACTATCATGAAACAAAATTAACACCAAAGCACTTAAGAAAATATTGGGACACATGAGCGAAACCCTGGTCAAAGGGATACATTTGAAGTATCTTTTCTTGTTTCATATAGGTTCAGCTTGAATGCAGCCAATCCCAGCTGGAGAAAGTCCAATACAACGATCTCAGCCTTTGAAGTTTTCATTGTCCAGCCAGTCATCAGAAATATTAAAGTTGTGACAGTTTGGTTGGCTGGTGAGGAGTTTGGGAAGAGAATGAGGAGAGCGAGGTAGAGGGACAAAGAAACTTAGCAAGGGAACTCCAGGATTCAGGCAGCTGAATGCAGGGCCACCAACAGTTGTAAAAGCAGAGAGGGCAAGAGGTGGGAGTTGGAGGGAGAATAGAGCACTTGGATAGCCGTATGGCTGGAGGAGGTCACAGAGAAAACAAGGGTGGAAGGCCAAGGAAATACTTTGAAACAAAGGTGAGGGACTGGATTCTCCATTTTTCGGACTAAGTCGTCGGGAAAGCTGTGGTCTTTTACGTCAGAAAAACTGGCGTCAAAAGGCCACTGATTCGCCGTTTTGCTGGGGGCTAGCAGGGAGGCAGCGTGGAGCTTGCAGCTGCCGATACGGCCCGCAGCACCTCCGGGTCAGTGGTTGTGCAGCAGCCTCCAGCGGCCACGCCGTGCTCCACGGCGGACTCAGCCCGCGGACCTGGACCGGCAAAATAGTGCCCCACGTTGTCCGCTCTCGCGCTCCGGACCGCCCGCACACATTGCCCCCAGCCCCGAATGAAGCCCCCCTGCCCGCCGATCGGCCCTTCCCCGACTGTAGCAGCCCCGGACTGTAGCAGCCGCCAAGCGAAGATCCCATACGGTGGGACCCTGTTAGACCCACGCCGTTGGGAATTCGGTCGGTTGGCAATGGAGCATTGCGGGGCGAGCCTCAGGCAATGGCCTGAGGCGATGGATACTTGGCGCAGCGTCCTCCCAGAGTATGCTGAGTTTGGGGGGGGGGGGGGGGGGGGGGGGGTGGAATCCAGCCCGAGAAGTTTGAAATCCAGACGTTGCCGAACCAGGAACCGATGAAAGCCAGCGAGTACAAGAGTGAGGAGGTTTAATGGGTAAATTATACCTTGTAAGAAGCAAGTAGATGAATTATCTTTTCTTGTTTCATATTAGGTTCAGCCAATCCCAGCTGGAGAATATCCGATGCAACGGTCTCAGCGACTGAAGTTTTCAGTCATCAAAAATATTAAAGCTTTGACAAGTTCGATCCCGGCTCTGGGTCACTGTCCGTGTGGAGTTTGCACATTTTCCCCTTTTTGCGTGGGTTTCGCCCCCACAACCCAAAGATGTGCAGGGTAGGTGGATTGGCCACGCTAAATTGCCCCTCAATTGGAAAAAATTAATTGGGTACTTGTGGTGAACCACTGTAATAGGAGATGTAAGGTAGGACCTGCACTACAGGTTCGCCGGTAGCTCCTGCCGGCTGGCTCCGCCCACGGAAATCTGTATAAATATGCATGCCCTCCAGTGCCCTGCCATTTCGCCAGCTGCAGCAGGAGGCCACGCATCTGACGGTAATAAAGCCACACTTGTACCCAACTTTAGTCTTTGTGCAATTGATCGTGCATCAGTAAATTCAGTTTGTTGAGGAGTTTGGGAAATTGTTCACTGAAATGATTTGGCGCTACCCAGATGGGATGGGAAACACGTTGACCCTGAAATTGACCCTGGAGTGTAGATTCCTCAAGTGGGCCACATCCTGGGCATGAAGAGGTCACATTTAGGGCCTGTTCTCTCGGTTCTGTCCCACAGACATTCTGCGAATATTTGGGGGCATTCTCTTGACAGAAAATTCTGGAAGCTGTTGCTCGACGATTGCCTTTCGGGTACTATGGTTCACTGGGTGGCACGGTCCCCCCTCCCCCCCGAGCGAGAACAGTTGTGGGGTCAAATCTCACCCCAGACACCCGAGCATATAAGCTAGGCTGACACTCCCAGTGCAGTGCAGTACTGAGGGAGTGCTGTCCTCTCGGAGGGCTGCACTGGTCTGTGTCTAGGTCTATGCTCCACACAAGCCCCCTGCCACCCCTACTTCATCGCACCCCATCACCATATCCTTCTATTCTTTTCTCCCTTATGTGTTGATCCAGCTCCCCATAGATAATCCCATCTACTGCTCTTGGTGTTCGGTAGTTTCACATTCTCTGCGGAAATAAGTTTTTCCCGAATTCCCCATTGGATTGTGACCATCTTATATTTATGACCCAAAGATTAATAAATTGATTTCAGAATGTGAAGGAAGCTGAGAAAGTTGCACTTAGGCTTTACTGGACGTGTCACAGTGTGACCGTGGATAATCTCCTCTGTTGTTGCAGAGTATTCGTCACAATTGCACATTCACTTACATTTGTTGTGGGCCATGAGGTGGTCCGCTGGGATATCTTGTGACAGTGTGAGGGAAGAGACATCAATTCCATGCTCGTAGAGAGGGTGCACACAAAGGAACAGGGGGAGGCCATTCAGCCCCTCCTAAGGGGAGATCAAAGTGAGGTAGACAAGAAGATAAAAGGTATGGATAAAGTGGAGTGGAGGCTTCCTCTTGTGGGACATTCCAGAACGAGAGGTCATAATCTTCAGATAAGGGATAGCAAATTCGAAACGGGTGTTGAGGAGAAACTACTTCTCCCAAAGGATTGTGAATCTGTGGAATTCGCTACCCCAGTGTGCGGTGGATGCTGGGACAGTGAGTAAATTTAAGGAGGAGTTAGACTGATTTTTAATTGGTAATGGGTTGAAGGGTTATGGAGAACGGGCAGGACGGTGGAGTTAAGGCCAGGATTGAGATCAGCCATGATCGAATGGCGGAGCAGACTCGATGGGCCGAATGGCCACATTCTGCTCCTATATCCTATGAATTTATGAACCGATTCCACCATTCAGTTAGATCATAGCTGATCAGTATCTTCTCTCCATCTACCCACCTTGGCTCCATAAGCCTTCCCTTACCCAACTAAAACCATCAATCTCAGTTTAGAAATTTTCAATTGACCCCCAATATTGGGGTGAGGGGGAATGAGAGTTCCAGATTTCCACACCCCCCTTGAGTGAGGACATGGTTCGTGACATCACCCCCAAATGGCCTGGCTCTAATTTTAAGGTTCTGCCCCCTATTTCTGGGCTCCCCCCCCTCCCCCCGAGGAAATAGTTTATCTTGGTTTGCCTCATTAAATCCTTCAATCTCCCTATGAACACCTCAATTAAATCACCCTTTAATCTCTCCAACTCAAGGGAATACAAGCCTAGTCTGCTCAATCTGTCCTCGTAATTGAACCCTTTTAGCCCTGGTATCACTCTTGGTGGTGAATCTGCACTACACTCTCTGCAGGGTCAGTGTATTCTTCAACAACGTGGTAACTGCAGTTTGTCTGCTGGGCCACAGTGAGAGGACAGGTTGGGTAAATTTACCCTCTAGTATCCTGTTTGACAGTATGAAATGTTCCAGCCATGGAATATTTAAGCTGTTGTTGACGTTTTAACGGTTAGAAAAAAAACAGAGAACTGCAAATCCGCCACAGATCTTACAAGAGGGTACAGGTCTGGGCAACATCATTTCATCGCACCTATTGCTGCGGATTTTTCTGAGGGTCGGGAGCCCTTTAGGAAAGGCCGGCCAGGTCCCAATTCCAGGATTCCCCCCGCCCCGATTCAGATTTCCGGCAGTTTTCGCCGGTGCAAGATCAGCTGGGGCGAAATTCTCCGGAAACGGTGCGATGTCCGCCGACTGGCGCCCAAAACGGCACCAATCAGACGGGCATCGCGCCGCCCCAAAGGTGCGGAATGCTCCGCATCTTTGGGGGCCGAGCCCCAACATTGAGGGGCTAGGCCGACGCCGGAGGGATTTCCGCCCCGCCAGCTGGCGGAAACGGCCTTTGTTGCCCCGCCAGCTGGCGCGGAAATGACATCCCCGGGCGGCGCATGCGCGGGAGCGTCAGCGGCCGCTGACAGTTTCCCACGCATGCGCAGTGGAGGGAGTCTCTTCCGCCTCCGCCATGGTAGAGACCGTGCGGAGGCGGAAGGGAAAGAGTGCCCCCACAGCACAGGCCCGCCCGTGGATCGGTGGGCCCCGATCGCGGGCCAGGCCACCATGGCGGCACCCCCCGGGGTCAGATCGCCCCGCACCCCCCCAGGTCCCCGGAGCCCACCCACGCCGCCTTGTCCCACCGTTCAAAAGGTGGTTTAATCCACGCCGGCGGGACAGGCAATTTATCGGCGGGACTTCGGCCCATCCGGGCCGGAGAATCGAGCGGGGGGGCCCGCCAACCGGCGCGGCCCGATTCCCGCCCCCGCCGAATATCCAGTGCCGGAGACTTCGGCAACCGGCGGGGGCGGGATTCACGGAAGCCCCCGGCGATGGGTCGGAGAATGACGCCCCAGAGTACTGGAAGTCATCTGGCATTCCGCATTCCCACCCCTGATGGCTCCATTGCAAAGGTGGAAGGTTCCCCATGATTTCAGTGGAAACTGGACCCTTCAGTAAGTAAACCTGGTTCATGATTGCTCAGAGAAGGTGAGAACCAGGGGGGAAACCTTAGTCCCAAGTGGGGAACCACAAAAAGCCACCTGCTCCTAGAATTCTTTCATTGACAGGCATTGAAATTTAAAAAAATGTTCTTTCAGTTTCAATAGTTGGTTGCTATGTTGTGAGGTGGATACATTTTCACTGTGGTGGTTGAGTATAAGGGCTCTGTCCGACAAAGCAACATTGGCCAGCATTGTGTAGGTGCTGAGATGAATCCTTGCCCTTCTCCCATTCGGAAGATTATTCTTATGTATTAAAAACTGAAGAAAACACAGCTTGGGGACTCTCATGCAATGCCCTAAAGTGATTTAAATGCTCAAAAACCCTTAAAAAGAAAACTTTAAAAAGCTACAGAGAAAATCAGACACCAGCTACTGAAGTGCATTGAGTGATAACCCACCTAGTGTAGCTTAGAAAAAAGCTTGGCCTGCTGTTTTTGCAATTTCAGTAGACACCATTGTTTGTGAGCTGGAATGGTTTGTTATTACAGCTGAGCCCATTTTGAATGCTTGGCTGATTATCAAAATGTCCACATCCAATTATCTCAGTACGAGATTGTATATCCCTTTTGTTTGACCGTTATAAGAGGTTATTAAAGGATTAGTTATCTTTGATGTGGTTAGTGAAATGCATGCTTATACATTTTTATAACAAATTGATGACTTGAAGGCATTTTTTTTTAAAGTTATTGAAAAAGAGATTTTTTTCAGCATAGTGGGTACAAATAAGATTAGATTGTAAGAGTTTCATTAAATCTCTATGTCGAAGGCATCCTAAGATCTGCCTAGAGTGGATATTAGAAGTGGCTATGGAGTGTACATGGGAGCATGGGGGCGGGGGGGCGGTGGGGGGGGGCGTGGAGAGTGAGGGGAACATGAGGGGCGTGGGGTTTGTTGGGAGGTGAGGGATGAGGGTTTGAGGAACTGACATTGATCCTTAAAATTGGCCTGATATCCCAGTAACCAGTGGTGAGTGTTCTAGCCTATCAGCGTTGCCATCTGCCTGCCTCTGCTTCTGCCTCAGGCCTGCGCCCAGAGACTGCAACATAACTCCATCCCACACACACTCCTCACCACCCCGCCCACCCCACAACTAGGATCCTTTTAAAAGAGGTGGGTCTGCTGGTCAAGAGGTTTTCTTCCCTGCCTCCCCCATAGAAATTTGGTCCTTTAACACTTAAGGAACCATTATGGTCATAGTATGTGCATTTATATAGAGCCTCAGGGTGTCTGAAACATTTATCTAGAGCCTCAGGGTATCCCAAAGCAGCCAGTGAAATACTTTCAAAGTGTGTCACTGTTGTAATGTGGTCACTCCGGCAGTCAACTTTCACATGGCAAGATCCCACGAGCAACAATGTGATAATGACCAGATGCAGTGCGTGGAGTTCTCCCAGGTCCCCGTTGGTGCGATCAATGGTGGGTGGGGGGAGAATTCAGCGGGAGGCCCAAAATTCAGTCTCACACCCGAACCTCCACGGCTCCAGCAGAAAAACACGCTTGTCCAGAACACGTCTGGAACAACATGGCGGGCGAGAGTTAGGACTTACTCAAAGAAGGCCTGGGGCTGCCTTTGGAGTTCAAGATGGAGGCCGCCAGTGACCCTGGACCCTGGAGCACCACAGCAGGGTTGGGCGGGAAGATCTATCAGGTGGATCTTCCAGCTTCAGTGTCTTCAAAGAGGTCCATCTCCTGTTGAACATACATATAGTGCAGAAGGAGGCCATTCGACCATCTAGTCTGCAACTACCCACTTAAGCCTATCCCCGGAACCCAATAACCCTTCCTAACCTTTTTGGACACTAAGGGCAATTTAGCATGACCAATCCACCTAACCTGCACGTCATTGGACTGTGGGAGGAAACCAGAGCACCCGGAGGAAACCCACGCAGACACGGGGAGAATGTGCAGACTCCGCACAGACCCAAGCCGGGAATCGAACCTGGGACCCTGGCACTGTGAAGCCACAGTGCTATCCACTTGTGCTTTCTTCAATGGTGGGTCAATGATGCCAGATGCCTTCTCAATGTGGCATCCTGGTGTGGCAAGACACGTGCCATCAAGCCCATTCTACCACAGGAGGTGGTGCAAAACCCCTGGATGTATAATTAATTATGTCGGGGACATAAGATATGGCCTGGTTTCCCATCTGCTTCCTCAGTGGGCCGCACTCCCAGGTTCCTCACTCCCCCACCCAGATTTAGTCACTAATAGGAAAATTGCACCCTGTGGTCTTAGTGATGATGGCTGAGGGATAAATATTGGTCAGGACTCTGGGCAGAACATCCCTTCTCTTCCTCAGAGTAGTGTCATGAGAGTTTTTGATGGCCACCTGATGGGATCTCGGTTTCGCATCTGATGCAGACGATGGCACCGCCGGCAGTGTCGCACTCCCTCGGTAAGGCAGCAGGAGCTTAGATTCTCTGGAGTGGGGCTGGCACTTACAAGATGTCATTCAATCAATTTGCTTAAACAAAAATGCCCGTGTTTTACTTCCACAGAGTAGGAAAAGTCATGAAGATCCCCGTGTATGAAACACCGACAGGCTGGAAATTCTTTGGGAATTTGATGGATGCTGGGAAGTGTTCTCTGTGTGGCGAGGAGAGCTTTGGCACAGGTAATGGAATCACCCTCAGCCTTTCGATCAAACTCATGGCCACAAACGAGACGCATTTAAGGGGAAGCTAGGGCAGGGATTTTCCGGCCCTTTCCACCCGGCGGGATTTTCCGGTCCCACTGAAAACAAACCCCCGGCGGCGGGTTCCCCAGCAGTGAGCAACACTTCAGTGGGACAGGGAGACCCCACCAGCAGCCAATGGTGAGCTGGCTCTGCCACGGCAAAGCCCACCATAGGGCGGGGGAGGGACAGAAAATCCTGGCCTAGAGATGCAAGAATAGAACGTCACACCAATTAAAGGAAAATAAGATTTGCATTCATATAGCGCCTTTTACCAGCCTCAGGGTGCTTGACAGCCAATGAAGTAGCGTTTGAAGTGCAGCCACTGTTGTAATGCAGTAAAGACACAGCAAGCTCCCTGTAGCGCACAATGACTTACAAGAGACGAGAAGTGATGACATCGATCCAGGCTTTATTAAGCGATGCTTGTCCCCAGCAGCTCAGCAACAGAATGAAGCTGCGGGGAGAAGCTCGGGTTCTTATACTCCACCTTCAGGGCGGAGCCAGGAGTCGGCAGCCAACCAGGACCCGGGATCTGTCAGCCAATAGCATCACGGCTTCACAGTCCCACATGACCCCTAATACATACCACCACACTCCCACAAACAGAAATGTGATCGTGCTGATCTGTGGTTTAACGCTGTTGATTGAGGGATACATAGTGGACTGAGATTCAACATGTTCATTTTGTAACAGCTCTGAGCTAAGCAGCAGATTTTAGTGGTGCATCGTACCAACGGCACGGTAGCATAGTGGTTAGCACCGCTGCCTCGCAGTACCAGGGAGCCGGGTTCGATTCCGACCTCTGGTGACTGTGTGGAGTCTGCACGTTCTCCCCGTGTCTGCGTAGATTTCCTCCGGTTGTTCCGGTTTCCTCCCACAGTCTAAATATGTGCAGGTTAGGTGGATTGGACATGCTAATTGCGCCTTAGTGTCTAAACGTTCGGTAGTGTTATGGGGCTAGAGCGCGGGGAGTGGGTCCAGGTAGGGTGCTGTTTTGGAGGGTCGGTGCAGACTCGATGGGCCGAAAGGCCTCCTTTTGCACTGTAGGGATTCTACGATTCTAAGAAGAGAATATTACCCATGGATTCACATGCACACTTTTTGGTGTTAGAGTAAAGTTGATGGCACCTGATGATCTGCTTCAGTAAAAGCCCAAGGTTGTGCCTGCTCTGACAGCTGGACATGAAAGACCCCGTGGTCACTGTATTGAGGAAGATAAAAGGAGATCTTCCAGGTGTCCTACACCAATATTAGCGCTCAATCAACATGACTAAAAGGGTAAATTCTGCTCACTATCTTGTTGTGGGAATGAGCAGTGTGGTGCTGATGACACATTTCCCAACAGCGACCGCCCACCATTGGCTGCCATGTTCACGGGCACATCCCGAGATTGTGAAAAAGTTTATAGAAATGTCAATGATTTTTCATCTTGCACCAAATGGTCAAACCTTCCAAGAACATAACGAAGCCAAGGCTCAGCTGCTCGACTCTTTCAATGTGCGAGGGCGAGTTGGAAAAGCGTGACAAAATTAACATCTTTTTCAGATATACGGAGGTCTTCAGTGTTGCTGACGAGGTCCCAACAGTATATATTACCCATCTCTCTTCAACTGGGTGACTTGCTCGGCCATTTCAGAGGGCGATTAAGAGTCAACCACATTGCTGCGGGGGGGGGGGCCCTCCTGTCTTGCAGAAGGCGACCACCTCCGCGGTGGGCTCCCCGGTGTGTGATGGTCACCTCACCCCTCCCCTCCACCTGCTGAAAGGTCGGGGCAATGGGGGAAAGCGGGAGGGGGGGGGGGGGGCGATGTAGAGGCAGAGCCAGCCCACGATCCCAAGGCTGCCATACAGCAGCCTAACGCTGGGAGCAATATTAATTGCTTTGAGGTGAAATCTGTCCTGGTCGACAGTCCTGCCTTAGAGAGCGTTGCTGACCAGCTAGATGCTGGCAGCTTTGTACTCCCTGCAGCACCACAGGGCGTTGTGGCCACTGCTGGGACTACAGCAAAGAACCCAGAAAAGTCCTGGTCAGGGTCTCACTGACATCTTCCAAATTGGTCCTGATAGAGGGGGATACGAAGATATCAATTAGGAACAGAAGGAGGCCACTCGGCCCCTCGAACCTGCTCCGCTATTCAATGAAATCATGGCTGATTTGATTTTAACCTCAATCCCACATTTCTGCCTCCCCCAATAACCTTTCACTCCCTTGTTACTCAAGAATCTATCTAACTCTGCCTTAAAAATATTCATAGAGCCTGCTTCCAGAGACTGCCGACCCTCTGAGAGAAAGCTTTCACCTCACCTCCATCATAATCAGTGACCCGATTTCTAGATTCTCCCACAAGAGGAAACATCCTCTCCACATCCACCCTGTCCATACCCCCTCCGGGTCACAAAGGCTTCAAATAGCTCACCTCTTACACTTCTAAACTCCAGCGGATACAAGCCCAGCCTATCCAATCTTTCCTCGTAAGACAACCCGCCCATTCCTGTTATTAGTCTAGTAAACATTCGCATAAGCGTTTAAATCTTTCCATAAATAAGGAGACCAATACGATACACAATACTCCAAATGTGGTCTCTCCAATGCCCTGTACAACTGAAGCATAATCTCCCTACTTCTGTAATCAAATCCCCTCGCAGTAAACGATTGCCCGGCCGGCACTGCCAGGGTGCCAGGCTGGCTGTGCCAAGGGTCAGCCTGGGGAGGGGCGGCATGCCCATGAAAGGGGAAGGGTGGGGAGTGTAGAGATAGGGGCAGCCTTTCAAAATGGCACCGCTTCTTTTGCACTTCGCTGCTTCGGTCTCACCTGGCCTGAGTCAGGGAGGTCGGGCATTTTAGAATTTAAGCGCAGGTAAGTCTGTGTGGAGTGGCAATCCATCTCTGATTGCCAATCTGAGAAAGTTACGGCCCATTATTTCTGACCTATAATCTCCTTCTGGGCGTCGGTGTTAATTTTTGTCAAAATCACTGCGAAGCTTCCAGGAATTGTCCCAGAATTAGTACAGTGAGGAAAATTTGTAATTTCTTTAAAATGTCTGCAGAATCAGTAATTGTTTTGAAATGGACTTCAATAGGTTGCAGAAATGATGAAGGGATCAATTGTAATTTTCTTGGATGACAAGAAATTCTGGTCCACAAGAGCTGGTGACCCTTGACCTGGAAGCTATACCAAAAGGAAGGCAGGAAGTTAAGTTAAGGTACGGAAGCCATGTGGCTGGCGGACACAAAGGAGAGCTGCAGACTCAAAAGAGGACTACAAGAAGAGCAACCGGAGGATGAAGATGGTCAGTAAATGGATGCATAGAGAGAAGACAGAGAAAGACAATTACTGCTGTAAAGAAGATAATGAAGCAATCCATGTGCAAATGCAGCAAGACCTGGACAATATCCAGGCTTGGGCTGACAAGTGGCAAGTTACATTCGCACCACACAAGTGCGAGGCAATGGTCATCCCCAATAAGAGAGAATCAAACCGTCGCTCTTTGACATTCAATGGCATCACCATCGCTGAATCCCCCACTATCAACATCCTTTGGGCTATCATTAACTAGAAACTGAACTGGACCAGGCATATAAACACTGTGGCTACAAGAGAAGGTCAGAAGTGAGAAATCCTGTGGTGAGTAACTCACCTCCTGACTCCCCAAAGTCTGTCCGCCATCTACAAGGCACAAGTCAGGAGTGTGATGGAATACTCCCCACTTGCCTGGATGAGCGCAGCTCCAACAATACTCAAGAAGCTCGACACCATCCCGGACAAAGCAGCCCGCTTGATTGGCACCCCTTCCACAAACATTCAAATCTTCCGCCACCAATGCATAGTAACAGTCCTGTGTACCATCTACAAGCTGCACTACAGGAATTCATCAAGGTTCCTCAGACAGCACCTTCCAAACCTACGGCCACTACCATCTAGAAGGACAAGAGCAGCAGATACCTGGGAACCCCACCACCTGGAGGTTCCCGTCCAAGTCACTCACCATCCTGACTTGGAAATATATCACCGTCCTTCACTGTCGCTGGGTCAAAATCCTGGAACTCCCTCCCCAATGGCACTGCGAGCGTACTGACACCTTAGGGACTGCAATGGTTCAAGAAGGCAGGTCACCACCACCTTCTCAAGGGCAACTAGGGATGGGCAATAAATGCTGGTCTAGCCAGCGAAGCCCACATCACGTAAAAATTAATTCTTAAAAAGCTGGAGGAAGAAAGCAATCAGCTCACAGATCTGGACGCAGCCAGAGAGAAAGAGGAACGCACTGAATTCCACTGAGGAGAAGGAGCAAATCTTTCTCAGGAAGGGGTCAGTTGTTCTGTTTGGCGATGGAGACAGGAGCTCTTGGGGGCACTCGGCCAACTGGTTACAAAAAGGTCTAAAACCTGGGAAGCTGTGTGAATATCTCGAAGACATTCAAGAGCTGGATGTTTACCAGAGAAGGCCAAATTGTTGATCGGTTTGTTGTTGGTTGTTAGGCTGTAAAGAAGTTCTGGAAAGCTACAGCAACAGGACTGTCGTGACCTGTGGGGGGGGAGGTTTATGGAAGCGTGCCTATAAAAGATGCAATCCTTTTAGTAATCTCTTCACTTGGAGGCCATTTGGTTATTTTGGTTCATCCAGAAAGATCGTGACAGAATGCTCACATCCTTGGGATATTAAAGGCACTATACAAATGCAAGTTGTTTGAAAACCATGCAAGGACACATTTTTCAGTGCTGGCATCCTGTGGTGCATTTTCTGCTTTACTTGTTGTCACGGCATCAGTGCTGGAATTACCATCTCATCCTGGCTTGTTCCTACGCTGATTTTGCAGAGGAATTCTTGAAGGGATGGATCTGTTGCCCTGAGTGATCAATATGAATCCTCTGCTGTTTTTCAGGGAGTGAACAATGGCTCTTGTGGCTCTGTGAGACTGATGCGATGTGTTAAAGAAACACAGCATTCTGCTGAGAATATCACCAGAACACGGTTCAATTCCCCGAACAGGCGCCGGAATGTGGCGACTAGGGGCTTTTCACAGCAACTTCATTTGAAGCCTTCTTGTGACAATAAGCGATTTTCATTTCAACTTTGCTGGTTTGTTTTAAAGTACATCGTTAGAGCATGTGATAAATTCCCAAAGGCCTGACACACTGCCCCCATGGAACAGGATTTGGTTCACCACATTGCCCATATTACAGCTGGTGAAATGATCCTAATTATTGCAATCTTCCCGATCACCCAGGAGAGGTTTGGCTGTAATCCAGTCAAATAAGCCTCAGGTTTTTTCACACATTGGTATCCCCAACAGCATTAAGAATAGCTCTAGGATGGTTCAATATCCATCTGTTCAACCCAATATTGGAAATGTTTCTAAGAAGCAGCGTTTTATCTGTTTTCCTTCTCTCTGTTTCTCATGACTGAATGTCATACAATTGATACAGTGCAGAAGGAGGCCATTCGGCCCATTGAGCCTGCACTGACCCTTGGAAAGAGCACCCTACCTAGGCCCACACCACGACCCTATCCCAGTAACCCCGCCTAATATTTTGGACACTACGGGGCAATTTAGCATCGCCAATCCGGGGCAGCACAGGAGCACAGTGGGTAGCACTGTTATTTCACAGCGCCAGGGTCCCAGGTTCGATTACCGGCTTGGGTCACTGTCCATGCGGAGTCTGCACATTCACCCCGTGTCTGCATGGGTTTCCTCCGGGTGCTCCGGTTTCCTCCCACAAGTCTCGAAAGACATGCCGTTAGGTGAATTGGACATTCTGAATTCTCCCACAATGTACTCAAACAGGCGCCGGAATGTGGCGACTAGGAGATTTTCGCAGTAACTTAATTGCAGTGTTAATGTAAGCCTACTTGTGACAATAAACATTATGGTGATGAACCTGCACATCTTTGGACGGTGGGAGGAAACTGGAGCACCCGGAGGAAACCCATGCAGACAGGGGAAGAACTTGCAGACTCCACACAGACAGTCACCCGAGGCCGGAATTGAACCTGGTCCCTGACGCTGTGAGGCTGCAGTGCTAACCACTGTGCCACCCCAAATTATATTAGTTGACACAGCAAAACGAGCTATGTTCCCGCATTGCTGAGTCGGGAGAGTTCGGCTTCCCATCTAGTAATGCCTCATCCTTATCACTGGCAGCACCTCCAGCCCCACAGACCTCTGAGATCTCTGCGCCTTTTCAATTCTGGCCTGCTGTGTACCCCTGAAATTAATCACTTCATCATTGCTGGCTGTGCCTTCAGCTGCCGAGGCCTTAAACTCTGGAAATCCCTCCCTTGGCTTCTCCACCTCTCTACCTCATTATCCTCCTTTAGGACAATCGACTTTGGTCACCGAGTTATTGATCAGCTGTACTAACATCTCCTTATGTGGCTTGGTGTTGATTTTCTTTGTCTGATAATGCTCCTGTGGAGCAACCTTGGGACATTGTAAACTTGTTAAAGGCACCATATAGATGCAGGGATGTTGTTGCTGTTGGCTGTTGCATACATTCTGAGGCCGTACGACGCCTACACTCTTCACAGGAAATTGATCGAAGGCAGGGACCTTGGCTGATTTCCAGCCCTCCCTCTAATGGGTGAAGCAAACCCTGCTTACAGCAGATTCTCCAGTCACTTTGGTACCACATGGGCAATGGCACAGAATTAATGAAAATGTAATTCTGAATCCATTG
Organism: Scyliorhinus torazame; assembly: GCF_047496885.1. Classification (NCBI taxonomy): domain Eukaryota; kingdom Metazoa; phylum Chordata; class Chondrichthyes; order Carcharhiniformes; family Scyliorhinidae; genus Scyliorhinus; species Scyliorhinus torazame. The sequence continues at coordinate 266,121,727 of NC_092715.1, read as the reverse complement.
TGAAAGTTGTGGTGATGTTCATCAATGTAAATGCATGTAGGCTAACTAGACACTAGAGGGAGCACCAGAAACATCACACACACACACACACTCAGCCAATAGATCAGTTAGATAGGAGACGACCAATGGACAATCACGATGCACACGGAGGTGACACGACCACAGGGGGGCATTACACCAACCCATATATAAAGGACACCACACACATGATCTGCCTCTTTCCAGTGGAGACAGTCAGTGAGAACAGACACAGGGTTGATTCAATATTACACCCACCACGTGGATTGCAGCAACTGGTTAGTCAGTCTGGGTAGCTATAGTAGGATTAGCAGTAGTGTCGAACCCGAGTAATAGAAGTGTAAATAGTTTAATAAACGTGTTGAAGTTATCTCCACGTCTGAACCTTCCTTTGTCAAGTGCACCACAAGGAAGCCGCTTATGTTACACCTACAACATAACAAATCAAACGTTGCTGTCAAAAGATGAGAAGACGTTTGGTAGGAGCAATACTGGACGTTGGACGAGAAATCTGACAGCACGAGGCAGTGGAGGGAGTTGAGAAAAGCATTGGAGTGGCAGAGCGGGGTGACGCCGTATGGAAGTTGACCCGCGGTCTAGGAATTGCACGTTTCTTGAGCAACAACAACAGCTTGCATTTATGTAGCACCTTTTGTTGGAGTAAGACATTCTAAGAGATTTTGCAGGGGCATCATGAGCAATGAGCCAATGAGGAGATAGTATGACAGGGGTCGAAAACAGTTAGGTCAAAGAGTTAGGATTGAAGGGGCGGAGTGAGAGAGGTGGAGAGATTTAGAGAGAGTATTCTTGAACTTGGGCTTAGGCAGCTAAAATCAAAGCCTGAAAGAGATTGCTAAAAACAAAGCTTAAAGAAGATTAAAATCGGAGATTGGTACTAACTGAATCAACCGAATAATGCAGATTTAGCCACAAAAAGCCAGTGTTAGAATTGCTGCTGTACAGCTATCGAAAAGCCTGATATAAATATTTGTAAAGTGCCCATTTAGCACAATCACTTTTGCAAATCTTGACGCCTCTCAGACAGCTTAAGAGCGTTTCTTCAAAGGCTTCTGCTATAAAAGGATGAAACTGCCTCTTAATGAAGCACAGAGGATGCTGTACCACTGAGGACATTATAGGCAGTCAGCCAGCGCTTGACAATGCAGTTTACAATCCTTTCCATTTTTGTCGGCATACTTAGCTTGCTGGTTTTGCAAATAGCAAGTTACTGATGTCACGATTCGAACCTTGCTGCAGTGCGAACCAACCAAGTTGGAGCAATTAATCTGAAGTAAACAAATCTTCATCAATCAGAGCCACAACAGGCAAATGCTGGAATTAAACATCATCGGAAAAGAGGAAGAGACACCGGACCATCAAGTCCATTTTCGACACAGGTATAGTCTGATCTTCTACACCAGTGGACTCGATCTCCTGAGGAAGAGTCTCATAGAAACAATCCCTTCTCCGTGTGGTAATCAATCACGGCTTGCTGATATCCATCCTTCCTCCGACACAACTCTACAATTTAACCTTTTTCCCCACAATTGTTCAGACACGGGCCTACCAAAGCTAGACCTCACAGGCTGTGGAGGTTTGTGCTTATCTCAGTTTGTACCCTTGATGTGAACACGAAGGGGGCTGGAAGTATAAGATTGTCACTAATAAACCCAGCAGGAAATTCAGGAGAAACCTCTTTACCCAGAGAGTGGTGAGAATGTGGAACTCGCTCCCACAGGGAGTGGCTACGGCGAGATACATTTAAGGGACAGTTGGATAAATGAAGAAGAAACCCATCTGTGACATCCAGCCTTCAGAGTTTATTTCAGACACTCCCTCGTTATTGAGTGCAGGATGTGAGTCTGTGAGTTATCTGAGGAGCCGGCAGTCCCCAGGCTCCAGCCAAAGATACGGCCAGCTTCCTTTTAAAGGCATTAATTGCCTCGTCTCAAGTAATTAGCTTTGGAAATTCTTTTTACGGATCCTCTCTGTGGGAAAAGGAAAGTTTCATCTAGCATCCAGTCTCGCTCAGGGAACATAGATTCTACCTAAAAATAACTCGTGCCTTCTGAGAGCGTTTAGATTGATTAGCAAATCTTTGCTCGTCTCCCCTCCCAGCAACCAGGAATGCCGCCTCACATAATTTTGTTAACTTTGTAACATTTGTTTACCTATTTCTACTCGATTTGATTTACAAAAGGGTGAATCTTTTATAAAAGCGTTGGGATTCTGTGGCGGCTCGAGACAGACCCTGGAGGCTTCCAGTCGTAAACAAAGGGGTTTCTTGATCAAAGGCAAAGGCAGTTAGTTAACAGGCACAGAACACTGGGCGAGATTCTCCGACCCCCCGCCGGGTCGGAGAATCGCCGGGGGCTGGCGTGAATCCCACCCCCGCCGGTTGCCGAAGTCGATATTCGGCGGGGGCGGGAATCGCGCCGCACCGGTTGGCGGGCCCCCCCCCCCCCCCCCCCCCGCGATTCTCTGGCCCGGATGGGCCGAAGTCCCGCCGCTAAAATGCCTGGCCCGTTGGCGTAGATTAAACCACCTACCTTACCGGCGGGACAAGGCGGTCCGGGTGGGCTCCGGGGTCCTGGGGGGGGCGCGGGGCGATCTGGCCCCGGGGGGTGCCCCCACGGTGGCCTGGCCCGCGATCGGGGCCCACCGATCCGTGAGCGGGCCTGTGCCATGGGGGCACTCTTTCCCTTCCGCCTTCGCCACGGTCTCCACCATGGCGGAGGCGGAAGAGACTCCCTCCACTACGCATGTGCGGGAATGCCGTCAGCGGCCGCTGACGCTCCCGCGCATGCGCCGCCCGGAGATGTCATTTCCGCGCCAGCTGGCGGGGCACCAAAGATGCTGGAAACAGCCACCTGAAACAAAGACCGTGGCAAAGGCGGAAGGAAAAGAGTGCCCCCACGGCACAGGCCCGCCTGCAGATCGGTGGGCCCCGATCGCGGCCAAGCCACCGTGGGGGCACCCCCCCGGGGCCAGATCGGCCTGCGCCCCCCCCCAGGACCCCGGAGCCCGCCCGCGCCACCTTGTCCCGCCGGTAAGGTAGGTGGTTTAATCTACGCCGGCGGGACAGGCTTTCTAGCAGCGGGACCATCCGGGCTGGAGAATCGCGGGGGGGGGGGGCGCCAAACGGCACAGCGAGATTCCCACCCCCGCCGAATATCCGGTGCTGGAGAATTCGGCAACTGGCGGGGGCGGGATTCACGCCAGCCCCCGGCGATTCTCCGACCCTGTGGGGGGTCGGAGAATCTCGCCCCAGAATTCAACTCTGCTTGCTTTAGGTCTCTATAAATAATCCCACTCAGGCAAGATCCTATCACCACCTGTTACCGGGCAGAATACGGCTCTTTAGCCAATTCATTGGTCACCAGCCAACCAACCGAACCGAGTCGCACCCCACCTCTCGGGTGCCACAGAATCTGGGTTCTGCTGTCCAAAGCTAGCAGGCTGTACTGTGTTGTGACTTCTGAATTTCTCAATATCTCTGCTACTTGACTTAAAAGACACATGTCCATTAAGCATCTATGGATCAAAAATGATAACGGCAAAAATAAAGAAAGGGGAAAATAAGGAAATCAGCTGGAAGGCCCCTTACACTTTATAAAATGTTCACATTAGTGCCGAGTGTGATGCTCGTCACCCTGTGGGACATGGCTGAATTTACAGGCCTTTCTATTGCAATGTCAAATCTTAAACGGTCACAACGAATTGAAAAACAGGATAAAAGGTACTGATTGATTGGCAAGTCGACTCTGATTGCTTCATCAGGCATGGTGGCACAGTGACTATCATTGGATTAATGAATGGGAAATGTGAGCTCAAATCCTGCCACGGGAGCTGGATGTCTAAATAATAAAATGCATTTCCATTTCTTTTCAAAAGTCAGTCTCAGGAAAGGTGACCATGAAACTACTGAACTGTCATAAAGACCCAAGTGGGTCACTAATGTCCCTTCAGGGAGGGAAATCTGCCGTCCTTACCCGGTCTGGCCTACAGGTGACTCCAGACCCACAGCAATGTGGTTGACTCGTAACTGCCCTCTGAAATGGTCCACTAACACACTCGGTTGTGTCGAAATGGACAATAAACGTTGGTTTAGCCAGCAGCGATCGTATCTTATGAGTAAAAAATAACATTTCCAGTCAACCTCAAAATACCCAGATTACGGATTCTAATCTTCCAATGACAAATGGGAAGCAGAAATGTTTCTCTCCAAGGCTGTGCGTTTAAGGGCTCTTCAAGAACACGTGTAAACGATGCTTACACATGCTTTGAGTTGTGTATGTCCTTGACTGTAATTTATGTTGGCAGTTTAATATGAAACAGTTCCTTGAATGCAGACTAGCGTGAAGACACAAATGTGTTTTCTACTAAAGAAGCTTACGCTAATATAAACCTGCTGCAATCCATCTTTTTCTGGAAAACCACCTTCTTTAACTTCTCCACAGAATATGTCCTATTTCTGTTTGTCTTTCTCCACCATGAATGCTGAATACATCCTGCTTCATGATTGCTCTCCCTACTGCTCCATAATCTTGGTTTTTATGCAGGTTCCCACTCCCTTTTTGATCCCTGGCCCTGAGGTTGGACTGACTCACGCTCTGGCTTGGTCACCTTGGGCGGGATTCTCTGACCCCGGGGCCGGATCGGAGAATTGCCGGGCCGGGCGCGATTCACACGATGCCGCCTCGACGCCGCTCCGCCGAATCTCCGGTGACCGGAGAATCGGCGGAATTGGCGCCGGCACGGTCAGGGGCTGCTCTTTGCCGCCGCCCCCCCCCCCCCCCCCCCCCCCGCCCCCCCGGTGATTCTCCGCCCGGGATGGGCCGAGTGGCCGCCAAAAAAGCTCAAGTCCCGCCGGCCCTGTTCACATGTGGTCTTACCCGGCGGGACCTCACTGTCCATCCTGCGGGGGGAGGCCTTGGGGGGAGGGGGGGGAGGGGAGGGGGGATCCGATCCCAGGGGGGATCCAACCTGAGGGGGGATCTCCACCGTGGCCTGGCCCGCGATCAGGGCCTACCGGTCGGCGGGCCGGCCTCTCCTGGTGGGGGCCTCTTTTACTTCGCGTCGGCCCCTGTAGCCCTACGCAATGTTGCGTCGGGGCCGGCGCAGAGAAGCAAGCTAGTGCGCATGTGCGGGTTCGCGCCGGTCGCAGTGCGCATGCGCAGAGCGGCAGCTGGAGCTGTGTGAGTTGCTCCAATGCCATGCTGGCCTACTGAGGGGCCCCTAATCGCTGCTCCTGACGGCGTCAACACTTAGCCTCAGGATCAGAGAATCCCGCCCCTTGTTTCTGTCCATTCTTCACATTTTAGATGTAGGTGTCAGCAGATGACCAGTGGCAGGTTACTGACCCTGAGAGTCACTCGGTTGTGTGTTCACCTTGTGCACCAGGTACGAGAGCACAAAACCTACGCTGACACTCCTGGTGCAGTTCTGAGAGGGTGCTGCACTGTCAGCGATCCCGCCTTTCAAATGAATTGATAAACCAAGGGCCCCTCAAAAATGAGCAGAACCTGGATTGGAGAGGATCATGCTCTGGGGAAATATCACCCCTTTCGCGGGCGGCCTGGTGGTGCAGTGGTTAGCACTGCTGCCTCACGGCGCCGAGGTCCCAGGTTCGATCCCAGCTCCGGGTCACTGTCCGTGTGGAGTTTGTACATTCTCACCGTGTTTGCGTGGGTCTCGCCCCCACAACTCGAAAAAGATGTGCAAGGTAGGTGGATTGGCCACGCTAAGTTGCCCCTTAATTGGGAAAAAAAGTAATTGGATACCTTGGGCCGGATTCTCTGATATCGGCGCAATGTCCGCCGACCGACGCCAAAAACGGCACAAATCAGTCCGGCATCGCGCCGCCCCAAAGGTGCAGAAGTCTCAGCATCTTGAGCGGCCGAGCCCTCACCTTGAGGGGCTAGGCCCGCGCCGGAGTGATTTCCGCCCCGCCAGCTGGCGGGAAAGGCCTTTGGTGCCCCGCCAGCTGGCGCGAAACTGACTTTGCCGAGTGGCGCATGCGCGGGAGCATCAGCGGCCGCTGACGGCATTCCCGCGCATGCGCAGTGGAGGGGGTCTCTTCCGCCTCCGCCATGGTGGAGACCATGGCGAAGGCGAAAGGAAAAGAGTGCCCCCACGGCACAGGCCCGCCCGCGGATCGGTGGGCACCGATCGCGGGCCAGGCCACTGTGGGGGCACCCCCTGGGGCCAGATCGCCCCGCGCCCCCCCAGGACACCAGAGCCCGCCCGCACCGCCGTCCCAAAGGTGGTTCAATCCACGCCGGCTGGCGTGGGTTGACAGTAGCGGGACTTCGGCCCATCGCGGGCCGGAGAATCGCCGGGGGGGCCCGCCAACCGGTGTGGCGTGATTCCTGCCCCCGCCGAATATCCGGTGCCGGAGAATTCGGCAACCGGCGGGGGCGGGATTCATGCCAGCCCCCGCCGATTCTCCGACCCGGCGGGGGGTCGGAGAATCCCGGCCCAGCACAGGACAGCACAGTACAGCACAGGAAGAGGCCCTTTGGGGCAGCACGGTAGCATTGTGGATAGCACAATTGCTTCACAGCTCCAGGGTCCCATGTTCGATTCCGGCTTGGGTCACTGTCTGTGCGGAGTCTGCACGTTCTCCCCGTGTCTGCGTGGGTTTCCTCCGGGTGCTCCGGTTTCCTCCCACAGTCCAAAAGATGTGCAGGTTAGGTGGATTGGCCATGATAAATTGCCCTGAGTGTCCAAAATTGCCCTTAGTGTTGGGTGGGGTTACTGGGTTATGGGGATAGGGTGGAGGTGTTGACCTTGGGTCGGGTGCTCTTTCCAAGAGCCGGTGCAGACTCGATGGGCCGATGGGCTCCTTCTGCACTGTAAATTCTATGATATGATATGGCGTGTTTCTCGGTGGTATGAGGTGGCGTGCCGGTGGCCGGTGGCGTGACCCTCTGGTCCCGCCGCTGTCGATGGGACTTCCCATTGAATCCGCCCCGTGGCAGCTGGAAATCCGCCGCGGAGTGCGCCACCAGCAGGACCAGCAGATCCCACCAGCCTGAGCAGCCGGAATATCTCACCTCAAAACCTAGTTCCCCAGAAACAGAAAACAACTCAGTAACCTCTGGGTGACCTTGCACTACCTCACATCCCAGTCTCTGATCACAGAACGGAAAAAGAATTTTGAGAAAACCAAGCTTGGATAATTCAGGCTTTTACAGAAGTTAGAAGGAAAGGATATGGATATAGCCAGAGGCCTTGACAGGCGAAGTCTAATGGTGGTGGTGTGTTGCCCTTCACTCAGGGGATCCCAGTTACTGTGGCAACAATTTTACACGCACATTGTCGTCTGGCGCTACGGGTACATAGAACATAGAACATAGAACAATACAGCGCAGTACAGGCCCTTCGGCCCACGATGTTGCACCGAAACAAAAGCCATCTAACCTACACTATGCCATTATCATCCATATGTTTATCCAATAAACTTTTAAATGCCCTCAATGTTGGCGAGTTCACTACTGTAGCAGGTAGGGCATTCCACGGCCTCACTACTCTTTGCGTAAAGAACCTACCTCTGACCTCTGTCCTATATCTATTACCCCTCAGTTTAAAGTTATGTCCCCTCGTGCCAGCCATATCCATCCGCGAGAAAAGGCTCTCACTGTCCACCCTATCCAACCCCCTGATCATTTTGTATGCCTCTATTAAGTCTCCTCTTAACCTTCTTCTCTCCAACGAAAACAACCTCAAGTCCATCAGCCTTTCCTCATAAGATTTTCCCTCCATACCAGGCAACATCCTGGTAAATCTCCTCTGCACCCGCACCAAAGCCTCCACGTCCTTCCTATAATGTGGTGACCAGAACTGTACGCAATACTCCAAATGCGGCCGTACCAGAGTTCTGTACAGCTGCAACATGACCTCCCGACTCCGGAACTCAATCCCTCTACCAATAAAGGCCAACACTCCATAGGCCTTCTTCACAACCCTATCAACCTGGGTGGCAACTTTCAGGGATCTATGTACATGGACACCTAGATCCCTCTGCTCATCCACACTTTCAAGAACTTTACCATTAGCCAAATATTCCGCATTCTTGTTATTCCTTCCAAAGTGAATCACCTCACGCTTCTCTATATTAAACTCCATTTGCCACCTCTCAGCCCAGCTCTGCAGCTTATCTATATCCCTCTGTAACCTGCTACATCCTTCCACACTATCGACAACACCACCGACTTTAGTATCGTCTGCAAATTTACTCACCCACCCTTCTGCGCCTTCCTCTAGGTCATTGATAAAAATGACAAACAGCAACGGCCCCAGAACAGATCCTTGTGGTACTCCACTTGTGACTGTACTCCATTCTGAACATATCCCATCAACCACCACCCTCTGTCTTCTTTCAGCGAGCCAATTTCTGATCCACATCTCTAAATCACCCTCAATCCCCAGCCTCCGTATTTTTTGCAATAGCCTACCGTGGGGAACCTTATCAAACGCTTTGCTGAAATCCATATACACCACATCAACTGCTCTACCCTCGTCTACTTGTTCAGTCACCTTCTCAAAGAACTCAATAAGGTTTGTGAGGCATGACCTACCCTTCACAAAGCCATGCTGACTATCCCTGATCATATTATTCCTATCTAGCTGATTATAAATCTTGTCTCTTATAATCCCCTCCAAGACTTTACCCACTACAGACGTGAGGCTCACCGGTCTATAGTTGCCGGGGTTGTCTCTGCTCCCCTTTTTAAACAAAGGGACCACATTTGCTGTCCTCCAGTCCTCTGGCACTATTCCTGTAGCCAATGATGACATAAAAATCAAAGCCAAAGGTCCAGCAATCTCTTCCCTGGCCTCCCAGAGAATCCTAGGATAAATCCCATCAGGTCCCGGGGACTTATCTATTTTCAGCCTGTCCAGAATTGCCAACACCTCTTCCCTACGTACCTCAATGCCATCTATTCTATTAGCCTGGGGCTCAGCATTCTCCTCCACAACATTATCTTTTTCCTGAGTGAATACTGACGAAAAATATTCATTTAGTATCTCGCCTATCTCTTCAGACTCCACACACAATTTCCCATCCCTGTCCTTGACTGGTCCTACTCTTTCCCTAGTCATTCGCTTATTCCTGACATACCTATAGAAAGCTTGACATGTTTGCCTTTATCTCAAGATTGGAAGTCAAAAGGGTGAAAGTTATGTTAGAAAGTCTGGTCAAAGCCAATTTGGCACATTGTGTTCAGCTCTGGGCACCACTTCATGAAGGATATATTGACCTTGGAAGAAGTCCCATGCAGGTTTAGCAGAATGATACCAGGGCCAAAAGGATTACAGAGACTAGGCTGGTATCCCCGGACATATAGAAGATTAAGGGTGAACTGATCAAGAATGTAAGAGTAGGCATTTGACCTTTGGCGCTCAATCTACCATTCAACAAGGTCATGGCTGATCTTCTACCTCAGCTCTACCACTAACCCTATACCCATTAATTCCACCAGTACCCAAAAAATCTATGGAATATACTCAACACAGAGCATCCACAGCTCTCTGGGGTAGGGAATTCCAAAGATTCACAGCCCTGTGAGTGAAGAAATGTCTCCTCATCTCAGTCCAAAATGGCAGAATTATTGATGTGCGATGGTGACCTCCACCCCCCCCCCCTCCCAACACCCCCCCCCCCCCCCTCCCCCCATCCCCTGCCACGTTCCAGGCAGGGGAAACATGTCTCAACATCTTACCCTGTCAAACCCCCTGGGAATTTTATGATTAAGATGTTTAGGATAATGTGGAATTTCATGGTGCTCCCTGCCCCATTCTCCCCCCTCCCAGCTCCTATTCCTCTGCCCCCCCCGTGTCCCCTCTCCTCGTGCCGCCTCCAGCAGCAGCCCTTCACCCTCCGCGTCCCTGCCCCCCCCCCCCCCCACTCTAAATCAAAATGTTAGAAATGAATCATATTCACATGTCAGACCAAACTGCAGTTCGTTGCAGCAAGGATTTCAATAAGTATAAACATCCCGCAGCCAGCTTGTTAACTATATAAACTCTCCCTAAATCCAGAAACTCTTTAACTTTAAACAGAGAAGATGTACTCCTTGTCGAAAGTTACTGAGTTGGACATGAAAGCAAATCGTTCCTGATTGACGTTTGTTGTTGATTCCTGTCTGTCCTGCTTAGCTCAATGGGGTTTGTACTTGCCAGAAATATATTAACAACAGAAGTTACACTAAGTTTGCCCTTTCTGGAGAATTTTGTGTATTGAGGAAGTTGTTCCGAGCAGGAACACACTGCCTCGATGGGCTGTGGAAGCAGATTCAACTTTCGAAAGGGATTTGGATAGACGCTTGAAAAGGGCTCTGGGGAAAGAGCAGGGTGGCAATGGCACTAATTGGGCAGCTCTTTCAAAGAGCTGGCACAGATACGATGGCTTGAGTGGCCCCCTTCTCTGCCAACTGGTCGTGTGTTAGGGGATGTACAGCGTGAGGCCGGCTGTGGACGACACATGGTGAATTATTTTTGTCTTGTCGCAGGGTCTGACTACATTCGAGAGAAGGATGGTCTCTGGGCTGTCCTTGCTTGGCTATCTATTATCGCTGCTCAAAAGCGGAGTGTGGAGGAGATTGTGAAGAATCACTGGGCCCGTTTCGGTCGGAATTACTACTGCAGGTGAGATAAACATCCACTCTGGGAGATATTGGGCTACATTCCAGCACCACAACTGAGGCCATTACTAACCCATGTCAGATGGATCCACCAATGAACTATCAGTGATTTTCCAATGGGTTTAGGTCCCCAATCATTAGATGATTAATGAAAGGGAGGTCCTTTAGTGGCCTACACATTAAACCATCCCGTTGTCCAGTGATTACACAGCCATTGTCACTGGGCAAAATTCTGAAACTCTCTAGCCAACACTGCAGTGGGAGCTTCTTCACCACCGCAAGAACATTATTTATTTTTATTCATTCAAGGGATGTGTGCATTGTTGCCAAAGCCAGCATTTATCTCCCAACCCTAATTGTCCTTGGGAAGGTGGCGATGAGCCACGTTTTTGAACCTCTGCAGTCCATGTGGTGTAGGCAAACCCGCCATGCTGTTAGGGAGGGCGTTCCAGGATTTTGACCCAGCGACAGTGAAGGGACGGCCGATATATTTCCAAGTCAGGGTGGTGAGTGACTTGGAGGGAACTTCCGGGTAGTGGTGTTCCCTGGTATCTGCTGCCCTTGTCCTTCTAGGCGGTAGAGGTCACAAGTTGAGAAGGTGTTGTCGAAGGAGCCTCAGCGAGTTGCAGTAGTGCATGTTATAGTTGGTACACACTGCTGCTGCTGTGCATCAGTGGTGGTGGTAGTGAATTTTGAAGATGGTGAATGGGACGCCAATCAAGGGGGAGCTGCTTTGTCCTCCACAGTGTCGAGCTTCTTGAGTGATGTTGGAGCCGCACTCATCCAGGCAAGTGGAGAACATTCCATTACACTCCTGACTTGTACCTGGCAGGTGATGGACAGGCTTTGGGGGGTCAGGAAGCGAGTTAATCACTGCAGAACTCCCAGCCTCTGACCTGCTCTGGGAGCCACAGTATTAATATGGCTAGTACAGTTCAGTTTCTTGTCAATTGTAACCCCGAGGATGTTGATTGTGGGACATTCAGCTATGATAATACCATTAAATGTCAAGGGAAGATGGTTAGATTCTCTCTCTTATTGGAGATAGTCATTGCCTGGCACTTGTGTGGTGCAAATGTAACTTGCCACTTGTCAGCCCGAGCCTGGATATTGTCCAGTTCTTGCTGCATTTGGACATGGACTACTTCATTATCTGAGGAGTCGCGAATGGTGCTGAACATTGTGCAGTCATCAGTGAACATCCCCACTTCTGACGTTATGATGGAAGGCAGGCCATTGATGAAACAGCTGAAGATGGTTGGGCCGAGGACACTACCCTGAGGAACTCCTGCAGTGATGCCCTGGAGCTGAGATGATTGACCTCCAACCACCACAACCATCTTCCATTGTGCCGGGTATGACTCCAACCAGCGGAGAGTTTTCCCCCTGATTCCCATTGACTCCAGTTTCGCTCGGGTTCCTTGATGACACACTCGGTCAAATGCTGCCTTGATGTCAAGGGCAGTCACTCTCACCTCCCCTCTGGAGTTCAGCTCTTGTGTCCATGTTTGAACCAAGGCTGTAATGAGGTCAGGAGCTGAGTGACCCTGGCAGAACACAAACTGAGCATCTGTGAGCAGGTTATTGCTGAGTAAATGCCGCTTGATAGCATTGTTGATGACTCCTTCCATCACTTTGCTGATGATAGAGAGTAGACTGATAGAGCGGTAATTGGCTGGGTTGGATTTGTCCTACATGGGCAATTTTCCACATTGCTGGGGAGATGCCAGTGTTGTAGCTGTCGTGGAACCGCTTGGCTAAGGGCGCTGGAGGTTCTAGAGGACAAGTCTCCAGTAGTATTGCAGGAGCAGGAGTGGATCATTCAGCCCATCAAGCCTGCTCTGCCTTGCAACATGACCATGGCTGATCTTAGGCTGCAGTTCCACTTTCTCGCCCACTCCCCATGTCCCTCGATTCCCTGAGGAACTGTCTATCCCAGTCTTTAATGTTTTTCAAAGATGAAGCATTTGCAAGTCCCTGGGACCCTTTGAGTAAAGACATTTATCTTCACCACTGTCCTAAATGATCATCCCCTTATGTTTTCAATTCTTCGACCAGTGGAAACAATCTTGTAATATTTCAAGAAGGTCCACCTGAATCTTCTCAAGGGGCAGCCACAGATAAACACCACTCTTGTCAATGACATCAACCTTCCAAAAATGAAGCCCTCGGAATCACCAATGTTTTATATTTGTCCAATTGTCTTTTCCCTCATCCACTTACCAGAAAACCCTCTTTCTGTTGATGAGTAGATTTGATTATGAGGATATAGACTCGCGAACAGCCTTCTACTTAATGAGGGACCTTGAAGCTGTCATCACCGAGCGATCATTCATAAACCAACAGTTCGCTGTCGGCAATCACAACTACACAGTGGAAAAATCCGAAAACTTTGAATACACAGATCCCGTGGATGGCATCGTGACCAGGAACCAGGTGAGAGGTGAAACTGTTCTGTACAAACTCTCATCAGGGGGCTAGTCGACTGTGGAAAAGGAGTGTCTTTTTGTGTTAACCCTTCCAGAGAAAGACTTGCATTTCCATCACGTCTTTCACAACCTCAGGGCATACCAACCTTCTTCACAGCCAATAAGTTTGGTCATCGTAGCGATGTACAAAACTCAGCAGCCAATTTGCGCACAGCAAGATTCCACAATTAGCAATGTGATGATGACCAGATGATCTGTTTTCAGCTCTGTTGGTTGAGGGATTGGTTCACGCCACCAGGGAGAACCTCCTTCCTCTTATTTGTGGGATCTTCTTAGAGAATCACAGAATTATTACACACACAGAAGAGGCCATTCAACCCATCATGTCTGTGGCAGCTTTCTGAGTGAACAGTTTACCTTGTGTCACTGCACACCTTCTCCCCATCACCCTTGCAAATTCATTCTTTTCAGATAATAAACCCATTGCCTCCAGACTGCTTCGGTTGGCCTCACTCTCAGGCAGTGCGTTCCAGATCCTGATCACTCGCTTTGTGAAAAACCTTTCCCTCAAGTCTCCATTGCCAATTCCCTTAAATCTGTGCCCTCTCTTTCTCGATCCTTCCACCGATGGTAACCCTGTCTCCCTCTCGACTCTGTCCAGACCCCTCGTGGTTTTTTACACCTCAATCAAATCTCCTCTCAACCTTTCCTTCGCCAAGGTAAACAGTTTCAACTTCTCCAATCTATCGTCGCAACTGAAGTTCCTCATCCCGGGAAACAAGTTTGTGAATATTTTATGCGCTCCCTCTAATGCCTTCACAGCTTTCCTTCAGGGTGATACCCAGAACTGGACCTAACTCTTCAGTTGAGGCTAAACATGGGTTTAACAGAACATCCTTGCTCTTGTAGTCTGTGCCTCTATTAATAAAGCCTAGGATGCTGTATGTTTAATTAGCTGTTCTCTTAACCTGGCCTGTCACCTTCAATAATTTACGTGCAGGTACACACAGATTGCGCTACTCATGTACCCATTTTAGAATTATGAAATAAGGACATTTTGATAATGTTTCTGCCTGGTCTTGAACCCGGGACTTTGCACCTCTGTGGCAAACATGATAACCATTGTACTACCTTGGCTTTGATCTTTAAGTCACCTTTGTCTACAGGAATAGTGCGAGAAGACTGGAGGATAGCAAATGTTGTCCCCTTGTTCAAGAAAGGAAGTAGAGACAACCCCGGTAACTATAGACCAGTGAGCCTTACTTCTGTTGTGGGCAAAATCCTGGAAAGGTTTATAAGAGATGGGATGTATAATCATCTGGAAAGGAATAATTTGATTAGAGATAGCCAACACGGTTTTGTGAAGGGTAGGTCATGCCTCACAAACCTGATTGAGTTCTTTGAGAAGGTGACCAAACAGGTAGATGAAGGTAAAGCAGTTGATGTGGTGTATATGGATTTCAGTAAAGTGTTTGATAAGGTTCACCACGGTAGGCTACTGCAGAAAATACGGAAGCATGGGATTCAGGGTGATTTAGCAGTTTGGATCAGAAATTGGCTAGCTGGAAGAAGACAAAGGGTGGGGACAGCCATGAGGTCCTGTTGCAGCTGTACAAAACTCTGGTGCGGCCGCATTTGGAGTATTGCATGCAATTCTGGTCGCCGCATTATAGGAAGGATGTGGAAGCATTGGAAAGGGTGCAGAGGAGATTTACCAGAATGTTGCCTGGTATGGAGGGAAGATCTTATGAGGAAAGGCTGAGGGACTTGAGGCTGTTTTCGTTAGAGAGAAGAAGGTTAAGAGGTGACTTAATTGAGGCATACAAGATGATCAGAGGATTGGATAGGGTGGACAGTGAGAGCCTTTTTCCTCGGATGGTGATGTCTAGCACGAGGGGACATAGCTTTAAATTGAGGGGTGATAAATATAGGACAGATGTCAGAGGTAGGTTCTTTACTCAGAGAGTAGTAAGGGCGTGGAATGCCCTGCCTGCAACAGTAGTGGACTCGCCAACACTAAGGGCATTCAAATGGTCATTGGATAGACATATAGATGATAAGGGAATAGTGTAGATGGGCTTTAGAGTGGTTTCACAGGTCAGCGCAACATCGAGGGCCGAAGGGCCTGTACTGCGCTGTAATGTTATATGTTCTATGTACCGAAACACGGCGATGCTTTTTGGTCCATCTGAGAGGGCGGTCACACCCCATGTGATGGAGAACACCTCCGACAGTGCAGCAATCCCTCAGTGCGACATTTGCAAGTTCAGCTGAGATAGTTCTGCTCAAGTCTCTGAAGCGAGTCTCAAACCCACAATCTTCTGACAGAGAAGCAGGAAAGCTGAGCCACAGCGAATGAATAAAGACATTTGTCTCAATGCTGCCAGACTTGACTGCACGAATGCTCAGAAAAGCAGCTTCCTCCACAATTGGAACTGTAAAAATATCGAGCAGTTCACAACTGGTTGATAAGTAACACGTTGAAGCCAAGAGTAGCTTTAAGGTGTCAATTGTGACGGAACGGGGAGCGCCATGCCTGTGAGTCTGGCATTTGCAGCTTCCAGTCCCCCATTGAAATGTTTGAGCAGGAAATCTCGGTATCCCGTGGATCCCATGGACAGCACGGTAGCACAGTGGTTAGCACAGCTGCTTCACAGCTCCAGGGTCCCAGGCTCGATTCCCGGCTTGGGTCACTGTCTGTGCGGAGTCCGCACGTTCTCCCCGTGTCTGCGTGGGTTTCCTCCGGGTGCTCCGGTTTCCTCCCATAGTCCAAATATCAGGTTAGGTGGACTGGCTAAATTGCCCCCTTAGTGTCCAAAAAACATTAGGTGGGGTTACGGGGATAGGGTGGAAGTGTGGGGAGAGGGTGGAGGTGTGGGCATGGGTAGGATGCTCTTTCCAAGGGCCGGTGCAGACTCGATGGGCCGAATGGCTTCCTTCTGCACTGTAAATTCTATGATTCTATGAATGCTGTGCTTTTAGGGGTACCAGGTTTTGGATGAGGTGATAATGGTCTTGCTCTAGCTGCGCTGTCAGTTCCCATTAATGATGCATTGGGCAGGTCGGTTCGGTGTGGACTGCACTTGATGCAGCGATGCGAGAAACAGACCTCTAACACTGTAGAAGATCCAACACGGTTTTATTGAACGATAGAACATATTTAACTGTGGGTCGACACTATACTGAACTGACTGGAGACCTTGTAGTAGCCTGACCAGACTTATTAGCTACCGCATGGTGTTTGCACTGTGCTAGCTCGTGGACTCTGACTGTCTCAGCGGCTGGGTCCCGAGAGAGCGGGAAACCTAGTGCCCTCTGGCTTTATAGTGGTGGTGTCCTGTCTGGTGATTGGCTGCACTTTGCTGTGTGCTTACTGGTCATCCTGTGTGTCAATCACTGCCTGTCTGCATCTCATTATATACATGCGTGGATATTATGACAATTAATATCTTGAACATTTCAAACAAATCACCCCTTTAGCTTATAAATTCCAGGAAATGCCACCTTCGTTTGTGAAATCTTCCTGTTCCTGTGTCCCGAATTAGAATTGACGAGTGCTAGCTGTCAGAGATAACATCCCATAATGTTATTCTCAAACCAGAAAAGAAAGGATTAATGTTTGTTTGAATTCCAAGCAACCAATATAGAATGGCAGGCAAATTGTGATCCTCGCTCCGGTTTCAACAATAATTATGCCACAATTCCTGGATTTATTGTAATTTTTTGCATCATTTTAAAGCATCCCTGTGCAGCAAAAGAAACAGGAAATGAAGTTAGTGTCTAATTACATTCTCTCTGATTCGAGTTTGTGGATTTAGTCTCTGATGTCCAACATCAAAATCTACTTCCCCTATATCCTTTGTCAAATATTTACATTTCAATTGATAAGTGTACCTGAGTTTGCACCGTATGTAAAGAAGGTTGGGATGGTGCGTTTGTTCGAGAATTCATTTTACTGGAATGGTGCTGGGGATTTTATGATAATCTTTATTGTCACAAGTAGGCTTACATTAACACTGCAATGAATTTACTGTGAAAAGCCCCTAGTCGCCACATTCCGGCGCCTGTTCGGGTGCATGGAGGGAGAATTTAGAATGTCCAAATTACCTAACAGCACGTCTTTCGGGACTTGTGGGAGAAAGCCACAAAACGCAACGTGATAAACAACCAGACCCTCTGTTTTAATCTTGGTTAAGGGGTATTGACCACAACACTGGTGGGGATAAAGAGGGATCCCTGCTGAACTTCAAAATAGCCTCAAAACTTTAGGCACTCCTGAGAGGGCAGATGGGGGCCTTAGGTTAGCACCTGAAAGACAGCACAGGACTGGATCAGAGCATAAGCCTAGATTTGGGGGAGTGCTTGGAGCGGGATTTGAACCCACCACCTTCTGACTCAGAGATGAGAGTGTTACACATTGAATAGCAGTGGGCACACTTGTAGATGGAGTAACTTCCCTTCCCCCAAATTTCTCCTCTCCTTGCCTGCCACAAGCTGCCGCCTTGCTCCTGTTACTCTTGCTTCCTCTCTTGACTGTTGGTTTCTGAGGTTTTACCCTGCCCCACCTGTACTAACGCACCCTGCATTCAGAAAGGGGAGTGAGTTCCTGTCGTACAGGCATTTTTAACATTGACGGGCAGCAATGGCCACCTGGCTCACTCCACTTTGTGGAGATTCCCTCCCAAGCTCCTCAGGCAATCAAAACCAGACCTGGAGATTGCATTATCCAACTCTGACCTTGATGAGAACAGATACTGTTCCCACACAATGCACATAAAGATTTATAAATATAGTTTGACTTTTTTTTTAACAAACTTTATAAACACATCCTCCTTCAGAATTATTTCATTTTCTCGTTGTACCCTCAAGCGAACATTTGAAGAATTTGATTTAATTAATTTTTCATTCTGAATTTAGTAATGTGCCAAATGTAGACGTCTGTATATTTAAAGAAGGCTGCAGGGTATTTTCAATATTCAGTAAAAATATACCGGCATTCACTAATTACAGCTCTGGTATATCTTTGGTTCTTAAGCACGTTCCATTTGGCTGCCAGCTATTACTCAGCGGGTTGCACTCTCACCCTGAATCAGAACATTGTGGGTTCAAGTCCCACTGCAGAGTCTTGAACACAAAACCTGGGCTGACCTTCCCAGTGCAGTACTCAAGGAGTGCTGAACTGTTGGAGGTGCTGTCTTCTGGTTATACTGAAGGGAGCAGGGAGACTTCACCTTAATGTCCTGGCCAGTATTCATCTCTCTCCCAACATCACTAGAACAGGTCGCCTGGTCATTACCACATTGCTGTTTGTGGAAGCTAGCGATGAAACAATTAGCTACACTCACTCCTGAATTACAACAGCAATTCATCTTCAAAAATAACTACATTGGCTGCAAAGTGCTCAGGAACGTTCTGAAGTTGTGAAAGGCACTAAAGAAATGTAGTTCTTTCGTAAATGTCCATACCAGAATGAAAACTCTTGCGCACTCGTACCCTGAGCATACAGATAGCTGTACCCTCTCAGCTACATTCCTCCCATGTATGATATTCCTTCTGGCAGATTAGTGACATTGTTTTTCATGGTGATGTGCCAATTTACGCACAGCCAGCTCCTACAAACAGCAATGTGAAAAAGGCGAGGTCATCTATTTTGGTGAGGTTAGTTGAGGGGTAAATGGAAATCAAGGGGTTTCTGGACCAGGCAATCGATCCAGTATGCCAACATGAGGCCTCATTGGCAAGTTAGAAATATCACCCCTTGGTGCCTACAGCGGCGAATCCAATGCCCGATTCAGGTTACCAACTCCAGTTGGGCATATTCCAGGAGGTTTCATCACATGACCTCTCACCTCATCCAATGGTGGGCAGTCTTCCACAGTCAATTGGAAAACAAATCGACTCACCATGAGATTAATTGTCTCTTGACTACCAATCAAACAGATTTCCCCCCAACTCCAATATTTTTCTAGGTTGGATAAACAACATTCTTCAAAGAACCTGCCCTTATCATTTTTCTCCTCAATGTTGCTGCCCCCACCAAGGAGGTTAATCTTCAATTCATCAAGACTCCAGGACAATCCGGGAGGGTTGGCAACCCGATGCCAGATTTATTCCGTTACACCACGATCTTGGGTTTGGGGTAATACAATCACCAGGACGGTGTGGGGTAGATCTACCACATCTACTGTGAGGTAGATGAACCATGCGCGGATGGCAATCTCCACTCAGTGTTAGGGTTGGTGAGCTCTTGATTGAGAATGGACTTGTCTAATCTTAGCTGGCAGGCAGCGTCACTAGAATTCCAGCCAATGGGTCAAGACATTCACTGTAATCGCCTCCTGTTGAAACATTAGATCGGGAGCCACTTAGATGAATTTGCCTCCATTAAATGGCAGAGCCAACAGGAGCCATACTTCTCCAGTACAAAGTGCCTTGTGATGACTGAAGTCTTCTCTCCCTACAGGGCCTGAGGTTGATATTCACGGATGATTCTAGACTCATATTTAGACTGAGCGGGACGGGGAGTCTGGGATCTACCATCAGGATCTACGCGGAGAGTTACGAGCGGGACACAAGCAGGATCGACAGGGATGCACAGGTAACCCAGGCAACCAAGGCACATGTTGTTCTGCACACGACACCGACTGGCACATTATTCAATCCAACATTCACGTTGTACGTAGAACTGAAACCGCCCCGAGGTGCTTCACAAAAGCGTAATCAGTCAGAAATAGACGCTCAGCCCAAGATAGCAGGCAGGACACCCCGGTTCGCCAGCCACAAGGTTGGGGGGGGGGGGGGGGGGAGGGGTGGATCTTCATGTTAATGGTCATCAATCCAGCGCAGTGGTTAGCACTGCAGCCTCACGGCACCGAGGTCCCAGGTTCGATCCCGGCTCCGGGTCACTGTCCGTGTGGAGTTTGCACGTTCTCCCCGTGTCTGCGTGGGTTTCGCCCCCACAACCCAAAATATCTGCAGGCTAGGTGGACTGGCCACGCTAAATTGCCCCTTAATTGGCAAAAATGAATAGGGTACTCTAATTTTTTTTTTTTTTTAAATCCACGTCGTCAATCCACTTTTCGAAGGATCAGATCCGCACTGCATTTTGTTTCTGATCCTTTCATGGGATGTGGGTGTCACAGACTGGACCCAGCATTTATTGTCCATCCCTAATTGCCCCTTCAGAAGGTGGGGGTGAGCTGCCTTCTTGAACCGCTACAGTCAATGAGGTGTAGGTACACCCACAGTGCTGTTAGGGAGGCAGTTCCAGGATTTTGACCCAGTGACAGTGAAGGGACGACGGCGAATGGACCAAAGCACATCCATCAGCATTTCCCACCAATTTTTATTTAATGCTGCTTTTTGCCAAACCTTTTATAAGTATAACTTGCAATTATCGCACACAAAAGTTGTGCAAGAGGCCAGAGTTAGGGGAAGGCAGATATCAGGGTATTGTATCTGATGAACAGCCATGATCATAATGAAAGACAGAGCAAGCTGGAAAGGCAGCTTGCCCTCCTCCTGCTTCTATTTTCTATGTATGTCTATGCATATCTTAGGGGATGTAGAGCTGGAGGAGGTTAAAGCACAAGGGAGGGTTGTAGGGGCTGGAGGAGGTTACAGAGATAGGGAGGGGGTGTACCCCCTCTAGCCCCCGACAACCCTCCCTATCTCTGTAACCTCCTCCAGCCCCAACCACCCTCCCTATCTCTATAACCTCCTCCAGTCCCTGCCACCCTCCCTATTTCTGTAACCTCATCTAGCCCCTGCAGCCCCTCCCTATCTCTGTAACCTCCTCCAGCCCCTCCCTATCTCTGTAACCTCCTCCAGCCCCACCACCCTCCCTATCACAGTAACCTCCTCGAGTCCCTACCATCTTCCCTATCTCTGTAACCTCCTCCAGCCCCTACAGCCCACCCCTATCTCTGTAATCTCCTCCAGCCCCCACCACCCTCCCTAACTATGTAACCTCCTCCAGGCCCTACACCCTCCCTATCTCTGTAACCTCCTCCAGCCCCCACCACCCTCCCTATCTCTGTAACCTCCTCCAGCCCCTACCACCCTCCCTATCTCTGTAACCTCCTCCAGCCCCCACCACCCTCCCTAACTATGTAACCTCCTCCAGGCCCTGCACCCTCCCTATCTCTGTAACCTCCTCCAGCCCCCACCACCCTCCCTATCTCTGTAACCTCCTCCAGCCCCTACACCCCTCCCTATCTCTGTAACCTCCTCCAGACCCTACACCCTCTCCCTATCTCTGTAACCTCCTCCAGCCGCTACACCCTCTCCCTATCTCTGTAACCTCCTCCAGCCCCTACACCCCTCCCTACCTCGGTAACCTCCTCCAGCCCCTACACCCCTTCCCTATCTCTGTAATCTCCTCCAGCCCCTACGCCCCTCCCTATCTCTGTAACCTCCTCCAACCCCTACCACCCTCCCTATCTCTGTAACCTCCTGCAGCCCCTACACCCCTCCCTACCTCGGTAACCTCCTCCAGCCCCTACACCCCTTCCCTATCTCTGTAACCTCCTCCAGCCCCTACACCCCTCCCTATCTCTGTAACCTCCTCCAGCCCCTACAATCCTCCCTATCTCTGTAACCTCCTCAAGCCCCTACACCCCCTCCCTATCTCTGTAACCTCCTCCAGCCCCTACATCATCCTTATCTCTGTAACCTCCTCCCGCACCTACACCCCTCCCTATCCCTGTAACCTCCTCCAGTCCCTACACCCTCTCCCTATCTCTGTAACCTCCTCCAGCAACTACACCCCTCCCTATCTCTGTAACCTCCTCCAGCCCCTACCACCCTCCCTATCTCTGTAACCTCCTCCAGCCCCTACACCCCTCCCTATCTCTGTAACCTCCTCCAGCTCCTACACCCTCTCCCTATCTCTGTAACCTCCTCCAGCCCCTACACCCCTCCCTATCTCTGTAACCTCCTCCAGCCCCTACCACCCTCACTATCTCTGTAACCTCCTCCAGCCACTACCACCCTCCCTACCTCGGTAACCTCCTCCAGCCCCTACACCCCTCCCTATCTCTGTAACCTCCTCCAGCCCCTACACTCTCCCTATCTCTGTAACCTCCTCCAGCCCCTACCACCCTCCCTACCTCGGTAACCTCCTCCAGCCCCTAAGATTTTTTTTTTTAAATGTAGAGTACCCAATTCATTTTTTCCTATTAAGTGGCAATTTAGCGTGGCCAATCCACCTAACCTTCACATCTTTGGGTTGTGGGGACGAGACCCACGCAAACACGGGGAGAACGTGCAAACTCCACACGGATGGTGGCCCGTGGCCGGGATCGAACCCGGGTCCTCGGCGCCGTGAGGCAGCCGTCCTGGGATGTGGGTTAAGATAACAGCAAAGCACCACCAACATTACCCCCCCTCCCCAGCCCCACCCCAGCCCAGCCTACTCACCAAGGGCTTTCCCCTCAAAGAAAGGGGCAATAAAATAATCACAGCTCCCAAGAATGATCCTTGTGGAGGGCAACAACTGTTCAGGTCTCAGTGCCAGGGAATTTGTAAGCGAGGAGCAGTTTTGCTTCCTGGCCAAGATCTCTGCTTCACCCTCAGGGACGATAATTGCTGTGCCAGCATGGTGCTGGGTCAGCTAGTCTCTGCATTCCTGGACCTGTCGGGTTTGGCCCGTCACTGTGCGATCTGCAATCAGTCCAGCTTTGCGATAATCACACTCAGTAATACTGAAACCCAAAGCCAGGATTGGGGGACTGGAATCACGTGCAGAATTCTGGCTCCCGTGGCATGGATGTCAGTAATCAGAGGCCACGGATTTAAGATATTTAGCAAATGAATCAGAGGAGACAAGGGGAGCGGGCTGTTATTTACGCAGCGAGTTGTTGTGAGCTGGAATGCGCTGCCTGAAAGGGCGGTGCAAGCAGATGTGGTAACCTCAAAGGGGTATTGGATAAATACTTAGCCAGGGGCTGGCTTAGCACAGTGGGCTAAATAGCTGACATGTAAAGCAGACCAAGGCCTGCAGCGCGGATTCAATTCCCGCACCGGCCTCCCCGAACAGGCGCCGGAATGTGGCGACTAGGAGCTTTTCACAGTAACTTAATTTGAAGCCTAATTGTGACAATAAGCGATTTTCATTTCATTTCATAATAAGGGAATAATTGCAGGGCTGTGAGAAAAGAACAGGGAGAGAGAGCGGGACAAACTGGATAGCTCTTTCAAATAGCCAGCATAGGTGAAATGGAATCGGCCAAATGACCTTCCTCGCTGCTGTGTCATTCTACAACTCCAAGATGCTTGCTTTGCCACTGAAGAAAATGTATTGAAAGATTTAAGTAACAAACAATTTAGATCACAAGAGGGAGAGGTGAGCAGACAAGGATCCTCACCAGCTTCCGCCTGGAGTTTCCATTGTAAAAGGTTATGAACAGCTCATGCACTCAAACACCAGACTGCAGGGTGCAAATCCTGATGATTGGTGGCAATTCAATAACTGCGGCTCCGACGCACGTACAGGGTTAGTTACCAGTTTGGGCCGTGAGGTGAAGGAAATTTCCTCACAGGTGAGAAGGGAAAATCAGAGGCCTATCCAGCGTTCCTGAAGCCTGCTCGCTTACTTGCTCAGGCCCAAGAACGTACCTCTCCCTGCTGTCTACCTAACAACAAACCGCACTTGCACCGCACCTTTAACCTCGTAAGCATCCTAAGCTTCTTAACGGGAGGGATTATCAAACAAAACTTAGAGTTGGTGACGAACTGCTCGGTCAAAAAATGGTAGGTTTAAGGAGTTTCTTAAAGGAGGAGAGAGGGGGGTAGACAGGTAGAGTGTTTTAGGGATGGAATTCCAGAGCTCGGGCCCGGGAGGCTGAGGGCCCAGCCACAAAAGATTGAGCAATGGAAATAGGGGGCGGGAGTCTCCGTTGCCCGATGTCGTAATCGGTGATCGGGCAGAGAATCCACTCCGACGCCGGAATCGGGGCTGGCGCCGGTTTGCGAGTCTCCGCCCCCTCCACACCGATGTCGCTGTGACCGGCGCCATGCGCAGTCGCAATGCCATTGGCGCCACATGGGCCGGCCCACTTGCCATGCTCCGACCCCGATGTACTGAGTTCCCAACGGTGCGGGACACCTGTCCTCACAAAAATTGTGAACCCGGCATGGCGACTGCGGACTGTCTCCAGCGCCGGCACACTCGGCCGGGATCCATGCCACTGACCGGGGCGGGGGGCTTCAGCAAGGGTTGGGGGGATTGGTGGGGGGGGGGGGGGGGGGTGGCCAGGGAGTGGGATGTGGGGTCGCAGTGTTGCACGGTGCAACCGCTGCAGGTCATCAGCCATGCGCATGTGCGGCCCGGGGCCCGGCCATCCTCCGGCCATTTACCCCACTCTCCCTCCCTCACACCCCCAAACCTCTCACAACGCCCTTCCCCTTGGTGGCATTGTGAGGGGGTTTTGGGGGGTGAGGGAGGGAGAGTGGACACCATCCACACTCTACGGAGCAGTTGGCACCCAGCGCCCTCTCCTCCTGGTCAGTGCCCACAGGGCCCCTCGGGACGGAGGGGCAGCTGGTCCGAGCCCCTGCATCATCTGGCTCTGCCAGCCCAGGCGGTTCCCCAATGTCTGCACCATCAGCGATGCCCCTCAGTGATTGGGCCATGCTCCTCAGTGGCTCGGCAATGCCCACCTGTGACTGGGACAAGCTCCGCAGCGCCTTGGCCATCCCCATCTGAGAGTGGGATATCAAGGTCAGCCTGGAACTGGGTCACGTCCCCCATTGAGTCGGACAGTCTACTGAGGCCCTCAGCCCTGGCCACCACCGACTGTACGATGCCTTGGACACCTTCACTAATGGTGCCAACGTCGCGCACCAGGCTCTCCACTGCGGTCGCCACCCTAGCAGTGTTGGCCACCGTGCCACGCATTGCCGGTGAGATCTCCTGCGCCCATCGCCTTTGGGATTCCTTCAATCGGATGTGGATCTGCTGGAGCGATGGTGGTATCTCCCTCTGGATGTCCCGGCCGCTACCTATAGCCTCCATCTGCTCCGGGTAAGCCTGGTCCAGAAGCTCAGCATCAGGCTGGGGCCCAGATGGCATTTGGTATCCTGCAAACCTCCGATTGTCGTATCGCCTGGGGGTTTTCTGACTCCATCTGATGGTCTCATGGGAGACAGGGGAGGGGGCCACCCGGATGGGCCGGTGCCGTCGGCTGGAGGACCTGTGGGAGAATGGACATGTGGTCAGCGGGAGGGATGGGTCAGGCTGTATGGCAATAACAACTCACGTGCGACCGTCCAGCCGGGCAGAGCGTGGTGGATCCTCACCTCTGCGGCGTGCACCCCCACCCCCACCCCTCCCAACCCCTCCTTCATTGGTGACCGCTCTGTCCTCAGCCACTCCCGTAACCTCCAGGGCCGTTCCTCGAAGTTAGTGAGGATTCTTGGGTCCAGCAGCCCTTCGCCAGTCTTGGCCCTGTGCCGGCGATTATGGGAGAGCTTCTCCTGAGGAGACACAGAGACGGCATAGTTAGCAACACGTGTGGTTCACGGTGGTGGAGGGGCGGGGAGGGGGGGCTGGCTGGTGGTGAAGGGAGGGTTGGGATGAAGGGTGAGCTGGGGTACAGACAGCGATTTGTGGGGAGGGCTGGTTGCATTGGGGGGGTGACGGGTTTCGAGGGGGGGGGAGGGGTTGTCAACTCACCCGTGCTGCCTGGTGCATGTGGTTGACCTACTTGTGGTACTGGAGGCCAGTCCTCCTGCTCACGCTACCCGAACTGTCGTCCCTGTGACTCACCCCCCCCCCCCCCGCCCCCCACCCCCCCCCCCCCCCCCCGGGACCCTCGGGGGGACAGGACATCCCTTGAGTGGGGCGGGCTGAGCAAGTGCTGCGTAAGTGCTGCTCGACCTTGTTAGCGGGGAGCTGGCGAGTGCGGGCCTGGCGAATCCGCTGGCGAGCTTTGCAGCGTGAAGCCTGTGAGGCCTCGTTAAGTGGGCCGATTGACGTTGAATCACGTTGCCGGCCTCGCTGGGCCAAGCACCAGGAAGCTCGCAGCAATTCCCACTCGCTTCAAAATCCTTGCGGAGAATCGTGCCCTCAATCTCCTTACCTGACAAAAATCTCCATTTTGAAACTTTGAATAGACCATGAGCCGGTGGGGGAGAGTTCCAGGTTTTGATTACCCTTTAAGTTCTTTCAAACATTACCCCTGAATTGCCACAATCTGATTTTAAGGTTATTATTTACTGATTTTTAGCTAACCGAACTCTTGTTAACCGAGCTCTTGTTAATTTGGTGCAGCCGTACGACATTTGTGGGCAGCACGGTAGCCTTGTGGATAGCACAATTGCTTCACAGCTCCAGGGTCCCAGGTTCGAGTCCGGCTTGGGTCACTGTCTGTGCGGAGTCTGCACATCCTCCCCGTGTCTGCGTGGGTTTCCTCCGGGTGCTCCGGTTTCCTCCCACAGTCCAAAGATGTGCAGGTTAGGTGGATTGGCCACGCTAAATTGCCCTTAATGTCCAAAATTGCCCTTATTGGTGGGTGGGGTTACTGGGTTATGGGGATAGGGTGGGGGTGTTGACCTTGGGTAGGGTGCTCTTCCAAGAGCCGGTGCAGACCCGATGGGCCGAATGGCCTCCTTCTGCACTGTAAATTCTATGATTTGCAATTAACCTTTGACTCCCTCTTAAGGATGGGGAGGAGGGAGAGGTCATCCAAGGATGCTCCCTCTAATTACCGTTCAGCCAACCTGCTGGTAGCTTGTGCCTTCCATAGCCAAATAGCTAACATGCAATGTACGGGCTCGAACATATGGAAAGCCACTGGGGTAAGGTTTCAGACTCTGCCTGGTGTCTGTGGAAGGTATTCGGAGGAAAGGAGGAACTTCGGGAATAGCACTCGAAGGATACTTTCACAATGTTTCAGTTGCATGTGATTTGGGGTGAGGAAGTTGTGTGACCTTAAGTTGCTGAGTGATTGCTGCGCATACACTTGTCCTGCCACAAGGAGGCGACGCTGACTCGCGATCCAGAATGTTTCTAAATTTACTTCCACAACTTGGTGATTATTTTGCAAATGTCAGCAGCGGGTTAGACAAGTTTCTGTTCGTGACATCAGCACCATCCAGAGGGAAACAGCCAACACAGCCTTAAAAGATCAGGGAATGTTAAAGCACAACTGCCGTAACCATTTGCGCCCTTGTGTTTCGTGATGTTTTATGCCAGGCCAAGATTCAATTCCTTTGGATTAGGCCAAGCCCACAACAAGGAAAATGGAAATGACTTTATAGCCTTCAATCACTATCATAGAATTTGTTATTATCACAGTCTTTGGACTGTGGGAGGAAACCGGAGCACCCGGAGGAAACCCACGCAGACACGGGGAGGATGTGCAGACTCCGCACAGACAGTGACCCAAGCCGGCAATCGAACCCGGGACCCTGGAGCGGTGAAGCAACAGTGCTAACCGCTGCCATAGTGAACAGGGACTAAGAAGTACATTACAAAAGTCTTTGGGCGGGATTCTCCGCCCCCCCCCCCGGCCAGGTCGGAGAATCCCTGGGGGGGGGGGGGGGGGGGGGGGGGGGTGCGAAGCCCACCCGCTGCCCCGATGCCGGCTGCCGTATTCTCCGGCGCCGTTTTTCGGGTGGGGGCGGGATTCCCGCCACACCAGTCCCCGGCGAGTCTCCGGGCCCCGATGGGCCGAGCGCCCGTCCATTTTTGGCCAGTCCTGCCAGCGTGAATTACTCACCTCGCGCACGGCGGGACTTGGCAGGTGAGTATGCGTGAGCGGTCCTCAGGGGGCGCCCCCACGGTGGCCTGGCCCGCGATCGGGCTGACCGATCGGCGGGCGAGCTTGCTCCGTGGGGGCACTTCTTCCTTCCCCGCCGGGCCCCTGTAGGGTTCCGCCATATTGCCCGGGGCCCAACGCGGAGAAGAGAAACCCCCGCGCATGCACGGAAATTTGCCGGCCGGTCTGCACATGCGCGAGATCACGGCAGCCGTTCCGCGCATGCGCGAACTCGCTGGAGCGGCGCCAACCCCTCCGCCGTCCACATCGCCCCGGAAAATGCGGAGAATACCTCACTTTCGGGGGTTGTTGACGCCGGAGTGGTTGGCGCCAGTTTTCCCGCCGGCGTGGGGACTTAGTCCCCAGAAGGGAGAATCCCGGCCTTTATGTCAGTCAAGAAATTAAATTGCTAAGAAGCTGACTACAGAACTTTTATATGTTTCAGTACAGTTTGTTTTAGCTATTTTCAGTGATTTTCGATTGGGTTACAGAGGTAGAGGACTGCGCACTCTGTTATAAGTGCTCCTTTTTACTGGTAAACCCATTTTCAATTTATGAATCAACTGCACCAGGTCACCACTCATATATATCGAGGAATAATATTGAATAGTAAAAGAGAAATATGACCTCCTGCTGTTTCTTCTAAGATTTTTTGGATTTTATCACAATTTCAAACACAGCCTGGGCAGAATTCCTCCCTAACAGCATGTTGGGAGTACCTACAAGGCCTGCAGCAGCTCAAGCAGGCGGCTCGCCACCACCTTCGCAAGGGGCAATTGGGGATGGGTAATAAATACTGGTCTAGCCAGTGAAGTCCATATTCCGTAAACGAATAAAGAAAAAATATTCCCAAGGTGGAAACTCAAATGTAAAAATGTGTTGTCTTCGTGGGGACAGTATTAAAGGTCGCAGCCCATCAGCGGGAAATGATTGCTGCCTGAGTAATACAGAGCAGCAGAATGGGAGCTTACTATCTGAGTAACACAGAGCAGTAATACAGAGCAGCAGAATGAGAGCTTACTATCTGAGTAATACAGAACAGTAATACAGAGCAGCACAATGACAGCTTACTATCTGAGTAACACAGTGCAGTAATACAGTGCAGCAGAATGAAAGCTTACTATCTGAGTAATACAGAGTAATACAGAACAGTAATACAGAGTAGCAGAATGAGAGCTCACTATCTGAGTTATACAGAGTAACACAGTGCAGTAATACAGAGCAGCAGAATGAGAGCTTACTATCTGAGTAATACAGAGTAATACAGAACAGTAATACAGAGCAGCAGAATGGGAGCTGACTATCTGAGTAACACAGAGCAGTAATACAGAGCAGCAGAATGACAGCTTACTATCTGAGTAATACAGAGCAGTAATACAGAGCAGCAGAATGACAGCTTACTATCTGAGTAACACAGAGCAGTAATACAGAGCAGCAGAATGACAGCTTACTGTCTGAGTAATACAGAACAGTAATACAGAGCAGCAGAATGAGTGCTTACTATCTGAGTAATACAGAACAGTAATACAGAGCAGCAGAATGACAGCTTACTATCTGAGTAACACAGAGCAGTAATACAGGGCAGCAGAATGACAGCTTACTATCTGAGTAATACAGAGTAATACAGAACAGTAATACAGAGCAGCAGAATGGGACCTTACTATCTGAGTGACACAGAGCAGTAATACATGGCAGCAGAATGACAGCTTACTATCTGAGTAACACAGAGCAGTAATACAGAGCAACAGAATGACAGCTTACTGTCTGAGTAATACAGAACAGTAATACAGAGCTGCAGAATGAGTGCTTACTATCTGAGTAATACAGAACAGTAATACAGAGCAGCAGAATGACAGCTTACTATCTGAGTAACACAGAGCAGTAATACAGAGCAGCAGAATGACAGCTTACTATCTGAGTAATGCCGAGTAATACAGAACAGTAATACAGAGCAGCAGAATGAGAGCTTACTATCTGAGTAATACAGAGCAGTAATACAGAACAGCAGAATGAGAGCTTACTATCTGAGTAACACAGAGCAGTAATACAGAGCTGCAGAATGACAGCTTACTATCTGAGTAATACAGAGCAGTAATACAGAGCAGCAGAATGACAGCTTACTATCTGAGTAACACAGAGCAGTAATACAGAGCAGCAGAATGACAGCTTACTATCTGAGTAATGCAGAGTAATACAGAACATTAATACAGAGCAGCAGAATGAGAGCTTACTATCTGAGTAATACAGAGCAGCAGAATGACAGATTACTATCTGAGTAATACAGAGCAGTAATACAGAGCAGCAGAATGAGAGCTTACTATCTGAGTAATACAGAGCAGTAATAGAGAACAGTAATACAACAATACAGAGCAGCAGAATGAGAGCTTACTATCTGAGTAATACAGAGCAGTAATACAGAGCAGCAGAATGAGAGCTTACTATCTGAGTAACACAGAGCAGTAATACAGGGCAGCAGAATGAGAGCTTACGGGCAGCACGGTGACGTAGTGGGTTAGCACTGCTGCCTCACAGCACCAAAGTCCCAGGTTCAATCCCGGCCCCAGGTCACTGTCCGAGTGGAGTTTGTACATTCTTCCCGTGTCTGCGTGGGTTTCGCCCCCACAACCCAAAGATGTGCAGGTTAGGTGGAGTGGCCAAGCTAAAATGCCCCTTAATTGGAAATAAATAATTGGGTATTCTACATTTTTAAAAAAAGAATGACAGCTTACTATCTGAGTAATACAGAGTAATACAGAACAGTAATACAGAGCAGCAGAATGGGAGGTTACTATCTGAGTAACACAGAGCAGTAATACAGAGCAGCAGAATGACAGCTTACTATCTGAGTAACACAGAGCAGTAATGCAGAGCAGCAGAATGATAGCTTACTATCTGAGTAATACAGAGTAATACAGAGCAGTAATACAGAGCAGCACAATGACAGCTTACTATCTGAGTAATACAGAGCAGTAATACAGAGCAGCAGAATGACAGATTACTATCTGAGTAATACAGAGCAGTAATACAGAGCAGCAGAATGACAGCTTACTATCTGAGTAATACTGAGTAATACAGAACAGTAATACAGAGCAGCAGAATGATAGCTTGCTATCTGAGTAATACAGAGCAGCAGAATGACAGATTACTACCTGAGTAATACAAAGTAATACAGAACAGTAATACAGAGCAGCAGAATGATAGCTTGCTATCTGAGTAATACAGAGCAGTAATACAGAGCAGCAGAATGACAGCTTACTATCTGAGTTATACAGAGTAACACAGAGCAGTAATACAGAGCAGCAGAATGACAGCTTACTACCTGAGTAATACAGAGTAATACAGAACAGTAATACAGAGTAGCAGAATGGGAGCTTACTATCTGAGTTATACAGAGTAACACAGAGCAGTAATACAGAGCAGCAGAATGACAGCTTACTACCTGAGTAATACAAAGTAATACAGAACAGTAATACAGAGCAGCAGAATGATAGCTTGCTATCTGAGTAAT
This sequence comes from Scyliorhinus torazame, assembly GCF_047496885.1. Taxonomy (NCBI): domain Eukaryota; kingdom Metazoa; phylum Chordata; class Chondrichthyes; order Carcharhiniformes; family Scyliorhinidae; genus Scyliorhinus; species Scyliorhinus torazame. The sequence goes on along the minus strand of NC_092715.1, from coordinate 266,090,361 downwards.
ACAGAGCAGTAATACAGAGCAGCAGAATGACAGCTTACTATCTGAGTTATACAGAGTAACACAGAGCAGTAATACAGAGCAGCAGAATGACAGCTTACTACCTGAGTAATACAGAGTAATACAGAACAGTAATACAGAGCAGCAGAATGATAGCTTGCTATCTGAGTAATACAGAGCAGTAATACAGAGCAGCAGAATGACAACTTACTCTCTGAGTAATACAGAGTAATACAGAGCAGCACAATGACAGCTTACTATCTGAGTAATACAGAGCAGTAATACAGAGCAGCAGAATGACAGCTTACTATCTGAGTAATACAGAGTAATACAGAACAGTAATACAATAATACAAAGTAGCGGAATGAGAGCTTACTATCTGAGTAATAAAGAGCAGAATGTGAACAGTAGGATCCCACAAGTGATATGGCAACATCCAAATAATCTGTTTTTTAGGGATGTTAGTGGAGGGATAAATATTGGCCAGGGCACTGAGGCAGGCTCTGCTTCCAAATGGAGTGCTTTACACCTACATTAATGGGCTTTGATTCACTATCTCATCTGAAAGACAGCAGTACTGACAGTGCAGCACTCCATCAGTGCTGTGCTCCGAGAGTCAGCCTAGATTTTGTGCTCTGGATCGGTGTTTGAACTCACACCTTCCAACTCAGAAGGGAGTGTGAGCAGCAGCTGATATAACTTATTATTGACAACTCTTCTTTCTGATAGATCTTGCCATACAGGTATTGCCATACAGGCTACTAAATGTGAAACAACATTTACAGGAAGCTTCACTCCCACTTTCCGATTGTTAATTTGAAACTTGTCTGTAGTTTTGCGATCACGCTCCATGTTATTCAGCAGCCTGCTGACATCAATAATCGGCACCTCCCAGCGTCTTAAGGAAACCATTTGGAGTCGGGCGAGATTCTCCGCTCTCATTCTGACCCGTTACCGCTGCCAGAACTCTCATTCAGAGCAGATTAACGGGAGGATTCCGCCGACGTGAAGTGACGCAGAATCCCAGCCCTCCGTATCTCAATGGGCAGCTTGCTCGCCCCTGAGTCAGAAGATTACAGATAATATTCACACACCAAGACTTGAGCACATGATCCCTGCCGTTCCTATGTGGGGGGGGGCTGCACTGTCGGAGATGCCATCTTTCAAATGCGACGTTAAAGCGAGGTCCTGTCAGTAAAAGATACCATCGTTTAGCACAGTTGGCTAAACAGCTGGCTCGCAAAGCGGACCAAGGCCAGCAGCACGGGTTCAATTCCCATACCAGCCTCCCCGAACAGGCGCCGGAACGTGGCGACTAGGGTCTTTTCACAATAGCTTAATTTGAAGCCTACTTGTGACAATAAGCGATTTTCATTCATTCATTTCATAGCCACTATTCAAAGAAGAGCAGGAGAGATCTGCCTGGTGTTGTGTCACTCAATCAACAACCATTAAAAGTTGATCTTCTGGTCATTTTCACGCTGATGTCTGTGGGAGCTTGCTGTGCACAATTTGGCCGATTCCCAGCTTGGGTCACTGTCTGTGCGGAGTCTGCAAGTTCTCCCCATGTCTGCGTGGGTTTCCTCCGGGCGCTCCGGTTTCCACCCACAAGTCCCAAAAGACGTGCTGTTAGGTGAATTGGACATTCTGAATTCTCCCTCTGTGTACCCGAACAGGTGCCGGAATGTGGCGACTAGGGGCTTTTCACAGTAATCTTTATTGTCACAAGTAGGCTTACATTAACACTGTAATGAAGTTACTGTGAAAATCCTCTAGTCGCCAAATTCTGGCGCCTGTTCGGGTACACAGAGGGAGAATTCAGAATGTCCAATTCACCTAACAGCACCTCCTTCGGGACTTGTGGGAGGAAACCGGAGCACCCGGAGGAAACCCACACAGACACGGGGAGAGCGTGCAGACTCCGCACAGACAGTGACCCAAGCCGGGAATCGAGTCTGGTATCCTGGAGCTGTGAGGAGCCCCGTTGAGGTTTACATACCAAATGCCCAAAAAGAATAATTGCCGTTTATAGTTAATCAACTCTGCTACCCCGTGTCCTAACTCACACCGAGCCCCTTTCACCCATCACCTCTGTACCTACTGACCTGCATTGTCTCCCAGCCTGACAAGCATCAGATTTAAACTTTGAATACTTGTTTGCAAATCTGTCCCCCACCCTTACCCTCTCCCTCTCTCTGTAATTTCCACCGGCCCCAGCAATCCTCTGAGATCTCTGTGTCCCTCCAATTTCTCATGGATTCCACACCCCCATCGCCCGGCTAGCAGTGGCCACGCCTTCCGCTGCAAATCTCTCCCGAAACCATTACTTTCAGATCCGTATTCAAAATGGAGGCACCCTCTTGGTGTGAACGGGAAGAGGTAATGGCCGAGGACAGGGGGTACGTCCACCGGAACAATCCAGGGCTAAGAGGGTTCAGTTATGAGGACTGTTAGCAATAGGCTGGGACGGTATTCCCTTGCGTATAGAGGATCAAGAGGTTTAAATTGTTTCATAGAATTGATGGGGGGGCAGTGCAGAACAAGGGGGCAGAACCTTGAAATCAGAGCGATGTCACCCCCCGGGGGTGACGTCAGGAAGCGCTTCGTCACACAAAGGGGAGAGGAAATCCGGAACTCTTTCCCCCCCCCCGCCCTGGAAATCAAAGCTGGAGTTAAGAGGCAGATCAGCCATAATCTAATTGAAAGGCTGGATGGGCTGATAGGCTTGTTCTGTTCCTATGAATAAAGGGGTGGAGGTGCACCTTCGGGAAGGACCCCATTCAGCTGTGCCTTCTGTCTTCTTTCCTCAGGTGGTACTGGGTCCACTCATCGCCATTGCACTGAAGCTATCCCAGATTCATGATCGGACGGGCAGGAGGGGACCCACGGTCATTACCTGAGAGCAACCTGCCGACAACTCCCGAGGGGCCAAGAGAGAAATTCTATTTTTTGTTTTGTGTTATTCATATCAGCTGTTCGCCGCCTGGTAGCCAATCACCAACACATAAAAGGGAAGAGAGAAATAATGTCTCGCGAAATTATGAAGTTGTCCCGTTCTCTTTTTATTTTTGCTTTTTTGCTAACAATATTGATATATTGCTGAAAAAAAAAGATTATTTTGTAGAAGCATTTCATCTGGCACTCATCAGGACATTGGCAAGAATACAATGTGAGGGAAATTAACAAATAGGCGCTGTACGAGAAGAGATTCTGTATGAGAAGAGAGTGCCGATCAGTTTCCAACCAATCAGCACTCGCTTCTCATTCAGCATGATGTATCGATTTCCCTGACATTGTTGCTCTTGTGAATGCTTTGATGTGTACAAGATGAAAAGCTTCAGCAGAAATGTATTTTTTTTTCAGCAACACGCAGGTTCTGTGCTATCAGATGACTATTACTGTCGATATACTTGATGTTAACAACAATGATGTATTTTAAAAAGAGTCACTGTGTTATCCTTGCATGAAGTGTATTTGAGTTAGCATTTACTATGTGAGATGGGTTCTTGTTAATCGGGATACTTTAGATTCAATGGTAAAGGTTGTCCATTGGCTGTGTGGAATTATTTTATTGTAAAACCCATGATTTAATAAAACAGATCATCAACTACCCCTTCCCCACCCCACAAATATTATTAAACTGTGTTACTAACAAACGTGCCACTAGTTTACTACAGCTGTGCCTTCAGCCACATTTTCACTGAGTAAATTGTGCTCTCCATTAAACAGGATCGTCAAAAGAGCCAAAGGGGGGGCAGCACGGTGGCGCAGAGGGTTAGCACTGCTGCCTCACAGCGCCGAGGTCCCAGGTTCGATCCCAGCTCTGGGTCACACTCCGTGTGGAGTTTGCACATTCTCCCCGTGTTTGCGTGGGTTTCGCCCCCACAACCCAAAGTTGTGCAGCCTAGGTGCATTGGCCACGCTAAATTGCCCCTTAATTGGAAAAAGAATGAATTGGGTATTCTAAAATTTTTAAAAAAAGAGCCAATGGTTGATCGAAATTTGGAATTTTGTTCTGGAAATAGCAATTGATGTGAGATCGACAGTTAATTTTAATACTGAGATTGATGGATTGACCAGGCTAAATTGCCCCTTAATTGGGGAAAAAGGAATTGGGTATGCTAAATTTCAAAAAATTAAAATAAAATGAATAATTTAAGGATCACAGAGTCTCCTGCCAACGTAAGCCGTATACTAGTCCGAACATGCACTGAAGTCCAGTGGTCATTCTGCTGTGCCCAGCCTGGCCAAACCCTCTGCACAGGTCTCAATGACGTTACCACGCAGATCTGCCGTCTGCCAAAATATTCATAGAACTTACAGTGCAGAAGGAGGCCATTCAGCCCATCGAGTCTGCACCGGCTCTTGGAAAGAGCACCCTACCCAAGCCCACACCACCACCTTATCCCCATAACCCAGTAACCCCACCCAACACTAAGGCTAATTCTGGACACTAAAGGCAATTTAGCACGGCCAATCCACCTAACCTGCAAAGTTTGGACTGTGGGAGGAAACCGGAGCACCCGGAAGAAACCCACGCTCTCACGGGAGAACGTGCAGACTCCGCAAAGACAGTGACCTAAGCCGGGAATCGAACCAGGGACCCTGGAGCTGTGAAGCAATTGTGCTAACCACTGTGCTACCGTGCTGCCCCAATATTGTTCACTGTTTCTGCGCCGTTTCTAGGAATAAAACGGTTTTTATTTGTTCACAGGACAGGGTTACGTTAGTCATTTCTCACAATGAATTCTTGGACTTTAGAGATTAGCTATCCTGTAGAAAGGTCTTTTTCGTGACATTTAAACGTGAGTGGACCTCACCTTTCCTTGGGTCAGCTGTTTGCTGTATGGAAAGAAGCTCTGCCGATCAGGAGCAGCTATTCAAATGTTTGAGACGAGTTTGACAATGGAATGAACTAATTCAGTTATGAGTTAGCCAGCCACAAATAGAGAAAAAAGAAACAAAGTCAGTGAGAAATTCCAAGCCGCTGAGGACGTATCCGTGATGACTTGAGCAGCGGCATCTTTGCTCCTGGCCTCGGCCTGCTCTGTTGCTGGCAATGACTTATAGCGATGTAAAATACCCCAACTGTACACGCCCGGCACTGGCAGCAAACACAGCCATTGTTTATGAGGATATGAGGCAGAGGTCGGATTATGGAGTTAGGTTGCAGATCAAACGTGACCTGATTGAATGGTGGGATAGGCCCGAGGGGCTGATTGGCCTACTCCTTGTTGCTATGTCCTCGGAACCAGCGGGGGGGGAAGGAAAAATACTTAAAGTTGCACCCACAGATAAAATACTCACACAGAGAAACACATAGCAGTATGGGGTAGAACCCATTAAAATGCACGGACGGTAGAAGTCTGTGCTTAATCAGATTCCAGGGTGGCGCTCGGAGCATGGGGACTCTCTCACCCACAGCTTTTCTTTTATCTGTTATATTATTCTTTTTGTCTACTGTGTACGTACTGTATACGTTCCCTTGGCCGCAGAAAAACACTTTTCACTGTACTTCGGTACATGTGACAATAAATCAATCAATCAATTTCTCAATAAACACTGACAGGACACCGTGATCTCCGTGCGGAGCACCAAGGCATGATGCCTTCACTCTTTGAATCGCCGAGCTGTGTGTAGGGATTGAATGGTGGAAATTTCTGGCCCTGTGTGTAATCTATGTGAGTACCTCTTGACTGCACAGTGATAGCTTCTCTGTAAGATTGTGCAATGGAATTAATGAGTTTATGGTGCATCAGATTTGGTCTGGAACGTTTGTGTTCCCCCCATAACAGATTAGCCTGGGATTTACTTGAGAAAGATAACTGCACATAGTGTGAGACAGTAACACTAGCAGATACCAGTCAGGCTGAATTGCCTCTTTCTGTGCTGTTTATATAGCCGGCGATTGTGAAAATACAGCGAGGTCACTTCAAACAAATGAGATTCAACATGGTTTCCATTTTAAGCACTGTCCGAAGGATAAAATTGTTCTACTTGAAGTGGCTTTTCCTTGTTTATTTTATTTTGATTTATTAAAAAGTGCTGGGCCTTCAGTATTATTAGTACCAGGTGCCAGCCCTGTCTCAGTGAGTCACACTCACCTTGAACACAGCACTTAGGAGGGGGCCATTAGCATTTGATAAGGTTCCCCATGGTAGGCTCATTCAGAATGTTAGAGGGCATGGGATACAGGGAAATCTGACTGGATACTGGATTGGCTGGCCAAAAGAAGACAGCGAGTGGTAGTGGATGGAAAGTATTCCACCTGGAGGTCGGTGACCAGTGGTGTCCCGCAGGGATCTGTTCTGGGTCCTCTGCTTTTTGTGGTTTTTATAAATGACTTGGATGAGGAAGTGGAAGGGTGGGTTAGTAAGTTTGCCGATGACACGAAGGTTGGTGGAGTTGTAGATAGTGTTGAGGGCTGTTGCAGGTTACAACAGGACATTGACAGGATGCAGAGCTGGGCTGAGAAGTGGCAGATGGAGTTCAACCTTGATAAATGCGAAGTGATTCATTTTGGAAGGTCGAATTTGAATGCTGAATACAGGGTTAAAGGCAGGATTCTTGGAAGTGTGGAGGAACAGAGGGAGCTTGGGGTCCACGTACATAGATCCCTCAAAGTTACCACCCAGGTTGATAGGGTTGTTAAGAAGGCGTATGGTGTGTTGGCTTTCATTAACAGGGGGATTGGGTTTAAGAGCCGCGAGGTTTTGCTGCAGCTTTATAAAACCCTGGTTAGACCACACTTGGAATATTGTGTCCAGTTCTGGTCGCCTCATTATAGAAAGGATGTGGATGCTTTGGAGAGGGTACAGAGGAGATTTACCAGGATGCTGCCTGGACTGGAGGGCATGTCTTATGAAGAAAGGTTGAGGGAGCTAGGGCTTTTCTCACTGGAGAGAAGAAGGCAGAGAGGTGACTTGATAGAGGTGTACAAGGTGATGAGAGGCATGGATAGAGTGGATAGCCAGAGACTTTTCTCCAGGGAGGAAATGGCTGTCACGAGGGGACATAATTTTAAGATAATTGGAGGAAGGTATAGGGGAGATGTCAGAGGTAAGGGGTGGGATTCTCCGAGCCCCCGCCGGGTCGGAGAATCGCCGGGGGTGGCGTGAATCCCGCCCCGACGCCGGCTGCCGAATTCTCCGGACCCGGGGTTTTGGCGGGGGCGGGAATCACGACGCGTCGGTCGGCTGCCGCTAGCAGCGCCCCCGCCCCCCCCCCCCCCCCCCCCCGGCAATTTTCCGCCCTGTGATGGGCCAAGCGGCCGCCCATTTCGACCGGTCCCGCTCAGGTGCCAACTCGTGCTGGCCAGCAGAGGCCCTACGACACCGGTTGGCACGGCGCCAACCCCGCCGGTGCTGGCCTAGCCCCTGAAGGTGCGGAATCCCGGGCGGTCCGACGCCAGAGTGGTTCACGCCACTCCTCGGCGCCGGTACTGCCCGCTCCGCCGGGTAGGGGAGAATCCCGCCCAGCTTCCTGACACAGAGAGTGGTGAGTGTGTGGAACGCACTGCCAGTGGAGGTGGTGGAGTCAGAGTCATTCGGGACATTTAAGGGACGCTTGGACAGGCACATGGAGAACAGAAAATTGAAGTGGTGTAGGTTAGGTTGATCTTAGATTAGGATAAATTGTCGGCACAACATCGTGGGCCGAAGTACTGTTCTGTGGTCTATTTTCTATGTTCTATGTTCCGCCATTCAATAACTTCATGGTGATCACGTTTTGGTATCAACACTACTTGGCATTCTGCCTCCCCGAGTGCTGCACTGTCAGAGGGTCAGTACTGAGGGAGTGCCGCACTGTCAGAGGGTCAGTACTGAGGGAGTGCCGCACTGTCAGAGGGTCAGTACTGAGGGAGAGCCGCACTGTCAGAGGATCAGTACTGAGGGAGTGCTGCACTGTCAGAGGGTCAGTATTGAGCGAGTGCTGCACTATCAGAGGGTCAGTAGTGAGGGAGTGCTGCACTGTCACAGGGTCAGTACTGAGGGAGTGCCGCACTGTCAGAGGGTCAGTGCTGAGGGAGTGCTGCACTGTCAGAGGGTCAATACTGAGGAAGTGCTGCACTGTCAGAGGCTCAGTACTGAGGGAGTCCTGCACTATCAGAGGCTCAGTACTGAGGGAGTCCTGCACTATCAGAGGCTCAGTACTGAGGGAGTCCTGCACTGTCAGAGGTCAGTACTGAGGGAGTGCTGCACTGTCAGTGGGTCAGTGCTGACGGAGTGCTGCACTGTCAGAGGGTCAGTATTGAGCAAGTGCTGCAGTATCAGAGGGTCAGTAGTGAGGGAGTGCTGCACTGTCAGAGGTCAGTACTGAGGGAGTGCGGCACTGTCAGAGGGTCAGTACTGAGGGAGCGCCGCACTGTCAGAAGGTCAGTACTGAGGGAGCGCTGCACTGTCAGAGGGTCAGTGCTGAGGGAGTGCTGCACTGTCAGAGGGTCAGTACTGAGGGAGCGCTGCACTGTCAGAGGATCACGACTGAGGGAATGCTGCACTGTCAGAGGGTCAGTACTGAGGAAGTGCTGCACTGTCAGAGGGTCTGTACTGAGGAAGTGCTGCACTGTCAGAGGGTCAGTACTGATGGAGTGCCACACTCTCACATGGTCTGTACTGAGGGAGTGCCGCACAGTCAGAGGGTCAGTACTGAGGGAGCGCTGCACTGTCAGAGGGTCAGTACTGAGGGAGTGCTGCACTGTCAGAGGGTCAATACTGAGGGAGCGCTGCACTGTCAGAGGTCAGTACTGAGGGAGTGCTGCACTGTCAGAGGGTCAGTGCTGACGGAGTGCTGCACTGTCAGAGGGTCAGTATTGAGGGAGTCCTGCACTGTCAGAGGTCAGTACTGATGGAGTGCTGCACTGTCAGAGGGTCAGTGCTGACGGAGTGCTGCACTGTCAGAGGGTCAGTATTGAGCGAGTGCTGCAGTATCAGAGGGTCAGTAGTGAGGGAGTGCTGCACTATCAGAGGGTCAGTGCTGAGGGAGTGCTGCACTGTCAGAGGGTCAGTGCTGAGGGAGTGCTGCACTGTCAGAGGGTCAGTACTGAGGGAGCGCTGCACTGTCAGAGGATCACGACTGAGGGAATGCTGCACTATCAGAGGGTCAGTACTGAGGGAGTGCTGCACTGCCAGAGGATCAGTACTGAGGTAGTGCTGCACTGTCAGAGGGTCAGTACTGAGGGAGTGCTGCACTGTCAGAGGGTCAGTACTGAGGGAGTGCTGCACTGTCAGAGGATCAGTACTGAGGGAGTGCTGCACTGTCAGAGGATCAGTACCGAGGGAGTGCTGCACTGTCAGAGGGTCAGTACTGAGGGAGCGCTGCACTGTCAGAGGATCACGACTGAGGGAATGCTGCACTATCAGAGGGTCAGTACTGAGGGAGTGCTGCACTGCCAGAGGATCAGTACTGAGGTAGTGCTGCACTGTCAGAGGTTCAGTACTGAGGGAGTGCTGCACTGTCATGAGGGTCAGTGCTGAGGGAGTGCTGCACTGTCAGAGGGTCAGTACTGAGGGAGCGCTGCACTGTCAGAGGATCACGACTGAGGGAATGCTGCACTATCAGAGGGTCAGTACTGAGGGAGTGCTGCACTGCCAGAGGATCAGTACTGAGGTAGTGCTGCACTGTCAGAGGGTCAGTACTGAGGGAGTGCTGCACTGTCAGAGGGTCAGTACTGAGGGAGTGCTGCATTGTCAGAGGATCAGTACTGAGGGAGTGCTGCACTGTCAGAGGGTCAGTACTGAGGGAGTGCTGCACTGTCAGAGGGTCAGTACTGAGGGAGTGCTGCACTGTCAGAGGATCAGTACTGAGGGAGTGCTGCACTGTCAGAGGATCAGTACCGAGGGAGTGCTGCACTGTCAGAGGGTCAGTACTGAGGGAGTGCTGCACTGTAACAGTGTCAGTACTGAGAGAGTGCTGCACTGTCAGAGGGTCAGTACTGAGGGAGTGCTGCACTGTCAGAGGATCAGTACTGAGGGAGTGCTGCACTGTCAGAGGATCAGTACTGAGGGAGTGCTGCACTGTCAGAGGATCAGTACTGAGGGAGTGCTGCACTGTCAGAGGGTCAGTACTGAGGGAGTGCTGCACTGTCAGAGGGTCAGTACTGAGGGAGTGCTGCACTGTCAGAGGGCCAGTACTGAGGGAGTGCCGCACTGTCAGAGGGTCAGTACTGAGGGAGTGCTGCTCTGTCACGGGGTCAGTACTGAGGGAGTGCCGCACTGTCAGAGGGTCAGTACTGAGGGAGTGCCGCACTGTCAGAAGGTCAGTACTGAGGGAGTACTGCCCTGTCAGAGGGTCAGTACTGAGGGAGTGCTGCACTGTCAGAGGGTCAGTACTGAGGGAGTGCCGCACTGTCAGAGGGTCAGTACTGAGGGAGTGCCGCACTGTCAGAGGGTCAGTACTGAGGGAGTGCTGCACTGTCACGGGGTCAGTACTGAGGGAGTGCCGCACTGTCAGAGGGTCAGTACTGAGGGAGTGCTGCACTGTCAGAGTTGTCATCTTTCAGTTGCGAGTTAAACCCACCTGCTTTCTCAGAATGTCATGAAGTGTCCCATGACCACTATTTCAAAGAACAGGGGAATACTCTCCAATGTCCTGGATCAATGTTTATTCATCAAATAACATTATTAATATATTATGTGTTAATTATCATGTTGCTGTTTATGAGAATTTACTGTGAACAATTTAAAGTGTTTGCATCTGAGACAGTTACAAATTGTGCTTTTGGCACGAGCGGCAGCGGGATATGAAGAAATGTAAATTTATTAAACCTGGAATGAGAAATCAGAAACACGTGAGGTAAACATTAGAGCTGAAGGACGGTTTGGTGTTCGTGGTCGAAGTGCTCTCTTTATACAAACACACGCAGAATAAGGAACAAATTGAATGAATTGCAGATGCAAATTTACCTCAGAGGATATGACACGGTCGGCATTACAGTAGCTTGCGCAAGATGGTTCCTGTGCCCCTACGCACAACATTTTGCAGCTCAGAAACAGGCCATTCAGCCCAACTGGTCCATGCTCGTGTGTAAGCGCCCCATCCATTTTCCTCTTATCCCATCTTAATTTATCTGGTGAAGATATTTTTCAAATGTTACTCTCTCTTGTCCTTCTTCACCCTTCTGATTAAAACACAAAAAGCCATTCGAGATTCCCTGTAGGGAAAACACAAATCTGTCAGCGTTGCAACCGATATTTTGCCCCTGTTCTCTCTCCTTCTCAAGTCCCTCAAACTGTTACGTTCCTTAATTTCCGCTCCCCCGACCCCCATCTTCCTTTGCTCTGCCGCCTTCAAACTTTCCCATCTTCCTCTCTACTTAGTTGGGCCCATTTTCTCCTCAATCTTGAGGGTGCCCTGTTCCCTGTTTAGGATTGTCAATCACAAAAACAATACAGGGAGAGCTGTTGAAAAACCAATGGAACGTTACCTATTGTGGTGACCATGCTCCCAGTGAACAACAATCACAGTTTCCTTGTCAATCATTGAAAGATCCATGACTTAAAGTTATAAGGAAGGGGCGAACGCTTTTTTGATCCGCCAAATCTGAGTATTGATCCGACTGATCTTTATTTTGCCCGTTGAGAGCCTTTACATCAATATTCTCCTCCCGGCTCACTGTCTGAGCATCCTAAACTTCATTTGAAAGCTGGTGATGCTGTTGGTAGGGTGTCAGAAAGAAAGGATTGCATTTCTGTCGCACCTTTCTTGACATCCGGATGTTTCAAAAGGATCCACAGGCGATTTGGTACTTTTTGAAGTGTGGTCGCTGTTGTGGGAAACACAGGAGCCAATTTACGCACAGCGAGATCTCACAAACAATGACCAGAAACTCCATATTTCTTTGAAGTGATGTGTGTTGAGCGATAAATATTGGACGGGACTCTCCTACTCCCAGAATAATATCGACGTCTGTTAATACTTTTCTCCAGTCTGCAAAACGCACTTTGTTTCTTGTGACTCAACCAGCTTTGTATCGATGATACTCCCGCATCATTCGTTCTATGAGCTCTAGTCTTGTTCACAACGTCTGCTGTGCAACACTTTACTCAATGCTTTTGGCAAGTCCATGTACACCACCTCGACAGCATTACCCTCATCAATCCTCTGCTACACCATCAAACATTGGGTAAGCACCCATTGCCCTGAAGAAACCAGTGAGGCCTTTCTTTGATTAACCCACATTTGGCCAAGTGACTGTTAATTTTGCCCCAAATAGTCGTTTCTAAAAGTCTCCCCACCACGGAGTTTAAACTGACTGGCCTGTAGTTGCTGAGTTAATCTTTACAGCCACTTTTAAACAATGATGTAACCTTTGCAATTCTCCAGCCTTCTGATATCACCCCTGAGTCTAAGAAAGACTGGAAAGTTACGGCCAGTGTCCCTGTACTTCCCACTCACATATCGTTCCGTATTCTTGGATGCACCTTCCCAGTCCTGGTACCTTGTCAGCTTTCATAACGGACGGGATTTAATTTGTTGACTTCAATTTATTTGGCACCTTTCACAAACTCAGAATATCCCAAAGTGTCACTGCCAACTTATTTCTGAGGTGTACTCACTGTTGAGATGCAGGAAACACAGCAATCAATTTGTGCACAGCAAGCTCCCGATGTGATAATGGCCAGATAGTCTGTTTTCTTGTGCTGTTAGTTGAGGGATAGGTATCGATAAGGACAATGGTGAGAACTCCCCAGCTCTCCTCTGAAATACTGGCCACAGGATCTGTCCTGTCCACTTGAGAGGGAAGGTGGTTTAACATTTTGTCGGAAAGACAATGGGATTCTGCTTCTCCGCCACCCAGAATGCGCTCCCCGATGGGACAGAGAATCGGGCCTCGGGACAATATGGGATCGGCGCCAGGAGCTGACCCAAATGTCATGCTCCGACCCCCCCACTGGCGGCATGAACAAGTTCCACGGCGCACGCCAGCAGGAGCATGCAAATATATGCAAATCGGCGCAATGACTCATTTGCATCTATTTATCATCATGTAAGGTGATGTCCCCTTTAAGACCGGGCTTGGAACCCTGGGGACTCCGCCTCTGGCTCCGCCCATCTGTGAGCCATATATAAAGGGCTGCCTCATGGGCTGTGTAGCAGTCAGCACTTGTCTGCAGCGACTGCGGGAAGAAAGGGCATTTTGCGAGGGTCTGCCTGGCCAGGCCCAGGGGCCAGAAAAACAAAGAACAGATGGCCCAAAAATCAGGCTCTCAGGCCCGCAGGCCTCGCAATGCTGCTGCGCACCGACCCGACACGCCCCCTTCTGATGCGTCATCAGCCTCGTGCGAATCATGGGAGCGGCCATCTTGTTGGCGGCCATCTTCTCGACCCGACACGTGTGACCGACGGCGGCGGCCATTTTACGAGTCCGACTCGGCTGAGGACTCCGACTACCCGCGAGTGGGTGTGATCACCCTCGACCAAACTCGGCCAAAACACCTGCAGAACTCTATGATGCAGGTCCAGGTCAACGGGCGCGACACTGCATGCCTCTTCGACTCCGGGAGCACGGAGAGCTTTATCCACCCCGAAACGGTAAGGCGCTGCTCCCTATGCACCCATCCCGTATCCCAAACCATAGCCCTCGCATCTGGGTCCCACTCGGTACAAATCAAGGGGTACTGTATTGCGGATCTCTCGATCCAGGGCGCCAAATACACCCGTTTCAAATTTTAAATCCTCCCTCACCTCTGTGCCCCCTCTGGATTTCCAGTGCAGCCACCGAAGCCTGACACTGAAGTTCGGCGGACCCTTGTCCCCCCCTCACGGTATGCTGCCTTGCGACACTGAAAGTCGCACCCCCCTCGCTATTCGCGAACCTCACTCCCGACTGTAAGCCCGTCGCCACCAGGAGCCGGCGCTACAGTGCCCAAGATATGGCTTTTATCAAGTCAGAGGTCCAGGGTTTACTGGGAGAGGGGGTCATCGAGGCTAGCAACAGCCCTTGGAGAGCGCAAGTGGTGGTAGTCCGATCCGGGGAGAAGAAACGGATGGTCATGGATTATAGCCAGACCATAAACCGATTTACGCAGCTTGATGCATACCCCCTTCCTCGCATCGCGGAAATGATAAATCGGATCGCCCAATACCGAGTCTTTTTCACGGTCGACCTCAAATCCGCCTACCACCAGCTCCCCATCCGACCAAAAGACCGCCCCTATACTACCTTCAAAGCAGCCGGCCGGCTCTTCCACTTCCTCAGGATCCCCTTCGGTGTCACAAATGGGGTCTCCGTCTTTCAAAGGGCGATGGACCAAATGGTGGACCAGTACGGTTTGCGGGCTACATACTCGTACTTGGACAATGTCACCATCTGCGGCCATGACCAGCAGGACCATGACGCTAACCTCAAAAAGTTCCTCCAGACCGCCCGAGCCCTTAACCTGACCTATAACGAGGACAAATGCGTTTTCCACACCACCCGGCTGGCCATCCTCGGCTATGTCATGGAAGACGGGGTCCTAGGTTCCGACCCCGACCGCATGTGCCCCCTTAAGGAACTCCCTCTCCCCCGCAGCCTCAAGGCCCTCAAACGATGCTTGGGGCTTTTCTCCTATTACACCCAGTGGGTCCCCAAGTATGTGGACAAAGCCCGCCCACTCATAAAGACCACCATTTTTCCCCTCTTGACTGAGGCTCAATTGGCCTTCAACCGCATCAAGGCCGACATCATCAAGGCCGCTATGCACGCGGTGGACGAAACCATCCCTTTCCAGGTAGAGAGCGATGCATCAGACATCGCCCTGGCTGCTACCCTCAATCAAGGAGGCAGACCAGTAGCATTCTTCTCCCGAACCCTCACCGCCTCCGAGGTTCGACACTCTGCAGTCGAAACGGAGGCACAGGCCATTGTGGAGGCTGTGCGGCGCTGGAGACACTACCTCGCCGGTAGGAAGTTTACCCTCATCACCGACCAACGGTCAGTCGCCTATATGTTCGATAACACGCAACGGGGCAAAATAAAAAAACGATAAAATTTTGAGGTGGAGGATCGAACTCTCCACCTACACGTACGATATGAAGTATCGTCCAGGGGAGCTCAACGAGCCCCCAGATGCCCTGTCCCGCGGCACATGCGCCAACGCGCAGGAGGACCGCCTGCAAGCCATCCACAATGACCTCTGCCACCCGGGGGTTACCCGGCTCATCCATTTTATCAAGTCCTGCAACCTACCTTACTCAACCAAGGAGGTCAAGGCCATGGTCAGGGCCTGCCAAGTCTGTGCGGAGTGCAACCCGCACTTCTACCGGCCAGACAAGGTTCGGCTCGTGAAGGCCTCAGGTCCCTTTGAGCGACTGAGCGTGGACTTCAAGGGGCCCCTCCCGTCCACCAATCGTTATGCCTATTTCCTCACCGTGATCGATGAGTTCTCCCGTTTCCCATTCGCCATTCCCTGCCCCGACATGACCTCAGCCACTGTGATTAAGGCACTGCACAGCATCTTCACTCTATTCGGTTTCCCCGCTTATATCCACAGCGACCGGGGTACATCGTTCATGAGCGATGAACTGCGTCAATATCTGCTCAGCAAAGGCATCGCCTCGAGCAGAACGACCAGTTATAACCCGCGGGGAAACGGGCAGGTGGAGAGGGAGAACGTAATAGTGTGGACGGCTGTCCTTCAGGCCCTGCGGTCAAGAAGTCTCCCAACCACCCGCTGGCAGGAGGTCCTACCCGATGCCCTACACTCCATTAGGTTGTTCCTCTGCACGGCCACGAATGAGACCCCTCACAACCGATTGTTTGTCTTCCCCAGGAAGTCTCCGGGGTCTCGCTTCCACCTTGGCTGATGGCTCCGGGACCTGTTCTTCTCCGGAGGCGCACGAGGAGCCATAAAATGGACCCCCCTGGTCAAAAAGGTCCGACTGCTCCATGCCAACCCCAGTTACGCCTACGTTGAGTACCCCGACGGCAGGCAAGATACGGTTTCCCTCCGGGATCTGGCACCCGCTGGATCCCCCACCACAGACGCCCCTTCCCGCGCCGCTCCCCTGCAGGACCTGGCGCCCCCTACAACACACCCCCTTCCGGCCCCACTCCCCGTTGGTGAGCGGCTACCTCGCCCCCCCTTTACACACCCCGCCGGCGCCGGCACTGCTACCCCCGGCCCTGCCTAGTCCCCCTGCCCCGACCCGGACCAAAGCTCCAACCGCTGTGCTCCCAGATGTGCCCTCAACCTGGACGTCCGTGCCCGCCGCACCACCGCCCGAATTGAGGAGGTCGATGAGGACGATCCGGCCACCGAGTCGGATGGACCTATGATGGCACTTCACCCCCGCCGGACTCTTTTTAAACAGGGGGTGAATGTGATGAACGGTTACTGCCTTATCATCATGTACGGTGATGTCCCCTTTAAGACCAGGCTTGGAACCCTGGGGACTCCGCCTCTGGCTCCGCCCATCTGAGAGCCGTATATAAAGGGCTGCCTCGTGGGCTGTGCAGCAGTCAGCACATGTCTCAGCTCTAGCATAGTTCTTAGTCTGATAAAGCCTTCTTTACCGTTTACACTCTAAGCGTCGTTATTGAGGGTACCTCAGCAGGTAACTTATAAAGTTCAGGGTATGGGGGGGGCGGGGGGGTGAGGGAAGATGGGGGGGGGATGAATCCGAGGTGGAGGGTTCAATCGGTCAGTCTGGGAGGGAGTTGGTCCAGGAGGGAGAGATTCAGTCGGGGAGAGCGGGTCAGCCCAGGAGAGGGGATCAGACAAAGGGGGGGGCGTCAGTAGGGACGGAGGGCGGATCAGTCCGGGAGGGGGGTGGGTTCGGACCAGGTTGCACTGGGAGGGCGGGGGGAAGGGGGTTCATTTCAGGTTATATCGGGGGGGGGGGAGTCGGGGGGGTGTCGTGGTCCCCTGGGGGGTTGTGTGTGTGTGGGGGGAGAGGGGGGTCCCGTGATTACTTAATGATGTCGATGTTTTGGCAGCCAGGCGTGTGCTGATTTTCCCCAAGCTGACACTATTTTTGTGTCAGTATTTACTGAATCCCTGAGCTGAATGTGCATTAAAACCAAGCTAGGTTGGTGATTGCACACAGCTTGGGTGAAAACCACAGGGATCCCTTCTTAATGCCACTTTTTGTATTCTGAACTCATCAATGAAATGGAATCCTGATCCAAACATCCATTCTTGTCAACCTGTAGATATAACAAAGGACTAGGCCACCATGAGAATTCCAATTGCCAAGCACAGTGATGATATTAATACTGAAAGGTATTTAAATGGAGTATTCACTTGGAAACCTGATCCGAGTGGAATGCACTCAAGCATACGGGTGATAAGATATATCCTTAAGGCGCATTCATTTAACTCTATACTCTTCTGTTGCCAAGGAGCAGGTAGCAAATAACCAATAACTGCACGGAAACTGGAACACAGTCATCAATGTCGAAGATTATATAGACTTACACCAAAATTCATTATCTTCCCCTTTGGTCTGATTAAATACAATGGTTTATGGTCACCTCTATTGGATTGGATTGGATTTGTTTATTGTCACGTGTACCGAGGTACAGTGAAAAGTATTTTTCTGCGAGCAGCTCAACAGATCGTTAAGTACATGAAAATAAAAGAAAAGAAAATACATAATAGGGCAACACAAGGTACACAATGTAACTACATAAGCACTGGCATCGGATGAAGCATACAGGGTGTAGTGTTAATGAGGTCAGTCCATAAGAGGGTCGTTTAGGAGTCTGGTGACAGTGGGGAAGAAGCTGTTTTTGAGTCTGTTCGTGCGTGTTCTCAGACTTCTGTATCTCCTGCCCGATGGAAGAAGTTGGAAGAGTGAGAAAGCCGGGTGGGAGGGATCTTTGATTATGCTGCCCGCTTTCCCCAGGCAGCGGGAGGTGTAGATGGAGGCTGGGGGGCTAGCAGGACGGCAGCGTAGAGCACCCGGTTCTAGCTACCGATACGGCCCGGAGAATTGCCGGGTCCGTGGGCGCACATGCGCACGGCGGCCTGCAGCAGCCGCGCCGTGCTAAATGGCGGAGGCCGCTCGCAGACCCAGCCCACAAAACATTCACCCCTTTGGCCGGCTCGCGCACCCCAGATCATCTCCCACAGTGCCCACAGCCCCAGATAATGTCCCCCCACTGCTCGCGGATCAGCCCTCCCCTGACTGTGGCGGCGCTGAACTGAGCCTGTCGGGGGCGAAGCATCGGGGGGCGGACCTCAGGCAATGTCCAGAGGCCATCGATATGTGGCACAGCATACAGGGTAAAAGGCAGGATTCTTGTTCTGGTCGCCTCATTATAGGAAGGATGTGGATGCTTTGGAGAGGGTGCAGAGGAGATTTACCAGGATGCTGCCTGGACTGGAGGGCATGTCTTATGAAGAAAAGTTGAGGGAGCTAGGGCTTTTCTCACTGGAGCGAAGGAGGCAGAGAGGTGACTTGAGAGATGTGTACAAGGTGATGAGAGGCATGGATAGAGTGGATAGCCAGAGACTTTTCCCCAGGGCGGAAATGGCTGTTACAAGGGGACATAATTTTAAGGTGATTGGAGGAAGGTATAGGGGAGATGTCAGAGGTCGGTTCTTTACACAGAGGGTGGTGGGTGTGTGGAACGCACTACCAGCAGAGGTGGTGGAGTCAGAGTCATTCGGGACATTTAAGCGACTCTTGGACAGGCACATGGACAGCAGTAAATTGAAGGGGTGGAGGTTAGGTTGATCTTAGATTAGGATAAGTGGTCGGCACAACATCGTGGGCCGAAGGGTATGTAATGTGCTGGACTATTCTGTGTTCTATGTTCTATGAATGTTGCTTCTCACTCTCTGTGGAGTATTGTATAGGTCTGAATGCTGACTAACTGCTTCCTTCTGGGTTGATAGGTCTGGGCTGGTGGTGGAGTGGTTAATAGGCCACGATGGAATTATTGAGAACGGGACTAGGATTGGCAATCTTGGTAAGCCTGGCTATTCATCTAAGCAGCTCACCTCTTCCGTCAGATAACCTCCCCAGACGGATAGGCTGATAGGGTGAACTGAAATGCGGTCATGCAGAATGGACCAGTTAGGCTGAATGGCCTGTTCTGTACCGGAACGTTCTATGTCAACGATATAAAAATTCAGAAGCTGGTTTCCTTTTGCATGAACCTATGACCTCTTGAGGATATTATGGACAGCATACGGCAGTTCTGCTAGTTTAATAATCCATTTAATACAGAATTGTCTCGAATTTCCTCCATTACTGTACCTTACCATCTTGCTTAATGCTTCTTCCATTATTTGTTTGTCTTCCTATGAGTCTGCTTTCCGACACGGTCTTGGCATTTTCAATACCCAGAAATTTCTGGAATAGAGAAGATGGAGGGGCTGACCTGCTAGCGGTCTTTAAAATTATGCAAGGGTTTCAATCGGGTAAATTTAGAGGTGATATTTCCAATCATGGGCAAGACCAAAGCGAGGGGCCATAACTAAGCAACTGCCCTCTGCATCCTAGGCCCAGTGACCCACATTGGCTCCTGGCCCAGCGATGTCTCAAACTTAAACATTTTTTTGATGCATTCCAATTCCTCCAGGTGGCCTTGACTCTATTTCCACAACGTCCTCCAGGTCTGCGACCTCTGAGATATCTGCACTCCTGCAATTCTTCCCTTTTGTCTGCCCCCCGCTCAATGGGGTCCACCATTGGTATCTGTTGTTACTTTGGAACACAAGGATGTGAAGTGTAAATTCAACATAGAGAGGCGGAGAGGTTTCATAGAATTTACAGTGCAGAAGGAGGCCATTCGGCCCATCGAGTCTGCACCGGAAAGAGCACCCTACCCAAGGTCAACACCTCCACCCTATCCCCATAACCCAGTAACCCCACCCAACACTAAGGGCAATTTTGGACACTAAGGGCAATTTAGCATGGCCAATCCACCTAACCTGCACATCTTTGGGTTGTGGGGGTGAGACCCACGCAGACACGGGAGAATGTGCAAACTCCACATGGACAATGACCCAGAGCCCGGGATCGAACCTGGGTCCACAGCGCCGCAGTCCCAGTGCTAACCCATTGATTACCTTTTTAATATATAAGTAGATTAAATTTGTCAGCAGTGGGTTTTTTGAATAAAAAAGGCCCTTGCCTCTATCGACAAACCCAGTTGGCAATAATTATAGAATGTGCTCTAATTACTGGGTTCAATAAAAGCAAGGTGGCGATAAAAAAGTAGTCCAGTAAAACGAGCCAAGATCTTCACAAGACATAGAGCGTGGACAATGAGCTATATTGTGAAGTGCAGACAGGCGATATCAGATAGATCAATGAATCAGCAAGAAAGTGAGTCAGATATATATAATGATAGTGCATTAGAAAGTTGGCTGCAACGGTACTAAAAATGCCCTAGTTGGTTTGCGGTAATAGGAGAGTAGGTCACATATTTTGAGCTAAGGTAGAATTAACCCTTTGAGATGTGACTTATTTTCATTCCTGATTCCACACGCGGTCAGAAGAGCTTCTTTCAGGGCAGGGAAACCACATTAGGAAATGTTTACAACATGAGCAACTCGAGGACATTTTCCTCACATGAATTTATTGGTCTCAACCACACCATTGCGGAGCAGGTATGAGCAGACACATCAGGTGCGCCGCCCTCACAAAGGAGGAAAATTCTTAAAGGATGGTCACTCGTGCTTGGCCTTACACTCCTGCTCAGCAGCTGCATATCAGCGAGGAATAAATTCGCACGGCTGCCCTTTGGAGCCAGAGATAGTAAACAATGTGGCAAGTAGAGAGAAGGGAGATGGGGCAAAGCAATGGTGGAGAGAATGAGTTTGCCCCAAATTAACTTTGTCAGAAATATTGATGGGAACAGCCCAGAATACGCATTTAAGGGATATCAGCATTACATCACTAGAAGGGACGTACGTGTGTCATGTGATCCAGTCTTAGTTTCACTTTTGCTTTGAGCAGAGCACACACACACAGCTCTGGTGTCTTCAAGCATTATACCCTATGTATCACTGTTCTCCATGTACCTAGTCCTCATAAATGAACCCACAACGTGTTTACCCAATCCCTTATGAGCGATTGATGCCTTGTATCTTGTACAGTAAAGAGGCCCAAGTTATTATATCATTATATATGTCAATGTTCCTGCTCCACAAGAGTCTTTCCCCACCTCTCCATCTCACCCTATCAATGTATCCTCATTCCTTTCATTCTCATGTGCTTGTCCAGCTCCACCCCCCTTTTTAAAAACATTTACACAGCACTTTTCATCACCTCAGGATATCCAAAAGTGCTTTACAGCCAATTAAGTCTTTATTTTTAAATGTAGTCCCTGTTGTAGTGTATGAAACACAGCAGCCAATTTGCCCGTGATTGTTCCCACAAACAGCAAAGTAATAATGACCAGGTAACCTGTACCAGTAATGCCGGCTGAGGGATAGATGTTGGCCAGGACACCGGGGAGAACTTCTTCTTCTTCGCAATAGGTGCAGTAACATCTTCCACGTCTACCTGAGAGGGACGACGGGGCCTGGGCTTGATGTCTTCTTTGAAAGATGATAGCTCCACCAGTACCACTCTGTCCCGGGGCAGGAGGGGGGTGGCAGCCTGGATTCAGTGATCAATTGCAGGGTCCTACACTGAACCTCCTTAATTTCCAGTTTCCGCTCTACAGAATCATAGTGCAGTGCAGAAGGGGAGCATTCGGCCCAGTGAGTCTGCACCGGCCGTTGGAAAGAGCACCCTACTTAACCCATGCACACATGGGGAGAACGTGCAAACTCCGCACAGACTGACCCGAGCCGGGAATCGAACCTGGGACCCTGGAGCTGCGAAGCAACAGTGCTAACCACTGTGCTACCGTGCCACCCACGGTAATGTTCAAGTTGTCTGTGATGTACAATGACAAATCCTTTCTGCCTATTATTATAATGAATTGACCCAATAAGAAGGTATAAACCTTAAAACTAGAGCCAGGCTGTTCAGGGTGTTGTCAGGAAGCACTTCTTCACACAAACAGGAATGTAAATCTGGAATTCTCTCCCCGCCCAAAAGATGTTGAAGCTCGGGAACAATTGAAAATGTCCTAACTGAGATTGGTAGATTTTTGATTGGTAAACATAGTCAGGGTTAGGGGGGGCGAGGCGAGTAGATGGAGTTGAGATACAGATTACTCATTGGTCTACTTTAATGGCAGAGCAGGCTCAAGAGGCTGAATGGCCTCGATCTTCCTGAGGCACCACTGGCATGATGACCTCCAGCGTCACAGTCCTAATCATCCCAGAAGCATCTGTCTTTCTGGCCTGATGTAACATTGTTGAAACATCACCGCAGCCCAACTCCGAACTCATGTTCACCCGTTCTGAAGACGCTCAAATATCGAGGCTGAAAGGTTTTTTAAAAAATCATACCATCGTCAGCAAGCACATACAGCTGCTGCTGGAGGACACTGGTCAGTGTAACTTGGCAATGATTGGTGTGCTGGCATTCAATGCAGGAGATTATCCAACATATCAGGTGCAGGGAACGGAACAAAGGTGCGTTCCAGTTGCTACACATAAATAGTCTTGTCTATTAGAAGTTGCTGGACGCACAGGTGAAGTAACAAAACACTGTCTTAACCGCAAGCACGAAGTGTAGTTGAAAACGCTCCACACACAGTACAGGCAAAGTACTTCACACACATGTATTTATTGAGCAAACAACTCCCAGTACTCAGTAATCAAATCTGTCTAGCACTCAGCGTTCAAAAAGACACTCAGCATAGACTTTTAAACAAGCAGAAGTCAAAAAGGTTAACCTTCACATGTACACACAGTGCAAATATGAGGATTGGGATGGTGGTGTCTACTGATCAATATGGTGATCAATAAACAGATTGCACATAAACAATACCATGTACTACACGATATCCAGAAGCACAAGGCTTCAATATTAACAAAAGTCAAATATCATGAAGCTGTTGTTACTGAGGCTATCAGCATCGTATGATGGAAGGCTGAATGGTCAAGTCCTCTTCCTATGTCTCAGGTTTTTTTTCCATAGTCCTTCTTTCAATGTTCTCATTTATATTGATTTTAAGGTCAGTGAGAATTGAGGAAGACTTAGCAATCAGTCATGTGACTTATTTCAATACCGCTTCCACAATAAGTTTTTTTTTAAATTGGCAATTTAGCGTGGCCAATCGACCTAGCCTGCACATCTTTTGGGTTGTGGGGGCGAAACCCACGCAAACACAGGGGGAATGTGCAAACTCCACACGGACAGTGACCCTGAGCCGGGATCGAACCTGGGACCTCGGCGCCGTGAGGCAGCAGGGCTAACTGTAGCGCACAAAGACTCCGTGAGACGAATAGAGTGAAGTCGATGAGGCTTTATTAAGCGTGTCTGTTCCCCCGCAGCTCGATAGTAGAATGGCCTGCGGGGGAGGACTCCGGCTTCTTATACTCCGCCTTCAGGGCGGAGCTAGAGGTCAACGGCCAACCAGGACCCGGGATCTGTCAGCCAATGACATTAGGGCTTCCAGTCCCACATGACCCCTAATACATACTACCACATTCACCCCTTGTCAAAAATGAACCCGGCGGGGTGATGCTTCGTATGGTGGTAAGGGTTTACAGGGCTGGTCCTGGGAGGAAAAAACATTCACATGGCAATACAGTATTGTACAATTTTGTCCTGTTTCAACTATTTACAGAAGGTATTGGGAGAAAAGCAAAATGTTCTTGTGAAAAGTCCATATATTGGTTTAGATCGACGCCACGAGTCGGTCGGACGGTCTGGTCGTCCGTGTCGATCGCCTCGGCCCCGGCGGTGGTGGTGGTGCTTGTACCGGTGTTGTCGTCTCCGGGAGCCTTGCGGTTTCCGCTTGGGCTTTATTCTTGGTCGGGCCTGAGGGGAGGGGAACCGATCCTCCTGGGAAGGGGGCGGTCGCGGGGTGCGGCGGTGGCAGGAAGGGGGGGTTGGGTGAATGGTGTCGGGGGGGTATGTGTGTTGCCGGCGGGCGCCAGATCCCGCAGGGAGACCGTGTCCTGTCGGCCGTCGGGGTACTCCACGTAAGCGTACTGCGGGTTCGCATGGAGGAGGTGAACCCTTTCGACCAACGGGTCCGCCTTATGTGCCCGCACATGCTTTCGGAGCAAGATGGGTCCTGGGGCCGCCAGCCAGGTCGGCAGCGATGTTCCAGAGGAGGACCTCCTAGGGAAGACAAGGAGACGCTCATGAGGCGTTTGATTAGTGCTCGTACATAATAACGACCGGATGGAGTGGAGAGCGTCCGGGAGGACCTCCTGCCACCGTGAAACTGGGAGGTCCCTGGACCGTAGGGCCAGTAGGACGGTCTTCCAGACCGTGCCGTTCTCCCTCTCTACTTGCCCGTTCCCCCGGGGGTTGTAGCTGGTCGTCCTGCTCGAGGCTATGCCCTTGCTGAGCAGGAACTGGCGCAGCTCGTCACTCATGAAAGAGGACCCCCTGTCGCTGTGGACGTATGCGGGGCAACCGAACAGTGTGAAGATGGTGTTCAGGGCTTTAATGACTGTGGCCGCGGTCATGTCAGAGCAGGGAATGGCGAATGGGAAGCGGGAGTATTCGTCCACCACATTAAGAAAGTATGTGTTGCGGTCGGTGGAGGGGAGGGGCCCTTTGAAATCGAGACTAAGGCGCTCAAAGGGGCGGGATGCCTTAATCAGGTGCGCACCATCCGGCCTGAAAAAATGCGGTTTGCATTCCGCGCAGATGTGGCAGTCCCTTGTGACTGTACGGACCTCCTCTAAAGAGTATGGGAGGTTGCGGGACTTGATAAAGTGGAAAAACCGAGTGACCCCCAGGTGGCAGATGTCCTCGTGGAGGGTTTGGAGGCGGTTAATTTGTGCGTTGGCACATGTGCCACGGGATAGGGCATCGGACGGCTCGTTCAGCTTTCCGGGACGATACAAAATCTCGTAGTTGAAGGTGGAGAGCTCGATCCTCCACCTTAAGATCTTGTCGTTTTTGGTTTTGCCCCGCAGTGCATTATCGAACATGAAGGCTACCGACCGTTGGTCAGTGAGGAGAGTGAATCTCCTGCCGGCCAGGTAATGCCTCCAATGTCGCACAGCTTCCACTATGGCTTGGGCTTCCTTTTCCAAAGAGGAGTGGCTGATTTCTGAGGCGTGGAGGGTCCGGGAGAAAAAGGCCACGGGTCTGCCCGCTTGGTTAAGGGTGGCCGCTAGAGCTACGTCTGAGGCGTCACTCTCGACCTGGAAGGGGAGGGACTCGTCGATGGCGCGCATCGTGGCCTTTGCGATATCCGCTTTGATGCGGCTGAAGGCCTGGCAAGCCTCTGTCGACAGAGGGAAGGTCGTGGTCTGTATTAGGGGGCGGGCCTTGTCTGCGTACTGGGGGACCCACTGGGCGTAGTATGAAAAAACCCCAGGCAGCGTTTCAGGGCTTTGGAGCAGTGCGGGAGGGGAAATTCCATGAGGGCGCGCATACGTTCGGGGTCGGGGCCTATTATCCCATTGCGCACTACGTAGCCCAGAATGGCTAGCCGATTGGTGCTAAAAACGCACTTGTCCTAGTTGTACGTGAGGTTCAAGGCTTTGGCGGTCTGGAGGAATTTTTGGAGGTTGGCGTCGTGGTCCTGCTGGTCGTGGCAGCAGATGGTTACATTGTCGAGATACGGGAACGTGGCCCGCAACCCATGTTGGTCAACCATTCGGTCCATCTCCCGTTGGAAGACCGAGACCCCGTTTGTGACGCCAAATGGGACCCTTAGGAAATGGTATAATCGCCCGTCTGCCTCGAAGGCTGTGTACTTACGGTCACTTGGGCGGATGGGGAGCTGATGGTAGGCGGACTTGAGGTCCACGGTGGAGAAGACTTTATATTGGGCAATCCGATTGACCATGTCGGATATGCGGGGGAGAGGGTACGCGTCTAGTTGTGTGTACCTGTTGATGGTCTGGCTATAGTCTATGACCATCCTTTGTTTCTCCCCTGTCTTCACTACTACCACCTGCGCTCTCCAGGGATTTTGTTGGCCTGGATTATGCCTTCCTTTAGTAGCCGCTGGACTTCGGACCGAATGAAGGTCCGGTCCTGGGCGCTGTACCGTCTGCTCCTAGTGGCGACGGGTTTGCAATCCAGGGTGAGGTTCGCAAACAAGGACGGGGGTTGCACCTTGAGGGTTGCGAGGCCGCAGATAGTGAGTGGGGGTATTGGGCCGCCGAATTTGAACGTAAGGCTCTGTAGATTGCATTGGAAATCTAATCCCAGTAAGGTGGGGGCGCAGAGTTGGGGAAGGACGTGTAGTTTGTAGTTTTTGAACTCCCTCCCCTGCACCGTTAGGGTAACTATGCAGAATCCTTGGATCTGTACGGAGTGGGATCCTGCAGCTAGGGAAATCTTTTGTGCGCTGGGATAGGTGGTCAAGGAACAACGTCATACCGTGTCGGGGTGGATAAAGCTCTCCGTGCTCCCGGAGTCGACTAGGCATGGTGTCTCGTGGCCGTTTATTAGCACCGTTGTTGTCGTCGTCTGGAGTGTCCGGGGCTGAGCTTGATCGAGCGTAATTGAAGCGAGACATGGCGTAATTGAAGCGAGACGTGGTTGTAGTAGTGGAGTGGGGTCCGTTATTGCCGTCCAAGATGGCGTCGGGGATGAACAAAATGGCCGCCCCCATACATCGCACATGGCTGGGGGGTCACAAGATGGCGGCGGGGGTGGACAAAATGGCCGCCCCCACGCGTCGTACAGGTTTGGGGTGGTCCAAGATGGCGGCGCCCTTCCTCCCCTCGTGGTGGCCGGGACCCAAAATGGCGGCGTCTGCAGGTCGCACATGGGGCGCTGGGGGGGTTGGGGATGCGTTAGGACCGCGCGGGGCTCCCTCGTCTTCGGGGACAGCGGTGGTCGGGACCCAAGTTGGTAGCGCCGGCGGGTCAGACGTGGGGCGCGGGGGGGGGTTAGGGGGGCATTAGAGACGCGCAGAACTCCCTCTTCTCCGTGGGGAGTGGTGGTCGGGACCCAAAGTGGTAGCGTCGGCGGGTCATACATGGGGTGCGGGGAGGAGTTGGGGAGCGTAAGCAGCGTGCAGGGCTCCCTGTTCTCCCGGGACCGCGGTGGTCGGGACCCAGAGCGGCTGCGCCTGCGGGTCGTACATAGGGCGCTGGGGGGGTTGGGGAGTGTAAACGGCTTGCAGGGCTCCCTATACTCATGGGACAGCGGCGACCTCGCGGGACCGGCACATAACCGCGAAATGGCCCTTTTTCCCGCAGCTCTTGCAGATCGCTGCGCGGGCCGGGCAGCGCTGTCGGGGGTGTTTCGCCTGGCCGCAGAAATAGCAGCGGGCGCCCCCGGTGCGACTTGGCGTTTGGACCGCGCAAGCCTGTGGGCTGTCCGGGGGGGGGGGGGGGTGGGCTTGTCGCGACGGGTAAGTACGGAGCCCAATGGGCTGCCGCGCGGTCGGGGCCGTAGGCGCGGGTATTACGCGCGGCCACGTCTAGGGAGGCTGCTAGGGCCCGGGCCTCTGAGAGTCCTAGCAACTCTCTTTCTAGAAGTCTTTGGCGGATTTGGGAGGAATTCATACCTGCCACAAAAGCATCGCGCATTAACATGTCCGTATGTTCATTTGTGTTCACCGAAGGGCAGCTGCAGGCTCGTCCCAAAATCAGCAGCGCGGCGTAGAATTCGTCCATCGATTCTCCGGGACCTTGCCGTCTCGTCGCGAGCTGGTAGCGAGCGTAGATTTGGTTAACTGGGCGGACATAGAGACTTTTCAGTGCTGCGAACGCCGTCTGGAAATCCTCCGAGTCTTCGATGAGGGAGAAGATCTCCGTGCTTACCCTCGAGTGCAGGACCTGTAGTTTTTGGTCTTCTGTGACCCGGCCGGTGGCCGTTCTGAGGTAGGCCTCGAAACAAGTCTGCCAGTGCTTGAAGGCTGCTGCCGCGTTCACTGCGTGGGGGCTGATCCTCAGGCATTCCGGAATGATCCTGAGCACCATAGTCCTTTTTAGGCACGTTTAATAAATTGTAGCGCACAAAGACTCCGTGAGACGAATAGAGTGAAGTCGATGAGGCTTTATTAAGCGTGTCTGCTCCCCCGCAGCTCGATAGTAGAATGGCCTGCGGGGGAGGACTCCGGCTTCTTATGCTCCGCCTTCAGGGCGGAGCTAGAGGTCAACGGCCAACCAGGACCCGGGATCTGTCAGCCAATGACATTAGGGCTTCCAGTCCCACATGACCCCTAATACATACTACCACACTAACCCACTGCGTCATCGTGCTGCCCCTCGTTTCCACAATAAGTTGGCGTATCTTAAATTTGGGAAATGTTGGGTACTCCCTGTGGTAATACCAGGTATTGCGGTACCAGAGAGAGGAATGACCATTGGCTAGACCGTGGGGTCTACCATTGGGCAATGTACATAGCCCCACCCTGAGAGGCGGGGTATAAGAACCAATGCCATCCCAGCAGCCTTCACTTCTGTAACTTCGCTGCTGGGTACAGTTCTATCTGATTAAAGCTGAATCGATATGACTCCACGTGGACTCAAGAGTATTGATTGTGTATCACTCCCCAAGTTGCACCAAGGCCCATTCATCCATCACACCCTGTGCTCACTCACCCACCTGGACTCCTAGCCAGGCAACCGCTCAATTTTAAAATTCTCGTCCTTGTTTTCAACTGGCTCTATGGTCTAACCTATCCTCCTGTCCGTAATCTCTTCCAGCACCCAATTCTGGCTTCTTGAGCATCCCCGAGTTTAATCGCTCCACCATTGGCAGCCGTGGCTTCAGCTGCCTTGTCCCTGAGCTCTGGGATTCCCTCCCTAAATCTCGCTGCCTCTCTGATGTCTCCTTTAAGATGCTCCTTAACACCTACCGCTTTGACCAAGCTGCTCATCATCTGCCCTGGTATCTCCTAATGTGGCTCAGTGTCAAATCATGTTGGATAATCTCTCCTGCGTGCTATCTTCAGAACGTTTACTGTGTTAAACATGCTGCATAAATGCAAGTTATTGTTATTGCTCAAAATCGGAGAAGATTATGAGCACGTACCAGGAAATAAAAAATATTCAACAGTTTAACAGTACCCTCTTTACTTGCTAAAAGGAAGTTTCGTTCCAGTCATTATTATTCAAGGGGCAACATTAAAAATGCAAATGAGAAATTAAAAACAGCACATTTGCGAATTGTTGATGCTTGTTCGCCAGTTAAAAGTTTGTGGCAAGAATGAAGTTAACAACTATTTCGAATAACTCTGACAATAATTTCTAACGTCCATGTGACAGAGTGAAAATGGCAATTAGTTTAATAAAAAAACAGTTGGTGTCTGGAGTGATACAGGATTTAAGGAAACAGCCAATTACGTCTCACAGTGTGGTCTAATTATGTAACCATTTTCCTTGGCTCTGCTTTATACTCCAGGCTGGGACGTTGGTTTAATCAGAGAGTAATCCATTGCTTTCACCAAGCATTCACGGGCCGTGTTGATAACGACTTGCCGCTTTGCGTTGTTTTCCAGTTTACTGATGACTGTTAGGATTTCCAGTAACTCGCTCTCAATCAGCTTCTTGGCGATTTCCTTGTCCGCCACCATCAAGTTGAAAGTGATGACCAGGCCTCGGTGTTGAACTTCCAGGTTGTCATGGATACAGAGTCGCTGCAGGATTTCCAGCCACTGAACGGACTGTGCAGAAAAACAAGGAGCAAAATCCGATCAAGTTCCCTCCAGAAATCCCACTCCAACCTGTCAACGGCAAACCGTTGTGAGGCGCCACAGTGACAGGAGCGGTGAGAGAGTCCGGGAGACACAAAATGGAGTCACGGCCATATGAGGGCAATCGAGGTTTCAGTCCCGCTGACTGACTGAGGGGTGGACTATGTCATTAGTGATGTGAATGTTACACGGCCAAGGAAGGAGAAAGGTGAGCGAAGCAGACTCGATGGGCCGAGTGGCCTAATTCAAGCTAAAGATAGGTATTTCTTTGAAAAATAAAGGGATTAAGGGTTATGGTGTTCAGGCCGGAAAGTGGAGCTGAGTCCACAAAAGATCAGCCATGATCTCATTGAATGGTGGAGCAGGCTCGAGGTGCCAGATGGCCGACTCCTGCTCCTAGTTCTTAGGTTCTGCTTCTATGTCTTATGGTGAGGCCTTGGAGGGATCTGAAGACAAAGATGCGCTGCGGGATTCTCCATCGGCAGGATCCTCCGCTTCGCCGGCAATGTGCCCACGCCCATGGGTTTCCCGCCGGTGTGGGGTGGCCACAATGGGCAACCCCATTGGCCGGCTGCCGGAACGGAGGATCCCGCTGCCGGCGGGGGCGCACCACTCCGGAAAATGGGGCTGGCGGGATGGAGAATCCCGCCCGAGAATTTGAGACATTGCTCACTGCTGGGGGTCAATAGAAGTCAACACAGGAGTGATGGGGAATGACATTTGGTGGGAGTCGGACTGTGGGCAGCAGAATTTTGGATGAGTTCCAGTTGACGGGAGTCGGAAGTTCATTGGAATGATTGAGACCCAAGCGAGAGTTTCAGCAGCAGCTGAACTGAGGGAGGGGTGGGATTGGGCAATCTTCAGAAGGTGGAAATAGGCGGTCTTAGTGACGCCGCAGCGATGTGGTCGGAAGCTCATATCAGGGTCCAGTCCGACTCCAAGGCTATGAACAGGCTACTTCAGCCTTAACATTTTACAGTGAGAGATGGTTAGGGTCCAGAGTTAGTGAAGCGGGGGGGGGGTGGGGGGATGGCAGAGCAGTTCAGGGGCCAAATGGTCTACTCCTGCTCCTATTTCTCTTGTTCTTATGTTCTCGTGTAGATGTGGAGAGTAATGATGTCACTATAGATAAGAAATAGGAAGGGGTTAGAATAGTTCAGTGTGGAACTCCGTAGATAATGATGTGGGATGTGGGAAGAGGAGCAATTGAAGCTGATTCTCTGGTTATGAGTGGATAAGGAGAGAGCCATGCTACCTGGCTGGATGCTAGTGGAAAGATATCATAAAATCCCTACAAGGCTGACAGAGCCCACTCGGCCCATTGAGTCTGCACCAACCCTCTGAAAGAGTACGCTAGGCCCACTTCCCTGCTCTATCCCCATAACCTCATAACCGGGGGTAGAAAGGGATGGTGTGGTCTACAGTGTCAAAGGCTGCCGGCAGGTTAAGAAGGGTGAAAAGCAATAGTTTACCAAGAGCACACCACAGTGCCTTTTACTGATGGCACATCCGATGACATTAACCAAAGGAAGAAATACTGACCGACTTGCATTTCTATAGCACCTTGCTGGATGTCCCAAAGTTCTTTACAGCTAATGTGGTACTTTGAAATGTAGCCCCCATTGCAATGCCACAAATGAGGCAACTAATTGGTGCACCGTAAGGTCCCAGATATTTTAGTTACATTGATTGAGGAATAAATATTGGACAGTACACTCCGCCTATTCTTCTTTGAATAACAGCCGTGGGGGGGGCTGTTCAATGCTCATTTTCCGACACTGCAACAACACGTATGTTTCAGAAGTACATCCCCGGCTGTTGCGTGTTTATGACGTCCTGGGAAAGGTGCTATACAAACGCCAGCTCTTTCTTTCGTTCAGAGTTACCGCGCTGAGCTGCTCCTGGAATCTGGCAATCAGTGACACTCACCACTCTTGTCATCTTGTGGCAGAGTTCACTCCGGCTGGCGGTCAGCATGGCAACGGCTCCTGCAGCCGCCCGCTGCAGCTTCACGTCATCTTCCCCACACAGCAGCACCAGGAGCTTCAACTGGTCGTTCCCTTCAGCCACGAAACGATCTTGAACCTTCGCAGAAACAGGAGGGCTTCAGGATTCGAACAACTGAAGTACTTGGCTTGAACGCGAGCGATTCTTTTCACACATTACTTTGCACTATTAATA
Organism: Scyliorhinus torazame; assembly: GCF_047496885.1. NCBI lineage: Eukaryota > Metazoa > Chordata > Chondrichthyes > Carcharhiniformes > Scyliorhinidae > Scyliorhinus > Scyliorhinus torazame. The sequence goes on along the minus strand of NC_092715.1, from coordinate 266,058,554 downwards.
ATATTCATCGCTTCAAACGCGTATTGGGACAGACCTTGCTGGAATGATAATGACGCACCCTGTTATTAATGAGGAAATTGCCCAGTGAGTTCAGACAATGAAGAGATACAATGTGAGTTGTAAATCTCCAGAACTTTGCTGCTTGATTTACTCCACTCCCCTGAATGTTTCACACTAATAGCAGCCCATCCTCAGCCTCCCTGCTATTTCTACCATCTTGCTGGATGTACATTTCAATGTCCCATTCAGCTTGCTGCAGCTGGTGATGAAGTGTAAGAAGATTCATAGAATCCTGGCAGCGCAGAAGGAGGCCATTCAGCCCATCAAGTCTGCAGTGACTCTCTAAAAGAGCACCTTAACCAAGCCCACTCCCCCGCCCTATTCCAATGACCCCTTAACCTACGCATCTTTGGAGCAATTTAGTGTGCCCTATCCATCTAACCTGCAGATCTCTGGATTGTAGGAGGAAACCGGAGCACCTGGAGGAGACCCATGCAGACACAGGGAGCATGTGCAAATTCCAGACAGTCACCAGTCAAAGGAACTATTTAGATTTACTGATAATTGAGGACTTCCAGTGGCGACATGGTCATTGTTTTTTGGCTTTTTTAACCTGGTTCCCAGGGATTTGGGTTATCAAAACTGGCCCATCGTATGGGATAAGGAATTTGTTGGCGAAAATATGTCAAAATCTAAGAAGAAGGTTGGTGGCAAGAAGGCTACAGGGGGCAATCCTTCGACAGAGCCAGAAAGCCCATGAAGCTCAGCAGGAGGGAAGGTGGAGGACCCGGCCTTAGGTGTGGCTGCTCGTATCTCCGTGGAAACGCTGACTGAGGTGATGACGCACGAGTTTGAAAAACAGTCCACAAAGCATTTTGAGGTGCAGGGCAGAGCGATAATGGAAAACCTTAAGCAGTCAGTTGAGGAAATACTTGGCCCGATTCTGGAGAAGCTGGATAAGACCTCGGAGGCGGTGAAGGAGCAGGGAGAGGCGCTGAAGGGTGTGGAGGCGGCCTTGACATGGTATTGGGATCGATTGACCTCGCTGGAAGCTGAGTTGCTGCTGGTGGAGGAGAGGAACAAGACTCTGAGGGCAAAGATGGATGACTTGGAGAACAGGGCGAGGAGACGGTACATCAGGATCGTGGGGTTGCCAGAGGGGGTGGAGGTCCCGAGGCTGACTGAGTATTTTTCTCAGATGTTCACCAAGCTTTTTGAGGGGGGTGGGGAGGGGGTTGATTGTCCCCTCCAGAGTTGGATTGGGCCCGCTGAGTTCTCCGGCGGACACCCCGGTGAATGAGCAATTGCGGGCTGTGATTAATGGATCCACAGATTCCTGGAGAAGGAGCGGGTTCCTCAATGAATCAGGACGCGAGGTGAGAAGGAAGCATCATCCGGATATACCAAGATGTCGGAGCGGAGTTGGCGAAGCGGCGTGCGGCTTTTAATAAGGCAAAGTCAGCGCTAATCAGGAGTGGAGTCAGGTTTGGAGTGCTGTACCCGGCGAGGCTGTGAGTTACGTTTCGGTCGAAAGATAATTTCTTTCAACACGTTGGAGGATGCCAAGGCTTCTGCCAAGGAGCATGGACTTGGACCTGATTACATGGATCCCATTGGGACTTTAATGGGAGGGTTGGGAGGAGTTGGTTTGAGATGTTTTGTAGTTTGTATCTGGTGTACGTTTGGGATTGAGGAAGTTACAGTTGTCGGGGGTAGTGGTCAGGGTTACAGTATGGAGCATACATGGCCCTCAGGGGGAGTTTAAGTATTGTAAGGGGGCTGGGCTTTGGTTACTCTTCTGTCACCGGTGTGAGCTGGGGAGCATCATTTTTCTTTGTTCTTTGAGCATACACCCTGGGCGGGGTGGGGGGAGGGGGGTGCTCCTTTTTTTTTTCGCAATTAAGGGCAATTTAGCATAGCCAATCCACCTATCCGGCAGATCTTTGGGTTGTGGGGCTGAGTTCCACGCGGACACGGAGAGGATGTGCAAACTCCACACGGACAGTGACCCGGGGCTGGGATCGAACCCTAGTCCTTGGCGCCATGAGGGTTGGGGCTTACTTTGCTATCTGTAAAATTTCAGCTAGTGAATGGGAGTAAGGTGAGGGGAGGGGCCGTGGCTTGTTGGACCTGCCTGAGCAAGGATCAGTGAGCCTGGCTTATTTGTTTGGTGGCGGGGAGGGGCGGATCTGTGCTCGGACCCCAACTGTTCACATTATATATTAATAATTTGGACAAGGGAACTAAATGTATTATCTCCAAATTTGCAGATGGTACAAAGCTGGGTGGGAGGGTGAGCTGTGAGGAGGATACAGAGATACTTCAGCAGGATTTGGACAAGCTGAGTGAGTGGGTACATGCACGGCAGATGCAGTATAAGGTGGATAAATGTGAGGTTATCCACTTCAGTAGCAAAAAAGGAAGGCAGATTATTATTTGAATGGTGTAAATTGAGAGAGGTGGTGTGGTAGTCACTACTGTTGTATTGTATATACCGCATACAAGGGGTATTACGGTAAGGCCCCTGTACTACAGGTACAGGGGTAGATCCCTGCCTGCTGGCTCCGCCCAGTAGGCGGAGTATAAATGTGTGGGCTCTCCGAGCTGCAGCCATTTCGGTGGTAGCTGCGGAAGGCTGCACATCTCTGCGTAATAAAGCCTCGATTACTCTCTACTCTCATCTCGTCGTAATTGATAGTGCATCAGGTGGATGCCCAGAGAGACCTTGGGGTCCTCGTGGATCAGTTGCTGAAAATAAGCGCACAGGTACAGCAGGCAGTAAAATAGGCAAATGGTATGTTGGCCCTCGTAGCGAGAGGATTTGAGTATCGGAATAGGGATGTTTTACTGCAATTGTATCGGGCATTGGTGAGGCCACACCTGGAGAATTGTGAGCAGTTTGGTGTCCTTATCTGAGGGAGGATGTTCTTGCTGTCGAGGGAGTGCAGCAAAGGTTTACCAGACTGATTCCTGGGATGGCGGGACTGTCAGATGAGGAGAGACTAAGTCGGTTAGGATTATATTCATTGGAGTTTAGAAGAGCGAGAGTTAAACCAGTTTTTTTAAATGTCAAATACAGATTTCATCCAAATTATTTTTCCTGTCTGCCTTTTTGTCTGCCTATCTTTCTCTTTTTCCTTCTCTTTCTCTCATCCAACCCCCACCATGCGGGAGACTGTTGGCGCTGCTGTTCACGGAGGTCCCAGATGACCCGTTGTTCTCACTCTATCACTATCAGCTCACACCCCCAGGGAGAGTTACAGTGCAAACAAATTCAAGCTAAACGGTGTGGGGAAAGATGTGACTAACAGGACAGGCAGCTTGATGCCCCATTGCTGCAAGATTTGGCCCAATGCATCGATCGTGGATAAACTGCAATTAGTCTAAGTTAATGTTAATGCCGATATTGATCAGTTTCTGTCAGACAGAGGGATTTTACACCCTTCCCATCACACTTCAATTTCTAAAATTGTTTACAGTCAACAAACAAAATAATTAGTCTACCCCAAGATGTTAATGAAGATTGTATTAATTCCTCCTGTTGGATTCTCACTTACATCTTTGCAGTTAACCATGTTGCACATACACTCAGTGGCTGCTTGCCGAATTTGATCATGTTCCTCAAACATGTAACATTCAATCTCAGGCATCGCCTTCTCTTTGATTATCTTCAGCCTGAAAATAGAAAGACCCGCATTTATATAGCACCTTTCACAACTGTAGGCCATCCCAAAGCACTTTGCAGCGAATGATGTACTTCTGAGGTGGAGTCGCTGTCGTAACGCTGCAGCCGATTTGCACACGGCACGATCCCCACAAACAGCAATGAAGTAAACGGCGAGGTAGCCTGTTTTTTAGTGATGTTGGTTGAGGGATAAATGTGGGCCAGGACACTATGACAACTCCCCTGCTCTTCCAAATAGTGCCAAAGTTTTCCGGCCGTTTCTACCAGCGTGTCCCCCGACTGCAGAGGGTGCAGGGCACAGAAAACACCATAGACATCGGCAGGGCTAAAATATTCACCGTTGGGGATGGGGGAGGGTGGAAAATTCCACCGGTAGGATCTATCATGCTCAACTGAGGACACACAGGCCCTCAGTTTAATGGCTTATCTAAAGACAGCGCCCTCAATAGTGCAGGACTCCCTGGGTACTGCACTGCCAGACTAGATTTAGTACTCAAGCCTCCGGAGTAGGACCTGAACTCACAGCTCTCTGACTCAGGCACGACAATGTTACCGACTGAGCTACGATTTGACACAAAACAATGTCAGAAAATGGGACAATATAAGTAAATTTGCAATGAAAACAAAAATGGCACAAAAGGATCGGGATGGGGGGGGGTTCCACTCCCTGTACATGGCCACTGGAGCAGTCTGATAACCCTGGGGCATACCCATGTTTCTCTGCCAGAGGAACCGCCTTCTCTTTGTCAGATTTGCCATGCTTCCCGCACCCACCCTTTCTTCTGCCGGAACCATTTATACCTCCTCTGTTAAAGTTTGTTAAACCAGGAATGAGTTGCTGGGAAGGTCATCCTGATAATGAAAACTTCTAAATGGAAAGATGGGTCCTGAAGGTTTCCAGTGACGGGGCTGAGACTATATCGTTGGCAGCTGGTTCCATTGTGGGATTGTCCTTGGAAAGACAGATTGTTGATGCACTGTCTTGGAAACAAATGTGGCGGATTCTCCGTAGCCCGACGCCAAAATCGTGATCGGCGATCAGGCGGAGAATGGATTCCGACGTCGGAATCGTGACCGGGGCCGATTTGACGACAGTCCGCCATGCTCCGCCCCTCCAAACCGGCGGCATTGTGATGTGCATCGCGCGCTGTTTCAATGGTGTCGGTGCGTCATCGGACAGCCCACCCACGATGCTCCGCCCCCAATGGGCCAGGTTCCCGATGGTGCGCGCTACGTGTGGTCCCAGCTGTCGGTAACCCGGCGTGCCGGCTGCGGACAGTGTCCAGCGCCGCCACACTCGGCAGGGATCCGTGCCGCTGGCCAGGGGCTGGAATGTGGGGTCACGGCGCCACGATGTACAGCGCGACCGGTACAGGTCGTCAGCCATGCGCATGCGCGGCCCGGGACCCGGCCATTCCCGGCCGTTTTTGCCGCGGTCCGCGGCAGTTTCACTTGCCGCCAGTGCTAGCCCCTCACCGCTACCGGAATCGGTCAGGGTTTCACGCCGCATTTTCGGTTGTGAAAGTCCACACATGCTCTGCTGGCGTCAATACATAGAGCGGTATTCTCCCCCCTCCACCGGGCGGGAGAATCGCTGGCGCACCGCCCTGACCCCTGCACGCAATTCTCCCACCCCACCCGAAACCAGCGCCGCGCGGATCGCGCCGGGCCGCTCGGAAAATCGCTGCAAACGGCGAGCGGCGCTTCGCCGGCCCGGATGGGCCGAGCGGACGCGCGTAAACGGCCTACTCCCCCCGGCGCCATCCACACCTTGTCACTGCCGGCCGGTACTCATCGCGAAGGCTTGGGGGGGCGGCCTGTAGGGGGGAGGGGGGCCTCTCTGTCGACGGGCCTCCTTTCTTCCGCCTGCGAGCCTGGATCCATCCACCATGTTTGTGCGGGGCGACCTGGGGGATGACGGCCATCGCGCATGCACTAGTTGGTGCCGGCCAACTGCGCATGCGCGGGACCCAAGGCCTTTTACGCGGCGGCGGGTCTCTGGCGCTGCGCCGAGGCCCCACCCCCGCAAATCGCAGGACGCCCCTGCTAGCCCCACGGAGGGGGGAGAATACTCAGGCCTCGGCACTTAGACTCCCATTGGGAGAATCCCGCCCCTAGTCACCCAAACAGAGAATCCAGCGCATGATTTTTGCAGTTTGTGAGGATGACAACCTGACAAGAGACCCGAAACTTTGAATGTTTCTCTCTCCACAGATGCTGTCTGACCTACATAGAATTTCCAGCATTTTCTGTTCACTTTTTTGATTTCCAGCATATCCTTTTGTTCTGCCATTATATAATTAGCCGGTAAATGTGGCAATGTAGCATACAAAATGATCAGAGGGATAGATAGGGTGGACAGTGAGAGCCTTCTCCCGCGGATGGAAATGGCTGGCACGAGGGGACATAGCCTTAAACTGAGGGGTAATAGATATAGGACAGAGGTCAGGGGTAGGTTCTTTACGCAAAGAGTAGTGAGGCCGTGGAATGCCCTACCTGCTACAGTAGTGAACTCGCCAACATTGAGGGCATTTAAAAGTTTATTGGATAAACATATGGATGATAATGGTATAGTGTAGGTTAGATGGCCTTTGTTTCGGTGCAACATCGTGGGCCGAAGGGCCTGTACTGCGCTGTATTGTTCTATGTTCTATGTTCTATGAACTTTCCTTGGAGTCTCTTCTCAACCAGTACAAAACTTTCTGAAGAAGTGTACATTATTTCCATTGTAATCTTGTCGTATCCACAACTGACCCATTGCTAGTAAAGATCAAGTCAATTAATGTTTAGAAAAATGCCCTTAACATGTCATAATACCGAATGCTCGGTCATTCGCCAGTGACTACTCTTGACAATGTCCAGGGGCGGGATTCTCCGACCCCCCGCCGGGTCGGAGAATCGCCGGGGGCTGGCGTGAATCCCGCCCCCGCCGATTGCCGAATTCTCCGGCACCGGATATTCGGCGGGGGCGGGAATCGCGCCGTGCCGGTAGGCAGGCCCCCCGCCCCCGCGATTCTCTGGCCCGGATGGGCCGAAGTCCCGCAGCTAAAATGCCTGTCCCGCCGGCGTAGATTAAACCACCTACCTTACCGACGGGACAAGGCGGCGCGGGCGGGCTCCGGGGTCCTGGGGGGGGCGCAGGGCGATCTGGCCCCGGGGGGTGCCCCCACGGTGGCCTGGCCCGCGATCGGGGCCCACCGATCCGTGGGCGGGCCTGTGCCATGGGGGCACTCTTTTCCTTCCGCCTTCGCCACGGTCTCCACCATGGCGGAGGCGGAAGAGACTCCGTCCACAGTGCATGCGTGGGGATGCCGTGAGCGGCTGCTAACGCTCCCGTGCATGCGCCGCCCAGAGATGTCATTTCCGCGCCAGCTGGCGGGGCACCAAAGGCCTTTTCCGCCAGCTGGCGGGGCGGAAATTAGTCCGGCGCGGGCCTAGCCCCTCAAGGTTGGGGCTCAGCCCCCCACGATGTGGAGGATTCCGCACATTTGGGGCGGCGTGATGCCCGACTGATTTGTGCCGTTTTTGGCGCCGGTCGGCGGACATCGGGGCACACCGCACATGCGCAGCGGAGGGAGTCTCTTCCACCTCCGCCATGGCGGAGACCGTGGCGAAGGCAGAAGGAAAAGAGTGCCCCCACGGCACAGGCCCGCCCACGGATCGGTGGGCCCCGATCGCGGGCCCGGCCACCGTGGGGGCACCCCCCGGGGCCAGATCACCCCGCGCCCCCCCCCCAGGACCCCGGAGCCCGCCCGCACCGCCTTGTCCCGGTAAGATTGAAAGTCAGGTGGAGGCCTACAAATTTCAGAGCTTCTTCCCACACAACAGCTGGAAAGAACAACTTGCATTCATATAGCACCTTTCACACAGTAAGACATCCCAGTTAGGCAAACCTTGACACCAAGTCACCGACTGAAACGTTAAGAGAGATACATGGCCATGGAGGTGGATTTTAAGCAACATCATACGGAGAAGAGAGAGAGGTGGAGAAGTCTAGGTTGTGTTTCACTGCAGCAGAGTAATTCATGTGGTTGTTGCCCTTCGCAGTAAGTCTATTTTTGTTTTAATTTCCTCCGATTGAATCTGGCTAACGCTTCAGCACTCCTTTGGTATCTTACTGAAGTACCAATTCTTAAAATGCTAGTAAGCTCATGAGGATATTGGCGAGTTCCACATTCAGAATAGATGTATATATAAAATTAATTTTTTTTAAATAAAGAAACGCACTAACTCTTTCCCACACCCTGGGCGGGATTCTCCCGTACCCGGCAGGGCGGGGGGGTCCCGGCGGGACGAAGTGGCGTGAATCCTCCGCACCTTCAGGGGCTAGGCCCGCCCAGTAGTGGTTGGCGCCCTGCTGGCCGGCGGGAAAGAGGTTTGGCGCCACGCCAACCGGCGGGGAAGGGCCTCCGCCGGCCGGCACATGCGCGGGAGCGCCAGCGCGTGCTGGCATCATCCCCGCGCATGCGCACATGGAGTCACTTCCACACCGGGAATGGCACATGACCACGGCCTCCGGTGCGGAAAGATAGAGTGCCCCCACGGCACAGGCCCGCCCGTGGATCGGTGGGCCCCGACCGTGGGCCAGGCCACTGTGGGGGCACCTCCCGGGGCCAGATCCCCCCGCGACCTCCCCGGAACCCGCCCGCGCCGCCAGGTCCCGCCAGTAAGGGACCAACTCCAATTTAACCCGGCGGGACCGGCATAGAACGGGCGGGACTTCGGCCCATCGCGGGCCGGAGAATTTGGGCGGTCCCGGGGCCCATTTTAGCCGCGCCGGACCCCGCCATTCTCCAAGGCGGGCAGCGCGACTCACGCCGGGCCGGTTTTTGGGTGGCGGGAGAATTGGGAGGACGGCGGGGGCGGGATTCACGCCGACCCCCGGCGATTCTCCCACCCGGCGGGGGGTCGGAGAATCCCGCCCCGCCTCTCCCACTTGCCAATCCGTCCACTCCTCACCTCTTCCCATCACCGCCGATTGCACTCCCCGACCCAGTTGGGAGAGAATTTGGAGAGACTAGTGAAGTTGGAATAGTTCTTCTTCGAACAGAGAAGGTTAAGGGGGAATTTAGTATGATGTGGAGATGCCGGCATTGGGCTGGGGTGGGCATAGTAAGAAGTCGTACAACACCAGGTTAAAGTCCAACAGGTTTGTTTGGAATCTCTAACTTTCATCAGGTCTTAGTATGGTACGTCCTCTCTTTAAGTCGCCCTGTTTTAAGTTGTTTTGATTTAAAGTCTATCACTTCATGAAGTGAGGATTCATGTTTCGCGTTGAGAGTTTATTTTGAACATTGGTTTAATGTTGCCTCGTGCGTCATGACCCAATTGGAGCTATTATGGAGCGTCCCCTTCTGTCAGCTGACCTTCCTGCTGGCCAACACAATTTTAAGCAAGGAGTTACTGCAGTAATGTTCAAAATCATGAAGGGTTTTGGTAGAGCAAATAAGGAGAAGGTGTTATCACCAGTGGCTGGATCACTAGAGGACGTGGATTGAAGTTAATTGGCAAATAAACTAGAGGGGTGATTTTTTTCAAAGTAGCCAGTTGTTACGATCTGGAATGGTCTGCCTGAAAGGGCAGTAAAAGCAGTTTCAATGATAAACGTCAAAAGGGAGTTGGATAAAAACTTCAATAGAAAAATGTTGCAGAGCTGTGGCGGAAGAGCAGGGGAATGGAACTAATCGAAAGTTCTTAACAGTTAGCAACGCCATGCTGTGCCAAACATCCTCCATCTCTGCCGTCAGGTTCAACAAAACACAGATTTCACACACACCAATTTCCAGCTAAGATTCCAAAACAGCGATTGGCAAAAGCTCGTTTGCATAATGTAAGGAACAATAATGAACTTGCCTCAGTTTATCGCTCTTTGCTGAAAGGTTTGTGAGGCTCATGAGGGCTTCATAGTTTTGTAGACCGTCGCACTCTGTGTTCAACAATCTGACCAGAGGCCTCACAACCTCATAGATCTGAAAGAACAAAACACATGCATTTTTTAAGTCAAACTTTACGCAGTTAAAAATATTTATTTACATGTCCAAAGTGTACGGTTATTTTTTTCAAATACTTACACATAACAGAACAGATGAAGCAGCCTTATGGGGCTCTGCTGTTTCTCTAAGGTAATTTACATGGAATGACTCCTATTCAGAAAATGTGCTTTCTGGGCATTTCAGGCCAGATTTTGCTCTCCATAACTAATGATAATATAATAACAATCTTTATTGGTGTCACCAGTAGGCTTACATCAACACTGCAATGAAGTTACAGTGAAAAGCCCCTAGTCGCCACATTCCGGCGCCTGTTCGGGTACACGGAGGGAGAATTCAGAATGTCCAATTCACCTAACAACATGTCTTTCGGGACTTGTGGGAGGAAACCGGAGCACCCGGAGGAAACCCACGCAGACACGGGGAGAACGTGCAGACTCCGCACAGACAGTGACCCAAGCGGGAATCAAACCCGGGACCCTGGAGCTGTGAAACAACAGTGCTAACCACTGTGCTACCGTGATAATGCCTGCCATTCATCACACTTACATTCTGCCATTAACGTTTTATGGAGTTTGGCACTGGGAATTACCGTGAGGCCATTATTCAAAAATCTCAGCACCTTCTAGGGTGCATCTCAAAGCTCATGTGAACAGGACAAGCAACATTGTATCCCCCCAATACATAAGACTGAATAATTGTTCATGAGCAGCACAGTCTAAACCATGAAGTGACAGTTATAATATTTAAATCCAACATCAAATCAGGTACAGAAAGCAAAATAAAGCGAGGGAAATAAAGATAGGATTTAAAGAGAGAGAGAAAAAGAAGTTAAAAAAAAACACATGAAGAAATTAAAGTTGAAGGAATGTCACTCCTCATTTGTTAAACTTAATTTTCAGTGCCAGAGAGTTTGCTTAGCTATAAATAAGCCATATCATTCCATTGGAGACTTCGAATGGACAAGTCTTAATTCTTCGTGACGAGTTCAGTGAGCATCTAGCAATCAAGTACAGCACCTCACACCATTCCACATCTTTGAATGTTAAGTCACTCAGTGAGTTACTAATATAGTGAAGCTTGTGGAGAAGTAAGAAAACTCAGACAGTAACTTCCTGATCTCCACGTTTATGTGCCGATGTGAAAATGTTGAAATACGCTCTTCGATTTACTCCTTAATAGAGATGAGAACTGAGAGTTTTAGGATTATTTCCATTGCTAAATTTGGCCCACTCTTTTGATAATACAATTCTCACAGTGGTTCTGTGTGAACACAATTTACCTGTCAGCTACAATGGCCTTCATGGAGATAATCTTGATCAAGCATGTTTGCCCTTGTGGCTCTGTCTAAATGCCCCAGTAATGTTCCAATTAGGAGGCAGAGAGACAGAGAGAGAGGGCGAGACAGACAGAGGCAGAGAGAGAAAGAGAAAGAGGCAGAGAGAGAGAGCGAGAGAGAGAGAGGCAGAGAGAGAGAGAGACAGACAGAAACAGAGACAGAGCGAGATAAATGGTGCTCTGTTTAGTTTTACCTATCATGGTGCAGTAGCTCATTAACCAGATGCAAACATCTGCTTGAACTGCCTGAAATAACACGACCATTATGTGGTACAAGTGACACCTGTGGCATCGACAACTGTGGTCATGCAAACTGGTCAGTTGTTTAATAATGGGTTAAGAGACATTCCAATTAGTTATCTCATTTATGTTAAGTATCCAATAATTGACACTGATATATAAAGTGGCTTCAGGTGGCCTTTGTGTTGGGTGGTATGATGTTAGAGTTTTGTGCAGAGTGTGTTGAAGTGAAATAAAGGTGTTCGTGAAAAGGAGCAGAACTTTTGGCTCTTTATACAACAGCAGCTAAACATCTAACAAATGGTAGCAGAGGATGGTTGCTGTGCAAATGCGAAGGGTTGAAAGATACAACGTTTACAGACGAAACCAAGGAGTGAGTGAGAAAACCCCCCAAAGATAAATGGCTGAACCTAGGATAAAGATGGCCGGATATGACTACCTCACCCTTATTTTCTGAAAGGGGATCGTACAACCAATGGAGAAGTGCAGTAGTTATGTGGACTAAGGTAACTGCCTTGGGAAAGAGAAAACAAGGTATGGCATTGGCTCTTTCTCTACCGTATGACAGTAAAATCCAGAGCAAAGTGTTTTCTGAGCTGGAATTGGAAGAGTTAGACTCAAGAAGGTCTGGAGACTTTATTACATTAAATGGATATGATTTATAAGAAGGATGACTTGTTAAGTGCGTATGAAGTATGGTCGGATTTTGATAGATTCTGGAAAATAGAGGATTTCTCCATTGAAGACTACATAATGGAATTTGGCAGACTATATAAAAGGCTGCAGAAACACAACCTGGAATTTCCACAGTCTGTGTGGGCCTTTAAATTACTTGACTGTGCTAGAGTGAGCAACATGGATAGGCTGCTGGTTTTGACAGGAGTTCAGTTTGCTGATAGGATATCTTAATCGATCAGATGACAGAAGCTTTAAAAAAGGTTTCTGGGGAAACATTTGATTCCGATGGCTCTGATGACCCCAAATAGGTCAGCCTGCAATAAAGCAGAATATGGAAGATACACTACTAACTGGTACGGCTACGAAAAGGTCCCAAGACTATAGAAGGAGCGAGACCCGGAAATTATGAAGACAGAAACCCAGTTAGAACCTACAATAGGAAGATGAACCCCAGAAATGCACGGGGTATGATAAATCAATGTTTTCGATGTGACTCTCAATACCATTATGTGTTCAACTGTCCAACTCGTTACAATAGAGTGTTTGAAGCGACACATGACACGGAAGAGTCAGAAGAGGAAAAAGATAGTGACCAGAAAGAAGGCATTGTCCTATTAACAAGCAGTTTTAAGCCAGTAATGAGGGTGTTGGTTGCAGAATCCTTCAATTGTACTGTATTGGACAGTAGCTGCACATCTACTGTGTGTGGAATTGACTGGTTAAAATGTTACCTGGACTCACCCCAGGGGAATTTCTTGAGATATATGCAGGTGAGGGCGTTTACTAGACAACAGGTGAGGGAATTTCCGCAGCTCCCGACACAGGGGATACAGGACAGGGTGCTTTTAGGGGTGTGGGTTGGAGAGGGCAAGGTGTCAGAGATTTATAGAGAGATGAGGGAAGAGGGAGAGGAGTCGGTGGGCGAACTAAAAAGAAAGTGGGAAGAAGAATTAGGGGAGGAGATAGAGGAGGGTATGTGGGCTGATGCCCTAAGCAGGGTAAATTCCTCTTCCTCATGCGCCAGGCTTAGCCTGATTCAATTTAAGGTGCTACATAGAGCACACATAACGGGAGCAAGATTGAGCAGGTTCTTTGGAGTGGAGGACAAATGTGGGAGGTGTGGCGGGAGCCCGGCAAACCACGCACATATGTTTTGGGCGTGCCCGGCACTGGAAGGGTATTGGAAGGGAGTGACGGGAGTGATTTCGCAGGTGATGAAGGCCCGGGTCAAACCAGGCTGGGGGTTAGCTCTATTTGGAGTTGCGGAAGAGCCAGGAGTGCAGGAGGCGAAAGAGGCCGATGTCGTGGCCTTTGCGTCCCTCGTAGCCTGGCGCAGGATCCTACTCATGTGGAAGGAGGCGAAACCCCCCGGACTGGAGGCCTGGGTAAACGATATGGCGGGGTTCATTAAACTGGAGCAGATAAAGTTTGCCCTGAGAGGATCGGCTCAAGGGTTCACCAGGCGGTGGCAGCAATTTCTCGACTACCTAGGGGAACGTTAGAGGGAAGACGGATGACCAGCAGCAGCAACCCAGGGGGGAGGGGGGGAGGCAGTTGAGTATAGGTCAATAGAGTACGAGGTTTTGTTACTTGTATATTATTACTACTATTATTATTATTGTTAAAAAGTTTTAAAATTTCTGTTTTGTTACTGTTATCGTTTCGCTTGTTTTGTAAGCGGGAAAAATGTTGCTCAGGGAAAAAAATTTCAATAAAATATATATTTTTTTTAAAAATGTTACCTGGACTCCTTGAATGCTGAAAATCGTAACAAGGTTAAGGAATTTGAAAGTTCCACAAGTTTCAGGTTTGGGGATGATACTACTCTGAAGTCGCTGAAAAGAGTGGTGATCCCTTGCAATATTGCCAGAGTGAATCATTTCATTAGCACGGATGTTGTATCAAGTGAGATACCTTTGCTTCTGAGCAGACCGTTGATGAAGAAAGCACACATGAAACTGGATATGGAACAGGATAAGGCAACAGTTTTTGGAAAGACGGTGGACGTACAATTTACACAGTCGGGCCACTATTGTATTCCATTACTGACAAATAATATTTCAAGTAGAGTTGTTAAGGCTATGTTAATGGCAGTTGAAAATGGGACTTTAGCTGATAAAAAGCTTGTGGTATTAAAACTGCATCGGCAATTTGCACATCCGTCTCCTCGGAGGCTGAAAATTTTATTAAAGGTTGCAGGGGTAAGGGATGAAGACTATATTAAACTGATAGAATAGGTTAGTGATCACTGTGAAGTTTGTAGGAAGTACAGAAGTACACCAGCACGGCTGATAGTAACCCTACCTTTGGCCAGGGATTTTAACAACATTGTGGCCATGGACCTTAAGATTTGGGATAAAGCCAATAATGTATTTATTTAGCATTTTGTAGATTTAGCAACCAGATTTAGTCAATGAACAATTGTACGAATTAAAGAAAAGAAAGTAATTCTGGATCAAATCGTGGAAAAATGGATAGGGACAGGAATGGGCCCACCGGCAAAATTCCTTACGGACAATGGGGGACAATTTGCTAATGATGAGCTTAGGGATATGTGTGTAAACGTGAATATCACAGCCGTTATGAATACGGCTGCTGAAAGCCCATTTAGTAATGGTGTCCACAAAAGAAACCATACTATAATCGATGACATGCTCCGGAAAACTTTGGCAGATAGACCAAATTGCAGGCTAAATTCAGCTTTAGCATGGGCGGTACATGCAAAGAATTCATTGCAGATGGTTGGGGGCTATAGTCCCTATCAATTAGTGTTTGGAAGAAATCCTAAAATTCTGTCCATTTTGGATGACCGACCTCCAGCTTGGGAAGGGACTACAATTAGCTCTGCCTTTGCTGAGCATTTAAATGCATTACATAGCAGTAGAAAAGCCTTTTTGGAAGCAGAAGTCTCTGAAAGTATTCACAGAGCTTTAAGGCATAATGTACGGCCATCAAATACCTTTTTTCAGCAAGGAGACACTATAAGAGAGACAATTTTAATGAATGGAAAGGCCCAGGGAAGATCATAGGCATCGATGGCAAAACAATTATTTTGCAACATGGCAATCAAACTGTTAGGGTACATTCATCAAGGATAATGGGTACAGATTACAAATTTTCAAATTTAGACAGAGTAGACGGACATGACATGGAACCAGGGTCATCTGTACGCACATGTTACAGAACTATGAGGACCAGTTAACTGAGATAGATAGGGTTTCTGTGGAGTAACACAATACTTCTGGTGAATTAGAACAGGCCATTTTTCCGAAAGGGCAACTACCAAAAGTTGGTACAAAAGTGACATACTTGCTTGAAGGGTCTAGTCAATGGAAGGATGCCACTGTTATTCGCAGAGCAGGGAAGGCCACTGGAAAGTATAAACATTGGTTGAATGTACAGCATTCAGGGGAGGGAGTCAAGACAATGGATTGGGAACACAAAGTTCAAAAATGGAGGGCACAGAAAAGCATTGCCAGTTCAGATAGCACATTGGATAGTGAACAGGTCCGCAGGAAAAGGTCGAGAACTATTGAAAGGACATCCCACAGCAGAAGGGAAAGATCAAGCAGTAGCAGTACAGAAAGAGAAACCAGGCTGGAGAGGGGACGTAGTTTATCAAGGTCTCAGAACATGAGTAAAACTACGAATACTAATAGGAGTAGAAGCCCACATGCACGTGAGATTTTGGTGGCTTCCAATAAATTAGATGAAAAAGTTATCAAAGATGCCAAACAGCAAGAACTGCATAGTTGGAGTGAATTTGGGGTATCCACGGAAGTACCGGATAGGGGACAAAGAGCTCTATCCCACAGATGGATTTGCACGGAAAAGATTCTTCCGGATGGAACTTATAAGGCAAAGGCCAGGCTTGTGGCAATGGGATTTGAAGAAAACTTAGAAGATCAGGATTTAAGGGTAGATTCACCTACGGCAGGAAAGGTTATTTTAAAGATCTTCTTGTCTCTATTAGCCACAAAGGCATGGGAATGCAAATCTATAGATATAAAAGCTGCCTTCTTGCAGGGGCATCAGGAGAGACATTTTTCTCCCATCTCCTAAAGATGCAGCTAACACAGAAGGGGTACTCTGGAAGTTGAACGAATGTGTGTATGGATTAAATGATGTTTCTAGAGTCTGGTATTTTTCGGTAAGGTCAGTTTTGTTAAAGTTAGGCTGTTGCCAGTTGAAAGTAGATCCGACAATGTTTTACTGGCACTATAAAGGAAATCTTTCTGGCATTTTTATGATGCATGTTGATGATTTTTTTGTGGGGTGGGACTAGTGATTTTGAAGCTATTGTAATCTCTGGTTTGAGGAAAGAATTCCGGGTTGGAAGTCAGGCTTCCGGTGCATTTAAATATATTGGACTGGAAATCGGACAGACTAAGTTAGGTGCAACTTTAAGTCAGCAATCTAATTTGGAAAGCATCAGCCCAATAGCAATTAGTCGTGGCCAGGTTTCACAAAAAGATGCAATGGTTTCAAAGATGGAAAAAGAGCAACTGCGAAGTTTAATTGGGCAACTGAATTGGGTAGACAGACTAGACCGGACGTGAGTTTTGATGACTTAGAGTTGAGTACAAAAATGAATGATCCCAAAGTGGAAGACATAGTAAGAGCAAATAAAGCAATGGCCAAACTAAAAATGCAGGAGTGTGTTTTGAGGTTCCCGGTTTTAGGTGACCGTAGGCACTTGAAACTCATAGTTTATAGTGATGCGTCCTATGCAAATTTATGTGATGGGGTTTCAAGCACAGATGGGGTTTTGGAGAACAATGGTAAATGTTGCCCTCTTGTGTGAGAAACAAAGAAACTAAGGAGAGTGGTCAAAAGCACTTTGGCTGCTGAGTCGTTAAGCCTTGTAGAGGCGGTGGATATGGCCTTTTATATATCTCAGATATTGACAGAAATTTTGGGATTAGGGGATTTGGGTAATATACCTATTGATTGTCACATTGGCAATAAATTCCTGTGGGAAAATGTGCACTCAACAAAAAGTGTCAATGAAAAAAGCTTACGGATAGACATCGCAAGTTTGAAGCAGATGTTGGACAGAGGGGAAATAGCAAAAATTAAATGGGCCAATTGTAGCTATCAATTGTCAGACTGTTTTACAAAAAGAGGGGATGGTTCACATAAACGTTTGGATATTGTTAATGAAGGGCATCTGTTTCTGTGGGTGTTTTTTTTTCTTAAACAAAAAAAAAATGAAAAAAAGAAGGGGGTAAATTGCGTGTGTGTTTCTGAGTTTCTTGAAATTTTGTTTTCACCTAATTATTTTTTTCCTCCAAGGAAGGGGAGACTGTTATGTAATGGGTTCAGAGACATTCTAATGAGTTGTCTCATTTATGTTAAGTATCCAATAATTGACACTGATATGTAAAGGGGTTTTGTGCTGAATCGGCTGAAGTGAAATAAAGGTGTTGGTGAAAAGGAGCAGAACTTCTGTCTCTTTATACAACAGCAGCTAAACGTCTAACATCAGTGTCAATCCCCCAATGCACGAAACCGCCTGGAATGGTACATCTGGTGGAGGCTGCATTTAGAGAAATGGTTTACATGTTGGCCTACTTTCTCTCCTGAAGTCCCCTCTCCTTCATGAAGTAACGCCAGGACCCAAGAACCAACAGATGTGCAGGCCACTTTCCAGAATGATACCCTAGGACATTGACCTAATTATTTTGAGTGTAGAAACTATAGCTTCTCAGAACTGTGCAGCTGTTTATGTGTGCCTCAAGGCTGGAAAACAAACTCATCCTTTTAATTGTATTAATTACATTGCGATCGTCTCAAAGAAGAGCCCCTTCTGTGACAGGGAACTCGAGAAAGCAAAGGACTAATTTGCCAAAAAACAGCAACAAGCCGACCCCACTGTGTTAAAAACTAACAACAATCTGTGAACCTACTGTGAAACAAGACTTTCAAAGGATTCACCCCGGGGCTGCCCTCCTTTTCAAAGTTTGTTCAGCTTAAAAAGACTTCCATTAATTGCAAACAGCTTCTAGCATTACCAAGTACCAATGAGAATACCTTCCCACCGAGTCAGGCTCTTAATGTGTACGGGAAAAAATTAACATGACCGTAGTTACAAACTTCACGTTTGGATTTTCAATTGTCTGATAAACAGAGTCATAGGGTGCGATTTAACCAAAACGACTCTGAGTATGGTAGGGAGCGGGAACTGTCACGAGCTCCCCGGCGCTCGACCTGGCAAGGCCATTACCGCGATAAAATGTTAATTGGTCCACTTATCGAGGCCCCGTGGGATTCACGCTGCAAATGATGGTTCAACGCTGATTTGCCGGGGCCGCACTCGCCAGCCCCTTGCTAACAAGTGACAGCAGCACTTAAACCACTCCTGCACAGACAACCCCGCTCTGCTCACAGCCATGTCACCACAGAGACCAGCCCCATGCTTTGGCGATGCCGACCTCAGATGACTGTTAGACGCTGTGGAGGCCAGACGGGATACCCTGTTCCTCCGGAGGTCCAGGAGGGTCAGCCACAGGATAGCTGCCGCCTCCCGGGAGGAAGAGGCAGCGGGCGTCACCTCAGGGAGTGTGACCAGGAGGACCGACAGGTCAACCACCTGCCGACCGGGCCTCTCGGGTGAGTTTGCCCCGGATACCCGACTCCCACCCACCATACTCCCCCTCTCCCAAATTCCCTCCCGCAACCCCCCAAGTCCCTCACACCGTGCTGAACAACGCGTGTGGCTAAGGATACCCCCTCTGTGTTCCTACAGGAGGCGGGAGCGGGCAGAGAGGGTGGTGGGGTGCTGGACATCACAGTCCACACCCCCTATGAGGAAGGGGACCTGAAAGTCACGGGGATGGGTGAGGGCCGAGCGGTGACCATCGTGGAGGTTGACGTACGGCGCAGAGGTGAGGATCCAATGGCCCCCACTCAGATGACCTGTCACTCGTGAATTGTTATTGCCATACACACTGACCCATCCCTCCCACTGACTACATGTCCATTCTCCCGCAGGTCCTTCAGCCGACGATGCCGGCCAATCCGGTTTACCCGGAACTGACGCAGACGTTAGGGTGTGGCCGTGATATTCAGCCAGGGATGGCAGCGACCCTCCAGCAGGTCCGTAGCCGATTGGAGGAGTCCCAGAGGCTACGGGCACAGGAGATGTCGCCGGCAATGCGTGGCACCGAGGCCAACACTGCTGGGGTGACGACCGCAGTGGAGAGCCTGGTGCACGACATTGGCACCATGAGAGGAGGTGACCAAGGCGTGGTGCAGTCGGTGACGGCCATGGTTGAGCGCTTCGACAGCATAGCAGACTCACTGGGGGACGTCACCCAGTACCAGGTGGGCAGAGCCGAGACGCTGCGGAGCATGTCCTGGTCACTGGGGGACGTGTCCCAGTCACTGAGGGGGCATCGCCAAGGGAGTCAACACTGTGTTGTGGACATCAGGGAGCCACCAGGACTGGCAGAGCCACATGACACAGGGGCAGCTGCCCCTCCATCCCGAGGTACACCCCAGGGTCCTATGGGCACCGACTGTGAGGCGGGAGCGCAGGGTGTCAACCCGGTGCCATCCTACGGAGTGGCGACAGCGGCCGCCAGCTCCCCCGAGTTCTACCTCACTGACAACAGTGCATCTCGCAATCAGCACCCAGTACGGTGCCGCAGGGCAGGGCATGTGCTGCCGGCTACTTGCGCCAGGGCCCTCTGGCCCCAGAGACCCCAGAGAACGCCTGCCAGGCGCATCGAAGGCCAAGGGACAGGGTAGGCAGCTGGCTGCCTCCACCTCTGATGTGCACCCTGGGAACACACCTAGATGTAATGGTAGAGCTAGGAGGGCCAAGCACATGGGGTATGGTGGGGGGAGGGGGGGGGGGAGGGAAGTGGGGTGTAAGTGTCGTGAGGGTAAAGGGGGTTGCGGGGAGAAAGGTGGGGGGGTCTGGGAGCGGTGGGGTGAGTGGGGCGGCAACATCGGGAGACTGGGGCAGTAGGGGGCACTTTTGTTCACCATTAAATTCTGTTGGCCTCGATCAGTATGACTCTGGCACTTAGTTCTGCAATGCAGGCTGAGCACCGATCCAGTGCCCATCTCCCTGGTCATGGGGGTCCTGGGCACCACCCTTGCACACCACATGAAGGTGATGGGTGTGAGTGAGCACTCAGCAGACAGGCAGGAGTCAGGCTGTGGCATTGAATGAGGAGTTCCAGCGATCAGCTCTCTGCGGGTTATCATCCTGCCTGTGTGGGTTTCCTCCGGGTGCTCCGGTTTCCTCCCACAGTCGAAAGATGTGCAGGTTAGGTGGATTGGCCATGATAAATTGCGCCTTAATGTCCAAAGGTTAGGTGGGGTTGCTGGGTTACGGGGATAGGGTGGAGGTGTGGGTTTAGGTAGGGTGCTCTTTCCAAGGGCCAGTGTCGACTCGATGGGCCGAATGGCCTCCTTCTGCACTGTAAATTCTATGAAAACAAATGTATGGACTCCAGATGTTCCTGTCTGTTTCAGAGAGTAGCCACAGAAAATAGAGGCCCAGAGTTTCACCATCAAACTCTGGGCCTCTCTTTCCCAGAGGCATCATATCCAGTTGTGTATTCCCGTCACAGTTTAGTCACATTCAAAGTTAATTTCTTTCAGAAGAATGGACTGTATTTTGAATTGCGTTGGATGCTGCCTTTTAATAACACAGACAAAAACAATCTATCGACTCTGCTCGTCTCAATTCCATGCAGCGATATAACCAATCAATGGTGTTTGTGTGAAAAAGCAATCAAGCTTTTTATAAAAGTCCTTTAAGGGTAAAGTATTGAACTACCAGGGCTACCAATCAAAATCATTATGAAATAATTCCTATTCGTGTATTATTGGCTGTATTTTCAATTCCGGCCTTGTATCTGACTGAGAAATGGTAACAGATATTTACATTGATTCAGTACTTTCAATGTATCCATGCTCATCCGATGCATAAAAGTATAAACTGAATGAAGCTACAGCATGAAATGAAATGAATGAATGAAAATTGCTTATTGTCACAAGTAGGCTTCAATGAAGCCTCCCCGAACAGGCGCCGGAATGTGGCGACTAGGGGCTTTTCACAGTAACTTCATTGAAGCCTACTTGTGACAATAAGCGATTATTATTATTATTATTACTTACTGTAAAGTAGGTTTCCACTTACCCTCTCGCCAGGGAAGGCTATTTCTGGATCAGACACGGCGGCAATCTTAGCAAGAGCATGGGAGGCCTTAGTCTTACCGATGTCAGTGCCGTGCAGGGCAAGAGGCAGCAGAGTCTGAGTAAGAGAATGGATAGAATGAGAGACAGTGGTGTGCAGAGAGATGATGGACTCCGAGAATTTTACAGCAGAGACGGAGGCCAATCAGCCCATCACATCTATGCTGGCTCGTTGAAGGGGCCATTTGCCCAAATCCTATTTCCCAACCCTGAACGCAAAACCGTTGAAATGTTTATTTTTCACTGATTTCACAATATCATCTTTCAGTTCAATTCCTGTCGTAGTAATCCTCTAATGCAACCTTTGTCATGTGAGAGTGCCTTTAAGAAATGGATGTTTAAGCAATGTACCTTTAAGAAATGCAGTGATGTCATAGTGTGGGTGGAGTTGGGCTTTAGATCAGCCATTTTGCAGTTTTTAGTTTCAGTTTGAAAAGAGCTTGGGGTGTGTCTGTGTTTGCAGTGAGCTGGATCTGCTGTGATCTCTGCCATGAAAGACTATCTCTGGATGATTTGGGTGATTTAAACTCATAATAGTAAAACCTTTAACCTGATGTGTTTCTGTTTAAAGGTGTTAAGTCTCTTGGATGTTGAAAAGAATAACTGAAGGGTTATTTAGTGTTGTAATATTTTCGGGATTATCTTTGAAGTAAGGGGTGTTAAGAGATCCAATGTTGATTTAAAAGGTTAAGTTGAGTTCATGGAATAAACATTGTTTTGTGTTTAAAAACCCACCTGTCCATAATTGTAATATCAAACCTGGAGAACGAGCCGTGTGCTCAGAAAAGCAACAATAGCATTAAAGGGGGAGGTTGGTTGAACTCCATGATACATTTTAGGGTTCTGAAAACACCTCGCCCATAACACCTTCATGACCAAAGGCACCTCTTTAAGTAATTTCAGAGCAGTCCGGGACTGCAAAGTATTCTATAGATCCATTTACTTTTTTTAAAATGTTTTTGAATTTATTGTGCCTTGCGTGTTAAGTCCATTGTGTAATGATATGTATATTGACTGGGATGTAGAGTTAACAAGTTAATGATAATGCTTCTTCCCACTAGAGGGAACCACAGAACAGTCATAAGGGCAGCACGGTAGCATTGTGGATAGCACAATTGCTTCACAGCTCCAGGGTCCCAGGTTCGATTCCGGCTTGGGTCACTGTCTGTGCGGAGTCTGCACATCCTCCCCGTGTGTGCGTGGGTTTCCTCCGGGTGCTCCGGTTTCCTCCCACAGTCCAAAGATGTGCAGGTTAGGTGGATTGGCCATGATAAATTGCCCTTAGTGTCCAAAATTGCCCTTAGTGTTGGGTGGGGTTACTGTGTTATGGGGATAGGGTGGAGGTGTTGACCTTGGGTAGGGTGCTCTTTCCAAGAGCCGGTGCAGACTCGATGGGCCGAATGGCCTCCTTCTGCACTGTAAATTCTATGATAATCTATGATATATATCATGTGACTTCGGGGATTCTGGGATTAGAAGATGATTAGATGATTGGGAGTTATGGGTTAGGAGAGAGCTGAAAGAGTATCAGCCTTAGAGAGCAGTTGTATACTTGAGAGTTCTGTAAATTAGAAATAGCATAGTTTTATACAATAACCTTCTCCTTTAGGAATGTGAACAAATCTTGGTTAGTAGTGTAATAAATTTGTGGTTTTGTTCATTAACAAAGCTTGGTGTTCTTTATTCAACACTACGCATCCGAGCCATCCAGATAAAGCAGAATAGAGAACATAACACATTGCATTTTATGCCTTCCACTGTCTCACTTGGTCCTGTAGCTAATGGATTGGGAAGTTCTGCTCTGTGAATTTCACAAGATGATAAGGATGATTTTCCATTTCATATTTCAGCAGAACTATTCGATTCAGTAATGTGAGGATGGGAGGAGTCCCCTCCTCAACCAGACCCAGATTGCCCATTAATTACTCAACATCAAATTGTGGAGCATAATCTTCCCTTAGGTCTTCCAAAGCAGAACACAAGCTCCACATTAATTGTGGGATGTACTGTGTGCGCACTGATTATTAAAGTTACTAAGCTGAAAATATGGCATTAATGGTACCTATCCATAGTGTGCCGCTTTATGGATTTACCGATATTGTAATTAGCAATGAATTAATTAACTACTTCTTAATAATTACTTTGCTAGTTAATTGCCACTGATATACACGAACAACCCAATCTGGTTACCGACTCCTCAGCATCATGGTGAACACGTGCATTGTGAGCTTTGGAGGTGCAGAGGGTAACGTTTCTACCTCTGAATCAGAAACTGTGGGTTCAATACCCAACTCGAGGGCTTGAGGGCCACACAAGGTGTGCGTATATATAACACGGCCAAACAGGCTGTGTGTCAACCTGCAAATCCTGCCCACACGCACCAATGGCGGGTAGTAAGAGTAAGAGTGGGAGAGATTCCTGGTCAGTCACGGGATGGAATGTAAATTGGAACCATCATTATCCACAGCTCCAGATGACGACACGCATGTAAAAGTTACACAGCTACTAGACTCCTCAACGCCTCTCCCTTGGATTGATCTGTTCCCTGTAAGAACACTATTCACGACGCTCCATGCTGCTCTCCAATCAGTATTTGTCGATGTAACATTTGTCAATGTACTCTGTTGATTATTCTTTTGTCTACTACGTACTGTGTACATTCCCTTGGCCGCAGAAAAATACTTTTCACTGTACTTCGGTACATGTGACAATAAATATCAATCAAATCGAAGTTATGTTGGAACGGAAACCGTACACTCTGAGTGAGCAGTAACCCACCGACAACATAGCTATCATTGGCGTAACACCTGAGGGTTATTCTTGGTGAGGCATGTAGCCCAAATTGGATGTTGCAATCAAGAGAGATACCATTGGGTCTCCACTGGGCTGGTTCGTGAGTGGAGCGGTCACAGCAAAAAGGCTCCCGCAGTTCCATGAAGTCGGGGCTTTTTCAGGGCCTCCGGATTTAAATTAAAAAAATTTTTTTTTAAGTTTCCCGTGAAATTGGGAGCAGGGGAACTGGGCCCTCGGGAGAGGAGCGATCCGGCGGCACCCCACCCCCCCCAAAGCATGGCAGCAGAGCGCAGGGCAGGACAAGCGGCGGCCAGGACCAAAGCGGGGGCCGAACCTGCAGGGAGGAAGGAACGGAGGAGCGACCCGACACCCCCCCCCACCCCCCAGCAGGGGAGCGCAGGGTGCGACGAGCGTCATCCCGGACCGAGCAGCGGGAAACAAGGCGGGGACCAACCGACCGAAAAACTTTTAAACTTTTGAAACTTTTCTTTAAAAAAATATATTTTTGCACTTTTCTTGTTCTCACCCGAAACAAGTTCACCTGAGAAGAATTTTATAAAAGAGGAAAAATAAAATGGTAAAGGAGAGCAGGGAGGGGAGAAGAAAACAGGGAAGGGGGGGAGAAAATAAATAAATAAATAAGAGGGGGGGAAGGGAAAAAAAAAGTGGGGAGAAAATGCCAGAAGGGAGCCAAAGCCGAGGGAGAAGGGGCACCAAAGGCAGGCGGGGCAATGGGCGAGCCAGTTCAGATGAGTCAATCAGCGAGCAAAGCGGCAGAATGGAAGTATCGCCGCATCAAAAGGAGCTGGGCAGACAGGTGCCGTCTCCCCCGTGGCCAGGGGGGAGCTGGAACTAGAAGGCAGCCTTTGCCGAGGCGCTGAGGGAACATCAGCAGGTAAACAAGGCAGAGGCTAGGGCAGACATAGAGTCCGCAGTGCAGGCAGCAATGGACAAGGACCTGGCGGAGGTGCAGCAGGCCCTGGGCAGGGCAGAGGAGAAATTGGTCGCCCAAGGGAAGAAACTGGAAGCCCAAGAGGCGACCATCAAGGAGCTGGAGAAAGCAGCGACTGATGTGAGCGACCGGATCACCGCCCTGGAGAGGGAGGTGGCGAGACTGGGCATAACACAGGGGAGCCTGAAGGGCAGAGTGGACGACCAGGAAAACCGCTCGAGGAGGCAAAATGTCAGGATAGTGGGCTTACCGGAGGGAATCGAGGGTAGGAACCCCATGGCATACGTGGCCGAGATACTGGGCAACTTAGTGGGGAAGAAAACCTTTCCCAGCCCACCAGAAATGGACAGAGCACATCGGTCGCTGCGCCCGAAGCCCAAAGCAGGGGACCACCCCAGGGCAGTTATAGCTAAACTGCACCGGTACCAAGACAGGGAAACAATCCTACGCTGGGCCAGGAAAAACAGAACTTGCAAATGGGAAGGACACGCCATTAGAATTTACGAGGACGTTGGGGCAGACCTAGCCAGGAGACGGGCCAAGTTTAATAGAGCGAAAGTAGCTCTTCACAAGAGCAACGTGCGTTTTGGTATTCTGTACCCAGCGAAACTCTGGGTCACATACCAAGAAAGAGAATACTTCTTTACAGCCCCTGCCGAAGCAAACAAGTTCGTTGAGGAACACGGGATGGAAAACCACCAGCGAAGGTAGAAATGAGGGGCCCCTGTCAGGGGGCAACAACACGCCGACGGGGGGGGGGGGGGGGGGGGGGGGGGGGGGGAGGGAGGTGTGAGGCAATGCCAGCCCCCCCCCCCCCCCCCCCCCCCCGCCCCCGCCACGGCGAGCGCATCCTGAACCAAGAACAAACCACTGCCCAAGGGACCACTTCAGGTGGGAGGCCAGGCCCCAGCACGAGGGAACGAGAGTAGCGGAGAAGAGAGAGCAAGCAAGAGAAGTGCAGGGTAGGATAGGGGACGAGCGGGCAGAAAACCGTAGGGGCCGGGCAGGGGAGAAGCGAGACAGTAACTCCCGAGAGGGGGGCCACCGTACTAGCGGGAAAGCTAGCGCCGGGGGCATGCAACAAAGCAGGGCCGCAGCGCGCCCCCAACAGGGGGGAAGGCGCCAGGCTGGAGGTGGGGGGGACCACTCAACAGAGACGGGAGAGCAAACTGGGACAGAAACAGGGGAAAGAGGGACAAAGGAGGGGTACAAGGGAGAGAGGGGAAAGGGGAGAGACCAGGAGGGGGGGGGACACAGGGAGGGAGAGACCGGGGAGGGGCGACACAGGGAAGGAGGGACAAACAAGGCTAGAAAAGGAATAGGGCTACAAAGTGCCACAACAAGGGCTCGAAACAAGGAAACGCTGCAAGCACCTACCCAGTACGGTCTCTGGACGAAGTCAGACCCCAGAGTGCAGGGGACTACCCGCACGGCGGACGCACAGTGGGCGGCCATGTCGGGTGCCCCCGGACAAAGGGAAACCCTGGAGTGCAGGGACCCGACCGCATGAGAGAGCAGTGACAGCTGCCATCCTGGACGGCCCCCTAACAAAGGGAAACCCCGGAGGGCAGGGGCCTGTCCACCAGGTAAGTATGGTTAATCCCACAGGAGCGGGGGGACAGAAGCCCCCCACCAGGATAGTCACCTGGAACGTAAGGGGACTCAACGGCCCAGTGAAAAGATCCAGAGTCCTCACCCACCTGAGAAACATGAAAGCCGACATAGTCTTCCTCCAAGAGACACACCTGAGAGAGCAGGACTGACTGTGGGTAAGAAAGGGCTGGGTGGGACAGACCTACCATTCCTGCTATTTTTTTTTTTATATTTTATTGAAAATTTTTGGCCAACCATCACAGTACATTGTGTATCCTTTACACAGTAATATAACAATATAAATAACAATGGCCAGTTTTATAAACAAGAAATAAATAATATATAAACAAAAACAAAACTAAATGGCAACTGCCTTGTCCCAGATAAATATTCTCCAAAAATATGTTTTAACAGTCCAATATACAATTATCTATAACAACAACCTATACATATTATACTTATATATTAACATCCCTGAGAATCCCTCTGGTTTCCCCCCCCCCCGGGCTGTTGCTGCTGTCTTCTTCTTTTCCATTCCCTCTATCTTTCTGTGAGGTATTCGACGAACGGTTGCCACCGCCTGGTGAACCCTTGAGCCGATCCCCTTAGGACGAACTTAATTCGTTCCAGCTTTATAAACCCTGCCATGTCATTTATCCAGGTCTCCACACCCGGGGGCTTGGCTTCCTTCCACATCAACAGTATCCTGCGCCGGGCTACTCGGGACGCAAAGGCCAAAACATCAGCCTCTCTCGCCTCCTGCACTCCCGGCTCTTCTGCAACCCCAAATATAGCCAACCCCCAGCTTGGTTCGACCTGGACCCCCACTACCTTCGAAAGCACCTTTGTCACCCCCACCCAAAACCCCTGTAGTGCCGGACATGACCAGAACATGTGGGTGTGATTCGCTGGGCTTTTCAAGCATCTCGCACACCTATCCTCTACTCCAAAAAATTTGCTAAGCCGTGTTCCAGTCATATGCGCCCTGTGTAACACCTTAAATTGTATCAGGCTTAGCCTGGCACACGAGGACGATGAGTTTACCCTACTTATGGCATCAGCCCACAGCCCCTCCTCAATCTCCTCCCCCAGCTCTTCTTCCCATTTCCCTTTCAACTCGTCTACCATAATCTCCCCCTCGTCTCTCATCTCCCTATATATGTCTGACACCTTACCGTCCCCCACCCATGTCTTTGAGATCACTCTGTCCTGCACCTCCTGCGTCGGGAGCTGCGGGAATTCCCTCACCTGTTGCCTCGTAAAAGCCCTCAGTTGCATATACCGGAATGCATTCCCTTGGGGCAACCCATATTTTTCGGTCAGCGCTCCCAAACTTGCAAACGTCCCATCTACAAACAGATTTCTTAATTGTGTTACTCCTGCTCTTTGCCATGTTCCAAATCCCCCATCCATTCTCCCCGGAGCAAACCTATGATTATTTCTTATCGAGGACCACACCGAGGCTCCCGTCTTTCCCCTGTGCCGTCTCCATTGCCCCCAAATTTTCAGAGTAGCCACCACCACCGGGCTTGTGGTGTATTTCTTCGGTGAGAAAGGCAACGGCGCCGTCACCATGGCTTGTAGGCAAGTCCCCCTACAGGACGCCATTCTCCAATCTCTTCCACGCCGCTCCCTCCTCTTCTCCCATCCACTTACATACCATTGAGATGTTGGCGGCCCAGTAGTACTCACTCAGGCTCGGTAGCGCCAGCCCCCCCCCCTATCCCTACTACGCTGCAAAAATCCCTTCCTCACTCTCGGGGTCTTCCCGGCCCACACAAAACTCATGATACTCTTCTCAATCCTTTTGAAAAAAGCCTTTGTGATCACCACCGGGAGGCACTGAAACACAAAGAGGAATCTCGGGAGGACCACCATTTTAACCGCTTGTACCCTCCCTGCCAGTGACAGGGATACCATGTCCCATCTCTTGAAGTCCTCCTCCAGCTGTTCCACCAACCGCGTTAAGTTTAACCTATGCAATGTACCCCAATTCTTGGCTATCTGGATCCCCAAGTAGCGAAAGTCCCTTGTTACCTTCCTCAACGGTAAGTCCTCTATTTCTCTGCTCTGCTCCCCTGGATGCAGCACAAACAGCTCACTTTTCCCCATGTTCATCTTATATCCTGAAAATTCTCCAAACTCCCCAAGTATCCGCATTATCTCTGGCATCCCCTCCGCCGGGTCCGCCACATACACCAATAAATCGTCCGCATAAAGAGATACCCAGTGTTCCTCCCCTCCCCTGAGTACTCCCCTCCACTTCCTGGAACCCCTCAATGCTATTGCCAGGGGCTCAATCGCCAGTGCAAACAATAATGGGGACAGAGGACATCCCTGCCTCGTCCCTCTATGGAGCCGAAAATACGCAGACCCCCGTCCATTCGTGACCACGCTCACCATCGGGGCCCTATACAGCAGCTGTACCCATCTAATATACTCATCTCCAAAGCCAAATCTCCTCAACACCTCCCACAAATAATCCCACTCCACTCTATCAAATGCTTTCTCGGCATCCATCGCCACCACTATCTCCGCTTCCCCCTCTGGTGGGGGCATCATCATTACCCCTAGCAGCCTCCGTATATTCGTATTCAGCTGTCTCCCCTTCACAAACCCAGTTTGGTCCTCATGGACTACCCCCGGGACACAATCCTCTATCCTCATTGCCATTACCTTGGTCAGAATCTTAGCGTCTACATTTAGGAGGGAAATAGGTCTATAGGACCCGCATTGCAGCGGGTCCTTTTTCTTTCTTTAGGAGAAGCGATATCGTTGCCTCCGACATAGTCGGGGGCAGCTGTCCCCTTTCCTTCGCCTCATTAAAGGTTCTCATCAGTATCGGGGCAAGCAAGTCCACATATTTCCTATAAAATTCGACTGGAAATCCATCCGGTCCCGGAGCCTTCCCCGCCTGCATACTCCTAATTCCTTTCACTACTTCCTCTATCTCGATCTGTGCTCCCAGTCCCACCCTCTCCTGCTCCTCCACCTTAGGAAATTCCAGCCGGTCCAGGAAGCACATCATTCTCTCCTTCCCATCCGGGGGCCGAGCTTCGTATAATCTTTTATAGAATGCCTTGAACACTCCATTCACTCTCTCCGCTCCCCGCTCTATCTCTCCTTCCTCATCCCTCACTCCCCCTATTTCCCTCGCTGCTCCCCTTGTCCTCAATTGATGGGCCAGCAACCTGCTCGCCTTCTCCTCATACTCATACTGTACACCCTGTGCCTTCCTCCACTGTGCTTCTGCAGTACCCGTTGTCAGCAAGTCAAATTCTACGTGTAACCTTTGCCTTTCCCTGTACAGTCCCTTCTCCGGTGCCTCCGCATATTGCCTGTCCACCCTCAGAAGTTCTTGCAGCAACCGCTCCCGTTCCCTACTCTCCTGCTTTCCTTTATGTGCCCTTATTGATATCAGCTCCCCTCTAACCACTGCCTTCAGCGCCTCCCAGACCACTCCCACCTGGACCTCCCCGTTATCATTGAGTTCCAAGTATTTTTCAATGCACCCCCTCACCCTTAGACACACCCCTTCATCTGCCATTAGTCCCATGTCCATTCTCCAGGGTGGACGCCCTTCTGTTTCCTCCCCTATCTCCAAGTCTACCCAATGTGGAGCGTGATCCAAAATGGCTATAGCCGTATACTCCGTCCCCCTCACCTTCGGGATCAACGCCCTTCCCAAAACAAAAAAGTCTATTCGCGAATAAACTTTGTGGACATAGGAGAAAAACGAAAACTCCTTACTCCTAGGTCTGCTAAATCTCCACGGGTCTACTCCTCCCATCTGCTCCATAAAATCTTTAAGCACCTTGGCTGCAGCCGGCCTCCTTCCAGTCCTGGACCTCGACCTGTCCAGCCATGGCTCCAGCACCGTATTAAAATCTCCCCCCATTACCAACTTTCCCACCTCTAGGTCCGGGATGCGTCCTAGCATGCGCCTCATAAAATTGGCATCATCCCAGTTCGGGGCATATACGTTTACCAAGACCACCGCCTCCCCCTGTAATTTGCCACTCACCATCACGTATCTGCCCCCGCTATCCGCCACTATGGTCTTTGCCTCAAACATAACCCGCTTCCCCACTAGTATAGCCACCCCCCTGTTTTTCGCATCTAGCCCCGAATGAAACACCTGCCCCACCCATCCTTTGCGTAGTCTAACCTGGTCTATAAGTTTCAAGTGCGTCTCTTGTAACATAACCACGTCTGCCTTAAGTTTCTTAAGGTGTGCGAGTACTCGTGCCCTCTTTATCGGCCCGTTCAGCCCTCTCACATTCCACGTGATCAATCGGGTTGGGGGGCTTTTTACCCCCCCCCCCCCTTGTCGATTAGCCATCCCCTTTTTCCAGCTCCTCACCCGGTTCCCACGCAGCTGTCCCCCCCCCAGGCGGCGCCCACCCCACCCCATTCCGGCTCCCCCCTCTCCCCAGCAGCAGCAACCCAGTAACTCCCCCCTCCCCCCCCCCCCCCCCGCTAGATCCCCCACTAGCATAGTTACACCCCCCATGTTGCTCCCAGAAGTCAGCAAACTCTGGCCGACCTCGGCTTCCCCCCGTGACCTCGGCTCGCACCGTGCGACGCCCCCTCCTTCCTGCTTCCCTATTCCCGCCATGATTATCATCGCGCGGGAACAAAGCCCGCGCTTCCCTTTTGGCCCCGCCCCCCATGGCCAACGCCCCATCTCCTCCACCTCCCTTCCTCCCTCCACCACCACCTGTGGAAGAGAGAAAAGTTACCGCATCGCAGGATTAATAACATAAAACTCATCTTTTCCCCCCTTTTTTCCCCCCTCTTCGCCCCCCATACTCGCCCCACCACTTTGTTTCAAACGTTCTTTTTTAATAACCCACTTATTCCAGTTTTTCTTCCACAATAAAAGTCCACGCCTCATCCGCCGTCTCAAAGTAGTGGTGCTTCCCTTGGTGTGTGACCCACAGTCTTGCCGGTTGCAGCATTCCAAATTTTATCTTCTTTTTGTGAAGCACCGCCTTGGCCCGATTAAAACTCGCCCTCCTTCTCGCCACCTCCGCACTCCAGTCTTGATATCGCGGATCACCGCGTTCTCCCACCTACTGCTCCGAGTTTTCTTTGCCCATCTAAGGACCATCTCTTTGTCCTTAAAACGGAGGAATCTCACTACTATGGCTCTAGGAATTTCTCCTGCTCTCGGTCCTCGCGCCATCACTCGGTATGCTCCCTCCACCTCCAGCGGACCCGCCGGGGCCTCCGCTCCCATTAACGAGTGCAGCATCGTGCTCACATATGCCCCGACGTCCGCTCCCTCCGCACCTTCAGGAAGACCAAGAATCCTTAAATTATTCCTCCTCGCGTTATTCTCCAGCACCTCCAATCTTTCCACACATCGTTTATGGTGTGCCTCATGCATCTCCGTCTTCACCACCAGGCCCTGTATATCGTCCTCTTTCTCGGCAGCCTTTGCCTTCACGACCCGAAGCTCCCGCTCCTGGGTCTTTTGCTCATCCTTTAGCCCTTCGATCGCCTGTAATATCGGGGCCAACAGCTCCTTCTTCATTTCCTTTTTAAGTTCTTCCACGCAACATTTCAAAAACTCTTGTTGTTCAGGGCCCCATGTTAAACTGCCACCTTCCGTCGCCATCTTGGTTCTTGCTTGCCTTCCTTGCCGCTGCTCCAAAGGATCCACTGCAATCTGGCCACTTCCCTCTCCTTTTTCCATCCGTTTCCAGGGGGGATTCCCTTCTGGTTTACCGCACAGTGCTTCTAGCCGTTAAAATTGCCGTTGGGGCTCTTATTAAGAGCCCAAAAGTCCGTTCCACCGGGAGCTGCCGAAACGTGCGACTTAGCTGGTCATCGCCGCACCCGGAAGTCCCTACCCTTCCTGCTATGGGACGAGGGCCAGGGGGGTGGCGATATTGATCGGCAAGAGGACGATGTTTAAGGCGACAAAGACGGTTACGGACCCAGGGGGACAGTACATCATGGTCAGCGGGGCCCTGGATGGGGCACCGGTAGTACTAGTTAACGTGTACGCTCCCAACTGGGACAACACGAGTTTTATCAAGAAGACCATGGCAGAAATCCCTGACATAGCGACGCATCGACTAATCATGGGGGGGGGAATTGTGACGTGAGGCTGGAGACGGGCAGGGCCCAACGCCCCACGTGGAGGTTGGATGTCACCCTACTAGCGGACAAGGCCTTCAACGAAAGGTTATCACTGCAGAGTATACAGAGAACAACCAGAATGGGAAGGTCGTACCCTCCACATTCTGGGAAGCACTAAAGGCCGTACTAAGAGGGGAAATCATCGCTTTCAAAGTGCGAAGAGATAGGGAGGAAAGGGC
Organism: Scyliorhinus torazame; assembly: GCF_047496885.1. Classification (NCBI taxonomy): domain Eukaryota; kingdom Metazoa; phylum Chordata; class Chondrichthyes; order Carcharhiniformes; family Scyliorhinidae; genus Scyliorhinus; species Scyliorhinus torazame. Next base: position 266,025,743 of record NC_092715.1, on the reverse strand, counting down.
GGCTTGGCAGCAGCTGGTCGACTCCATACTGGAGGTAGACCGTAAATACTCCAAGGCCCCGACCGTAGAGCTCCTGGCGGAGAGGAAAGAGCTACAAAGGAATTCTGATCAGCTCTCCACCAGGAAAGCAGTGCACCTACTCCGCCAGACACGTGGGACCCTATACGAACACGGAGACAAAGCCAGCCGCCTGTTGGCACACCAGCTGAGAAAGCAGGCAGCCACCAGAGAAATTGTACAAATCAGGGATACCAGAGGCATGCTAGAAACAGAACCAGAAAAGATCAACAAAACCTTCAAGGCCTTCTACCAAGGGCTGTACACCGAGTGAATAAGGGGATGGATCAAGAAGCCAGAAGCCGAGTGGGTGCGCGCGGAAGAGGCCTCCTGCATCGGGACCTCCCTCCGGGCCCTCGCCAGGGCGGCACCCCATCCCCACCCAAAAAACACTCCAGCAGCCCGGTGGTGATAGCCATCCTCCAGTCCTGGAACCAACTACGGCAGCAATTTGGCCTGACCAAAATGTTGGACAAAGCTCCCATCTGCAACAACCACAGGTTCACACCAGCGCTGACTGACACCACCTTCAAAAAGTGGGAGCAGGATGGAGGGACACTGACAGTCAGGGACCTATACACGGACGGCAGGATCACAACACTGGGCGAACTGACAGAGAAATTCCAGCTAGCCAGGGGGAACGAGCTAAGGTACCTGCAACTAAAAAATTTCCTACGTAAGGAGACAGGGACATACCCACAACCACCACGACAGACATTACTGGAAGAGTTACTGGACGCAAGCATCCTAGATAAAGGAAACTGTAACGACATGTATGACCGACTGGTAGAAAGGGCCGACACCGTACTGGACGCAGCAAGAAAGAAATGGGAGGAGGATGGGGATTGAGATAGGGTGGGGACTCTGGAGCGAAGCACTGCATAGGGTCAACTCCACCCCCACGTGCGCAAGGCTCAGCCTGACGCAACTAAAAGTGGTGGTACATAGAGCCCACTTAACAAGAACCCGTATGAGTAGGTTCTTCCCGGAGGTGGAGGACAGATGTGAGCGGTGCCAAGGAGGCCCAGACTTGCAGGGTACTGGACAGCCTTCTTCGAGACAATGTCCAAAGTGGTGGGGATGAGGGTGGAGCCATGCCCGAAAGTGGCGGTCTTCGGGGTTTCAGACCAGCCAGATCTATTCCTGGGGAGGAGGGCGGACACCCTTGCCTTTGCCTCCCTGATCGCCCGCCGTAGAATCCTGTTGGGCGGTCAGCAGCACCACCCAAAGCTGCAGACTGGCTGGCGGTCAGCAGCACCGCCCGAAGCTGCAGACTGGCTGGCGGTCAGCAGCACCACCCAAAGCTGCAGACTGGCTGGCGGTCAGCAGCACCACCCAAAGCTGCAGACTGTCTGGCGGTCAGCAGCACCACCCAAAGCTGCAGACTGGCTGGCGGTCAGCAGCACCACCCAAAGCTGCAGACTGGCTGGCGGTCAGCAGCACCACCCAAAGCTGCAGACTGGCTGGCGGTCAGCAGCACCGCCCGAAGCTGCAGACTGGCTGGCGGTCAGCAGCACCACCCAAAGCTGCAGACTGGCTGGCGGTCAGCAGCACCCAAAGCTGCAGACTGGCTGGCGGTCAGCACCACCCAAAGCTGCAGACTGGCTGGCGGTCAGCAGCACCACCCAAAGCTGCAGACTGTCTGGCGGTCAGCAGCACCACCCAAAGCTGCAGACTGTCTGGCGGTCAGCACCACCACCCAAAGCTGCAGACTGGCTGGCGGTCAGCAGCACCACCCAAAGCTGCAGACTGTCTGGCGGTCAGCACCACCACCCAAAGCTGCAGACTGGCTGGCGGTCAGCAGCACCACCCGAAGCTGCAGACTGGCTGGCGGTCAGCAGCACCACCCAAAGCTGCAGACTGGCTGGCGGTCAGCAGCACCACCCAAAGCTGCAGACTGGCTGGCGGCCAGCACCACCCAAAGCTGCAGACTGGCTGGCGGTCAGCAGCACCCAAAGCTGCAGACTGGCTGGCGGTCAGCACCACCCAAAGCTGCGGACTGGCTGGCGGTCAGCAGCACCACCCAAAGCTGCAGACTGGCTGGCGGTCAGCAGCACCGCCCAAAGCTGCAGACTGGCTGGCGGCCAGCACCACCCAAAGCTGCAGACTGGCTGGCGGTCAGCAGCACCCAAAGCTGCAGACTGGCTGGCGGTCAGCAGCACCCAAAGCTGCAGACTGTCTGGCGGTCAGCACCACCACCCAAAGCTGCAGACTGTCTGGCGGTCAGCAGCACCACCCAAAGCTGCAGACTGGCTGGCGGTCAGCAGCACCCAAAGCTGCAGACTGGCTGGCGGTCAGCAGCACCACCCAAAGCTGCAGACTGGCTGGCGGTCAGCAGCACCGCCCAAAGCTGCAGACTGGCTGGCGGCCAGCACCACCCAAAGCTGCAGACTGGCTGGCGGTCAGCAGCACCGCCCAAAGCTGCAGACTGGCTGGCGGTCAGCAGCACCCAAAGCTGCAGACTGGCTGGCGGTCAGCAGCACCACCCAAAGCTGCAGACTGGCTGGCGGTCAGCAGCACCACCCAAAGCTGCAGACTGGCTGGCGGTCAGCAGCACCACCCAAAGCTGCAGACTGGCTGGCGGTCAGCAGCACCCAAAGCTGCGGACTGGCTGGCGGTCAGCAGCACCGCCCAAAGCTGCAGACTGGCTGGCGGTCAGCAGCACCACCCAAAGCTGCAGACTGGCTGGCGGTCAGCAGCACCACCCAAAGCTGCAGACTGGCTGGCGGTCAGCAGCACCACCCAAAGCTGCAGACTGGCTGGCGGTCAGCAGCACCGCCCGAAGCTGCAGACTGGCTGGCGGTCAGCAGCACCACCCAAAGCTGCAGACTGGCTGGCGGTCAGCACCACCCAAAGCTGCAGACTGGCTGGCGGTCAGCAGCACCACCCAAAGCTGCAGACTGGCTGGCGGTCAGCAGCACCACCCAAAGCTGCAGACTGGCTGGCGGTCAGCAGCACCACCCAAAGCTGCAGACTGGCTGGCGGTCAGCAGCACCGCCCGAAGCTGCAGACTGGCTGGCGGTCAGCAGCACCACCCAAAGCTGCAGACTGTCTGGCGGTCAGCAGCACCCAAAGCTGCAGACTGGCTGGTGGTCAGCAGCACCACCCGAAGCTGCAGACTGGCTGGCGGTCAGCACCACCCAAAGCTGCAGACTGGCTGGCGGTCAGCACCACCCAAAGCTGCAGACTGGCTGGCGGTCAGCAGCACCGCCCAAAGCTGCAGACTGGCTGGCGGTCAGCACCACCCAAAGCTGCAGACTGGCTGGCGGTCAGCAGCACCACCCAAAGCTGCAGACTGGCTGGCGGTCAGCAGCACCGCCCGAAGCTGCAGACTGGCTGGCGGTCAGCAGCACCACCCAAAGCTGCAGACTGGCTGGCGGTCAGCAGCACCACCCAAAGCTGCAGACTGGCTGGCGGTCAGCACCACCCAAAGCTGCAGACTGGCTGGCGGTCAGCAGCACCACCCAAAGCTGCAGACTGGCTGCCCGACCTCTCGGAATCTCTCCAAATGGAGAAAATCAAATTTGCCATCCGAGGGGCAGTCGGCGGCTTCCACAGAACGTGGGAGCCATTCACCCAATTGTTCCGGGAACCTGTTTGTGGCCAACAAACAAGCAGAAGAATAGCCAGGCAGCCAAGAATCAGGGGAAAGTAGCCAAAGCATGAGAGGGAGAGATAGACCGGGAAAGGGGCGGGGGGGGGGGCAGCTAAATCTAAGAGGAAGGAAAGGCGAGCCACGGGGGGGGGAGGAGGGGGGGGGGGCAGGAGCGGGAAGAGGGGGGGTAGAGGGAAGAGACGGAACAATAGTGGATAACCAGGGAGGGGGAGGGGGGGGAGGCAGGGAAACGTTAACAAACTTAACATCCACAGGAACAGAGAAAACGGGGAAGACGGGAGGGCCGCAGAAGCGGAACGAGATGACAACGGCAGCGAACTCCGTCTGGGAGAAGCAAGGGACGACAACACCACGAACAGGTGCCGACTTATGTGTGTAAATAATTTTGCCAAGTGTACAGAGCTGCTGCTGTTGAGCGGGGGCATAATACCGTCCGATGGCTTCTCAGGGAAAATTAAAACGTCAGCAGCAGCAACGACCCGTAGGGGAGTGGGGGCGAGTGCTCCGTTGGGAGGGTGTGGGAAGACTGAGGCGCGTGGGGTCACGTCTAGTTAATTGCTATTGTATATTCTCTTTTTGCACTATGTTAATGTTCACTCTATTTTGCTGTGTTAGGATTATTACTATTTATTATGAAAAACTTTGCAAAACTTTAATTTAAAAAAAAATGTCAATCATTGGCGTAACTATTTTCAGTTTTAGTTTCCCGCAATGTAATACCCAACTTCAAATGTTAAAACTGCACTCAACAGAACTGAGAGATTATACTTATTGGAAAAGGATTGAGTAAGCTGGGACCCTTTCCTCCAGAAGAGAAAAAAGTACATAGTCCAATAAAGGTCTTTAAACTAATTGAGGGGTTTAGACACAGAGAGGGTGCTTCCATTTTGGGGTGGGGACCAAAGCTATGGGCCATCAGTGTAAGAGAGTCACTAATTAACTCCACAGAGAATACAGGAGAGATGTCTTCACTGATAGAGTGCTGAGAGTGCAGAGCATTTTGCCACAAGGATTAGCTGATGTGCCACTTTTTTAATAAATTTAGAGTACCCAATTACAATTATATATTTTTTTCCAATTAAGGGGCAATTTAGCGCGGCCAATCCACCTAACCAGCACATCTTTGGGTTGTGGGGGCGAAACCCACGCAAACACAGGGAGAATGTGCAAACACCACACGGACAGTGACCCAGGGCTGGGATCAAACCTGGGACCTCGGCGCTGTGAGGCAGCAGTGCTAACCACTGTGCTGCCCTGAGATGACACATTTAATGGTACGCTGCCAGGGCAAAGGGAAGTAGGGCTGCATGGCCTGTTTTGGTGCTGGGAAATTCAATACCATTCTCGGTAATTACCTTTCCTCCACCTTGTGCCACAACCTTGCCACGATCTCGAACATCCTCAACCAAAGCAAGGAACACTCTGAAGAATCAAAGAGAAATTCGATTCAGGAACAGTTCAGAAAAAGGTATACACCCTGAGAGTTTCTTTAAAAAGTGAAAATTGCATTCCATTGTACAACAATACGATGCAGTTCCTTAAATGATGCACACTAAACAATCTCACCAATAGGAGGTTTATGGGCTGTGGTGATACACCACTGTACTCCCCTACCATTGTACATAGTATATAATAGTTGTGTGTAACGTGGCCCTGTAATACTGTGTATTGTACTGTAGCTCTGTAGAGGTTCGGTCACTGGTAGGTAACCCGACCTGGCCACGGAGAGCTCCGCCTTAGCCACTCCCCCGGGAGTTCCGTATAAGAACCTCTTCTGGGACAGCCCCCATTCTGTCTGGGGTCGTCTGTGTCGGGTAAGCCTCCCATGTAGTATATTAAAGCCTGAGTTAAAGTCTCACATGTCTTTGTGGTTCTTGACGCTTAGTGCATCATGGGCTCAAGCCCCATCCCAGAGATTTGAGCAGCAAATCCAGGATGACAGCCCCTGTGCAATACTGAGGGAGTGCCGCACTGTCAGAAATGCTGGCCGCGATTTTGCTGCGGGTGAATGGCCGTCAGCTTTTGCGAGAGGCCAAATGTGCCGACGAGAACTCCAAATGCGCTGTCACCGGGCCCACCCCGCTGACGTAATCAGGTTCACGGCCAGTGAGGGTGTGGGCCTGATTACCGTGGATCTAATTATGCTTAAACAGCTTTTAATGCCGTTTCTCCCGGGGTCGTCAGACGCTCCCACCCCCAAAACAGAAATCAGTTATGGTGACCACGCCGGGGGTTCGGAGGTGTGTATAGACCTTGGGTGGTGAGGGTCAAGGCTGGGTAGAGCACTGGCACTGTCCCCTGGTGCCCTGGCACTGTCCCCTGGCACTGTTCCCTGGTGCCCTGGCACTGTCCCCTGGTGCCTGGCACTGTTCCCTGGTGCCTGGCACTGTCCCCTGGTGCCTGCCACTGTTCCCTGGTGCCCTGGCACTGTTCCCTGACACTGTCCCCTGGTGCCTGGCACTGTTCCCTGGCACTGTTCCCTGGCACTGTCCCCTGGTGTCCTGGCACTGTTCCCTGACACTGTCCCCTGGTGCCTGACACTGTTCCCTGGTGCCCTGGCACTGTTCCCTGGTACCTGGCACTGTTCCCTGGTGCCCTGGCACTGTCCCCTGGTACTGTTCCCTGGTGCCCTGGCACTGTTCCCTGGTACCCTGGCTCTGTTCCCTGGTGCCCTGGCACTGTCCCCTGGCACTGTCCCCTGGTGCCTGGCACTGTTCCCTGGTGCCCTGGCACTGTTCCCTGGTACCCCGGCACTGTTCCCTGGTGCCCTGACACTGTCCCCTGGTGCCCTGGCACTAACAGGTTGGCACTTCCAGGGGGCAGTGCCAGCGGCGGGGCCTCCAGTGAACCCCAGCAATGGTGGGGTTTAACACTTAAACCCCAGTGCCGGCTATGGTGTGTGTGTGTGTGTGTGGGGGGGGGGGGCTTTACTTTGAAATTGGAGCACCCTTTAAAAATGGCTTGCCGACTCTATCAGGCCCAGAGCGACGGCACAAAACACGCCCACCTGCTTTTTGTTTGACAAAGTGTCAGAGGATCCAGACTGAAAACCTGGTTGTGTTTCTGGGGGTGGCGGGGGACATGTCCGTTTTCATTCGGAACCTGACACTTTGCCATTTCGGGGGGGGGGAAATTCCGCCTCCTGTCTTTCGATTGAGCCGACCCAGGGCTCTGCCCAGCTGCTCAGGTGAATATTAATAATCCCAGGAACACGAGGGAGTTCTCCCTGTTGTCGTGGCTAACATGCATCCTTTACAAAATCATAAAAGTGCTTTGGTATGTCCTGAAATTTTGACAGGCGCTATATAAAGGCATGTCTTGCTTTAAAAGAACGTCCCTGTTAGTTAGCCATGGGAATTGGTAACTGTGTCTGTTTGAGGGCCGTGTTGATTAATTGTATTAATGTGCCAGCCTGGCACAGCTGGCCTCTGAACCAAAATGCCATGTGTTCATATTTCACTGCAGCATTTGGAAACCTCCTCTATCCTGACACTTTCAGTGCAGTACTGACGGAGCGCTGTACTACTGGCGATGACGTCTTTCAGGAGCAACACCAAATTGAGATCTGTCTGTTCCGGTTTAACCGTGCATCCGGTTCCCTTTAAAATTGTGATCAAAGAGACACGTATAACTTACCGAGCCATGAGCTCCTTAGTCTGTTCTGTCAGAATGGCACTATCTGCCTTCAGCATGACAGCAAGTGCGGAGACAACACCAACCTTGATCAAACGCTTGACACGGACCATCACAAAGTCTTTTTTATCCTGTAAAAACAATGGAGGCCATCATTCACATTTACAATAATCTCGCATTTTCCTTCTCTCTTTCCACCCATTATGTGTGTTAAAAAAAACAAAGTGTGTCCGTGTGTGTGTGCATGCTAGGGCTCAGTGGGTCACACTCTCACCCTGGAGTCAGAAGGTTCTAGATTCAACTCTCACTCCAGAGATCTGAGCAGAGAGATCTAGGCTGACCCACCCAACACCTGTACAGAGGGAGTGCTACGCTGGCAGAGGAGCAGTCTTTCGAATAAGATGTCGAACCAAAGGCCCATCTGCCCTCTCAGGGGGAATGCAGCAAATTCCATCACCATCACACTGAAGAGTTTTCCAGCGGCCTGGGCCGCTCAAGGAATTTTTCACTCAAGGAACACCAGGAAAAGAAAGATTATCTCTTACTGTTTGTGAGAGCGTGTTGGATGAAAGTTGGCCGCAATGTTTCCTACACATCAAACATATTTAATTGGCTGTAAAGTGCTGAATATCTGCGGTAATGAAGGGGCTATATAAACGTAGCTCTTGCCATTCCTTTACCTTCGGGTGGTCTTCAGGAACATGCTGTTTTGACAACTTGGCCAGCTCAACCATCTCTGGGATTTTCTCTTTTACATCATAGCTGTTAGTGCAGTTCACCAGGATCGAGGCGACAGCGTACAGGATTGTCTTGTCAGCAGACTGTTGGAAAGAAGGAGCAGCTAAATGAAGATTAAGAGGAGATTTGACAGAGGTCTTCAAAATCACGCGGGGTCTGGACAGAGAGAAACTGGCAATGGGGGGGGGGGGGAATCATTATGCGGCAAGTAGTCAGGATCTGGAAGGCACTGCCTGAGAATGGGATGGAGGCAGGCCCAATCATGGCTCTCAGAAGCGAACTGGACAATTATCTGAAGAGAAAACAAAATTACAGGGCTATGGGGATAAGGCAGGGGAGTGGGGCCGAGGTAATGTTTTTCATGCAGGAAGCTAGCATGGACACGATGGGCTGAATGGCCTCCTGCTTCGCAATCGTTCCACGGTACGAGGCAAAATGCTCTGTCAACCTCAACCCCATTGAAAAGCTGCAAAATTCAACAGGATTTATTTTTTTTACAGTGAAGAAGATTATTATTAAATTGAAAGTAATTCCCTTGTGATGGAAATCCATTAAGAATGCAACAGAACTGCATCACGCGTTGAGTCGGGCTGGACAAAATCAAATTGATAATTCAGTTGCTTTAACCCCTTTTCAATCTTACTGGGGTGAGCACAGTACGAAGTCTTACAACACCAGGTTAAAGTCCAACAGGTTTGTTTCGATGTCACTAGCTTTCGGAGCGCTGCTCCTTCCTCAGGTGAATGAAGAGGTATGTTCCAGAAACATATATATAGACAGATTCAAAGATGCCAAACAATGCTTGGAATGTGAGCATTAGCAGGTGATTAAATCTTTACAGATCTTCAGAATGAATGTGGAGGACCCAGTTGGAGGTGATAATTATCAACAAGCAGATTATCTCTACACGGGAGAAGCAAAACCGGTTCTGCCCGCTGAATAAATATCACTTCCAAAACAAAGCCCTGGGATTCATCAGAACGCGATTTAAAGAAAGCAGAGATTCATAAACAGAAGTGAATATTTTAAAATCCATTCAATCCCGTGAAATTCGTGAAGCTTTATTCCTGCATTTGCTTGCTAAATTGGGATGCAAACAAACTTTAACAATGTCTCACTCTCTCCTTGCAATATTAAAGTTGATCCAATTAACCATTCAGGTTAAATAGATGACTAGCAATAAAACTTTACCTCACTTTTCTCAAACTTTCTTTTTCTCTTTGGTCACTGCATAGCTTTGGCTGCTGAAGGGTACTAATTATTCTTCAGAGCTTTCAAAATACACTCTCCACAAAAACTTGCATTTAAATAGCAGTTTTAATGTGGTAAAATATCAAGACACTTCACAAGAGAAATATGAAGCAAAATTTGTGAGAAAAGATTTAAAAATTTACTTTTGGGAGTGGAGTTTGGGAACTCTCATGTGGCAATCATTCTGGAGCAGTTTTGAGGAGAAATCCACAGAATCTAACTTGGGTTCAGAACGGAGATAGTGCATTTGACCACAACCACCTTGCGTGCTTAAAAGAGACTTTGAGTGTTAATGAGACTATTGTAGCTTAAGACGTACTTTGCAATCCATGTTCATCTTAAAATCTGTGTGTAATTGTTAAGCTAAGGAGGGAGTAAAGGAATGTAGGGTAGAGCGAGGTGTTCCCGGTGAACGCGGCTGGGCGGAGGGCAAACCTGGGGTCGTTGCCATTTAAGAGGGCAAACCTGGGGTCGTTGCCATTTAAGAGGGCAAACCTGGGGTCGTTGCCATTTAAGAGGGCAAGAGAGCAGTTTAGGTATCTGGGGATTCAGGTAATGCATGAGTGGATCACAATGCATAGGTGGAACTTGACAGTGTTAGTGGAAGAGGTTAAAGGGGAGTGGATCAGGTTGGAGGAGGAGTCTGGCTGGGAGACCTGTACAATTTCTCTGGTTGAAAAACATTAAGTTTACCTTGAGGGGGGTCGGAAGAGGGCTTCAAGGTACGGTGGAGGCCGTTCGTGATGATATTTGAGGAGCTGTTCGTCATGGAGGGGGGAATGGAGAGGGAGGGGATTAAACGGGGAAAAATGTATGAACTGTTAACTTTGTTTTGTTGGAATGTGGTGTTGTTGTGATTGTTTACGGTTGGAATAAGATATCTTTTTTTTAAATGGAGGGAGTAAAGAGTATTGTATCACAATCCAATTTCTCATGTTTAATACATTTTTTTTTCTTGTTGTTGAAGCGAATTAATGGCCCTGTGAATTTGATCCTCCATGTTTTATTTTAAAAATGGCTACAGTCTTTTGAGCCAAAGTTCCATTCTGGGATCTTCCTGTCCCTTTGTCACATGACTGGGATTGCAACAAACTGCACGACCTGTTAAACACGAATCCTTTATTATCACTTCCGAGCAGACCCCCTCTGCTGGTACGTGTGTATATGGTAGCCTCAACTGGACAAAATGCACAATGTAAACTTCAAAACACTACACAGGGTGTGTTAGGGCCATGTTATGGAGGTGGAAATAGATAGACATAGTGATGGCAGCTTGTCTTGAGGCCAAGTAAGACACCAAGGTTGTGAAAGGTTTGGTTTAGCTTCAGGCAGTTGCTGGGAGACGACTGGAGTCAGTGGCTAAGGATTTCAGTTTTTGAAGAGGACCGAGGACAATGGCTTCAAAACAGCTGAAAAAGATGATATTCTGACAAATAATGCAATAGAATCAAAGAAAGAATCACCATAAAAATAATGATTGGTATTGTTGTGCAACAAATTGAAAAAGTAATGCTATTTATTTGAGAGGTTCATCTTTCTTTAATGTGGAAGAGGGGTATCGCTGTTAAGTGCACAGAAATGTTAAAGATGGACAGCATCTACCTTTGACAACTCAAACATTGCCTGCATTGCTGGTTCATCCTCTACAAAATCATCTTTCACATCTGCATCCAATGTCAGGTAAGCCATTCCTTCAATCGCCCACTTTCTCGTGCGAATGTCAATGTTTTGGTTGCATAGCCACCTGAAAAAGGAATTGAGTTAATTTAGCTGTAAAAATATTTCATTCTACTCGCAATAATTCATTTAATTTACAATTCGTTTGGTGAAAAACATGGACATTGTCGGAGGTATTAAAGGATAATATTAAAGCTGAGTTCTGAGTTCAGAGGTGGCGATCTTTGGTGTCAGAAGACTCGGGAGCCCAAGGGGCGAGAGAGGCCGACGTCCTGGCCTTTGCCTCCCTGGTGGCCCGGAGACAGATCTTACTGGGATGGAGGGACTCGGAGTCCCCGAAGTTGGGGGTTTGAGTGAGCGACCTGGCGGGGTTTTCGCAAACGCGGGAAAATTAAATTTGCATTGCAGGGATTTGCTCGGCGGTGGCAGCCATTCAAACTGTTCCCGCTCTTAAAAGGATCGAGAACGAGAGGGAACAGGTTGAAAGTGATTTGCAAAAGAAGCAAATGTGTTGTGAGGAAAAACTTTCTTCGCCCAGCGAGTGGTTGGGGTCTGGAATGCGATGCCTGGAAATGTGGTGGAGGCAGGTTCAATGGAGGCATTCAAGAGGGCATCAGATGATGATCATTTGAATAGAAACACCATGCAGACATACCGGGGAAAAGGCTAGGGAATGGCATTTAGTCATAAGGCTCGTTTGGAGAGCTGGTGCAGACACAAAGCCAAATGATCTCCTTCAACGCCATAACAATGCTATGATTCGGTGTGAAACTTGGCAATGAACCTGTGCACAGCAAACTCCCTGAAACCATAATGTGATAACGACCAGATCATTAGGGATTTTCTTCTGCAGCGGTTGATTGGGAGATAAATACTGGCCAGGATACCGGGGAGAACTCGTCTTCAAAACAGTGCCTGGGACCTTTTACATCCACCTGACAGGGCAGTTGGGGCCTTGGTTTAAACATTCTAGAAGACAGTGACGGTGATGTTCCAGCCCCGCTCCCACTGCGGGATTGGAAAATCCCTCCCAAATTCACAGACCTTTGGCTGGTCCATCAGATTTTCTATCGCGGCTGCAACAATTCCTGTCGTGGGAGGAATTGGAATATCTCGGCCAGTATCTCTGACATGGCAGCATTCCCTCCGTTCTGCATTCGGAGGGTCAGCCGGGATTACCCGTTCGAGTCTTGAACCCACAGCCTTCTGATTTAGAGGCAAGAATGCAATCCATTGGGCCACACCCATAGATAGATTCGTGGATACATAAATATATACATGTAAAATATTCTGAAGCACTTTTATTTATCTCAGCCTTTGTATATAGCCTAATTCCTGACAATGTTATTTTTAGCTATTGAATATAAATCGAAAAATTATTCATTTCGGTCCGCAAACACGCAGAACACAACGGAGCGCCATTTGCGGGGGCGGGAGTCTCTCTTCACGCCACTCATCAATGGGATTGCCCATTGAAGCCCCCCCACACCGCTAGGAAACCCGTGGGCGGGTGCTGCACTGTCAGGGGATAAATGAATCCCAATGGCTGGAGAATTGCAGCTGCTGTGTGTAATCTTCAATTCTTCATCTAACAACACAAAGCTTCTCATTTTGGTAAATATTTTGTAAGTTGTTCATCTGGAAACACCTGGGGCGGGATTCTCCGACCCCCCGCCGGGTCGGAGAATCGCCGGGGGCTGGAGTGAATCCCGCCCCTGCCGGTTGCCGAATTCTCCGGCACCGGATATTCGGCGGGGGTGGGAATCGCGCCGGCTGGCGGGCCCCCCCACCCCCGGCGATTCTCCGGCCCGCATGGGCCGAAGTCCCGCTGCTGGAATGCCTGTCCCGCCGGCGAGAATCAAACCACCTCTCTTACCGGCGCGGGTGGGCTCCGGGGTCCTGGGGGGGGCGCGGGGCGATCTGGCCCCGGGGGGGTGCCCCCACGGTGGCCTGGCCCGCGATCGGGGCCCACCGATCCGCGGGCGGGCCTGTGCCGTGGGGGCACTCTTTCCCTTCCGCCTTCGCCATGGTCTCCACTATGGCGGAGGCGGAAGAGACCCCCTCCACTGCGCATGCGCGGGGATGCCGTGAGCGGCCGCTGACGCTCCCGCTCATGCGCCGCCCGGCAAAGTCAGTTTTGCGCCAGCTGGCGGGGCACCAACGGCCTTTCCCGCCAGCTGGAGGGGCGGAAATCAGTCCAGCGCAGGCCTAGCCCCTCAAGGTGAGGGCTCGGCCCCTCAAGATGCAGAGGATTACGCACCTTTGGGGCGGCGCGATGCCGGACTGTTTTGCGCCGTTTTTGGCGCCGGTCGGTGGACATCGTGCCGATTGCGGAGAATCCCGCCCGTTATTGTAAACACCAGAAACTTTAATAAAGGGCCATGATGTGGAGATGCCGGCATTGGACTGGGCTGGACACAGTAAGATGTCTTACAACACCAGGTTAAAGTCCAACAGGTTTGTTTGGAATTCCTCAGGTGAGTGAAGAGGTGGGTTCCACAAACACATATACAGACAAAGTCAATGATGCAAGATGATACTTTGAATCAATTTATAAAGGGAACTGGAGGTTTTTTTCAAAATATCGTTGGATCATTTTTAACAATGTTCTTTACAAGCCCTTCAGGTCATTGTCAATTTGATATCCAACAAGCCAATATCTCATGCAAAGCTGGAGTTAATAAAACACAATCTTGCAATGTTCCACCAGAATAAAGATTAAATATGGAAATCTATTCACTGCTCTACATTGGCTCAGGGTCCAGCAACATCTCAAATTTAAACTCCTCTTCCTGGAGTTCTAAACCCTCCATTGCCTCGCCCCTCCCAACCTCTGTATCTCCTGCAGGACTACAACACTCCAAGATCTCTAAGCTCCTCCCGCTCTGGCCTCTGACAGAATTTTAATCACCCCACCATTGGGGGTCATGCCTTCAGCTTGCTGCGAAATTTAATCTGTGAAATTCCATAGAACCATAGAATTCCGACAGTGCAGACATTGAGTCTGCACGGACCCTCTGGAAGAGCACCCTACCCAAGGGCCACTCCCCTGCCCTGTCCCTGTAACCCCATAAACCCACCTAAACTGCACATCAGGGGCAATTTAGCATGGCCAATTCATCTACCCTGCACATCTTTGGGTTGTGTGGGTGAAACCCACGCAAACACGGGGAGAATGTGCAAACTCCACACGGACAGTGACCCAGAGCCGGGATCGAACCTGAGACCTCGGCGCCGTGAGGCAGCAGAGGTAACCATGCTGTTCTCCTAAAACTCATCCTTTTGTCCAAATTTTAGCCAGTCACCCGTCCTGCTATCTCCTCACGTAGTTTCCTGTCAAACTTTGGGCACAATTTACCGGCCACGTCCCGCCAGAGTCAGGACTTGGCGCAGCCGGTAGATCCCGCGAGAGGCCTCTTCTTGGATTCACGATGGCCGTTACGCCTCGTGAGATCTAACGAGATCCCGCGATCTAGATCCCGCCCACAATGGGTGTGACCCAGATTTGCATGGTTAAGTGAGTTTAAGACCATAAGACATAGGAGCAGAATTAGGCCACTCGGCCCATCGAGTCTGCTCCGCCATTCAATCATGGCTGATATTTTTTTCACCTCCAGTCTCCTGCCTTCTCCCCATAACCCCTGACCCCCTTATTAATCAGGAACCAATCTATCTCTGTCTTAAAGACACTCAGTGATTTGGCCTCCACAGCCTTCTGCGGCAAAGAGTTCCACAGATTCACCGCCCTCTGGCTGAAGAAATTCCTCCTTTTCTCTGTTTTAAAGGATCGTCCCTTTAGTCCGAGATTGTGTCCTCTGCTTCTAGTTTTTCCTACAAGTGGAAACATCCTCTCCATGTCCACTCTATCCAGGCCTTGCCGTATCCTGTAAGTTTCAATAAAATCCCCCCCCCCCCAATCCTTCTAAACTCCAATGAGTACAGATCCATGAGAATCGTGAACAAGGACTCCCAAGTCCCTTTGAACTTAGATTTCCTAAGCATTTCCCCATTTTTAAAATAGTCTATGCCTGAATTCCTCGTTCCAAAGTGCATAACCTCACACTTTTCCACATTGTATTCCATCTGCCACTTCATTGCCCACTCTCCTAGCTTGTCCAAATCCTAATGCAGCCCCCCTGCTTCCTCAATACTACCTGTCCCTCTACATATCTCTGTATCATCTGCAAACTTAGCAACAGTGCCTTCAGTTCCTTCTTCCAGATCATTAATGTATATTGTGAAAAGTTGTGGTCCCAGCACAGACCCCTGAGGCACACCACTAGTCACCGGCTGCCATCCTGAAAAAGACCCCTTTATCCCCACTCTCTGCCTTCTACCAGTCAGAGAGGACTGCACACTTCACTCTGCCGATGCCAGATCCAACCAGTGTCCGGGATCGATTGGCCTAGTTGGGGTTTGTTTTGCTACATTTTTATTTTTTTATAATATATAAATTTAGCGTACCCAATTCATTTTTTCCAATTAAGGGGCAATTTAGTGTGGCCAACCCACCTACCCTGCACATCTTTGGGTTGTGGGGGCAAGACCCACGCAAACACGGGGAGAATGTGCAAACTCCACACGGACAGTGACCCAGAGCCAGGATTGAACCTGGGACCTCAGTGCCGTGAGGCAGCAGGGCTAACCCACTGCGTCACCGTGCTGCCCCTTGTTTTGCTACATTAAAAGGTATTACGCAATTCCAAGTTGTTATTATTAAACAGCACTCGAGCTACTTACTTTCTGCACTGTTTCGCAAGTTTTTCAGTCGATCCTTCGGAGAACTGTCTCAGGCTGTAGTCTGTCCCACCGGCTGATCCAAGCTTGCATAGACCCTACCAGGGATTCACACCAGGACTGTTAATATATTTACACATCAACTCTTCAAATAGGAAAGCAGCAGACAAGTAGCATTAAAAACTATATTCAGCCCTATCGTTAACAGATCAACAGGATTGATTTCAAGAAATGACATAATCTTCGCTCTGAGAAAATCATCTCCCTTTCATTTTATTCCCATTGAAGAATGACAGAAATTGTTCTCAAACTAACTTGGCAGGAAAACAGCAAATTAAGATATTCCTTCATTTGTGAAAATATGGAAATAAAAGCCGCCAATAGTATGTGCAAATAATCTAAATGTTGTTTATTTTATTTTAATGCATTCCATAGATTTTCTTTTGCAGAGAGGCAACAATATTGTAAATAACGTTAAATTCAGCGCATACCAACTGAGATTACAGGGTTAAAACGGGAAGGACTGAATTAAAAAATGTTTTATTGGGGAACTTTTTCCCTTAATAGAGATTGAGGGGTGACCTGGAAAAGATCTTTAAAGTTATGAAGCAGTTCACTAAGGTAGATGCAGAGAAAATGTGGCCAACCAAGAGGAGAGACCAAAACTGGGATTGTCCAATATAAAGTGGCCACTAATGAATCCAATATGGAATTCAGGAGAGTCTTCTTTATCCAAAGTGTGGTGAGAATGTGGAACTCGCTTCCGCAGGGAATGTTTGAGAAGAATAATAGAGATGCACTAAAGGGGAAACTAGATAAACATGTGAGAGAGAAGGTGGTGGGGTTCCCAGGTATCTGCTGCTCTTGTCCTTCTAGATGGTAGTGGTCATGGGTTTGGGAGGTTCTGTCTAAGGAACCTTGGTGAGTTGCTGCAGTGCATCTTGTAGATGGTACACACGGCTGCCACTGTTCGTCGGTGGTGGAGGGTTTGAATGTTTGTGGGAAGTGGGCTGCTTTGTCCTGGATGGTGCTGAGCTTCTTGAGTGTTGTTGGAGCTGCACTGGTCCAGGCAAGTGGAGAGTATTCCATCACACTCCTGACTTGTACCTTGTAGATGGGGGACAAGCTTTGGGGGGTCAGGAGGTGAGTTACTCGCTGTAGGATTTCTAGCCTTTGACCTGCCCTGGTAGCCACAGTATTAATATGTTTAGCCCAGTTCAGTTTCTGATCAATGGTAACCCCCAGGATGTTGATTGTGAGGGGATTCAGCGATGGTGATGCCATTGACTGTCGAGGGGTGATGGTTAGATCCTCTCTTGCAGGAGATGGTCATTGCCTGGCACTTGTGTGGCGTGAATGTAACTTGTCATTTGTCAGCCCGAGCCTGGATATTGCCCAGGTCTTGCTGCATTTGGACATAGAATCATAGAATTTACAGTGCAGAAGACAGCCATTCGGCCCATCGAGTCTGCACCGGCTTTGGAAAGAGCACCCTACCTTAGCCCACGCCTGCACCCTATCCCATAACCCTTCCTAATGTTTTGGACACTAAGGAGCAATTTAGCATGGCCAATCCACCTAACCTGCACATCTTTGGACTGTGGGAGGAAACCGGAGCAGCCGGAGGAAACCCACGCAGACACGGGGAAAAAGTGCAAACTCCACACAGACAGTGACCCAAGGCCGGAATTGAACCCGGGTCCCTGGAGCTGTGAGGCAGCAGTGCTAAACACTGTGCCGGCACCATGGACTCCTTGATTTTCTGAGGAGCAGTGAATGGTGCAGTCATCCGCAAACATCCCCACTGCTAACCTTATGATGGAAGGGAGGTCACTGATGAAGCAGCTGAAGATGGTTGTGGCTAGGTCACAACCCTGAGGAACTCCTGCAGTGATACTCTGAAGCTGAGATGATTGACCTCCAACCACCACATCGGGGAGAACGATGTAGGCCAGACCAGGTAAGGATGTTAGATTTTGATTTGATTTATTTGTCACATGTACCGAAGTACAGTGAAAAGTATTTTTCGGCGGCCGGGGGAACGTACACAGTACGTACATAGTAGGCACAAGAATAATCAACAGAGAACATTGACAAATGGTACATCGACAAAACAGTGATTGGTTACAGTGCGGAACAAGGGGCCAAACAAAGCAAATACATGAGCAAGAGCAGCATAGGGCGTCGTGAATAGTGTTATTACGGAGAACAGATCAGTCCGAGGGGGAGTCGTTGAGGAGTCTTGTAGCTGTGGGGAAGAAGCTGCTCCTATGTCTGGATGTGCGAGTCTTCAGACTTCTGTACCTTCTGCCTGATGGGAGGGTCTGGAAGAAGGCAATGCCTGGGTGGGAGGGGTCTTTGATAATGCTGTCTACCTTCCTGAGGCAGCGAGACACGTATACAGATTTCCTTCCCTCAAGGCCATTGGTGAACCAGATGGGATTTTAGACACGCTTTTATGGTCACCATTAACCTTTTAATTCCAGATATTTTATTGAGTTTAACAGGCTGCAGGGTTGCTGGGAGAGGTGAGTGCATATTTAAAAGAGACTTCAGTTCCTGGAGCAGGCCACAGGCTGCAGAGTTGCTGGGAGAGGTGAGTGCATATTTAAAAGAGACTTCAGTTCCTGGAGCAGGCCACAGGCTGCAGAGTTGCTGGGAGAGGTGAGTGCATATTTCAAAGAGACTTCAGTTCCTGGAGCAGGCCACAGGCTGCAGGGTTGCTGGGAGAGGTGAGTGCATATTTAAAAGAGACTTCAGTTCCTGGAGCAGGCCACAGGCTGCAGGGTTGCTGGGAGAGGTGAGTGCATATTTAAAAGTGCTTAGTTTACAGGTCGAGTGGCAGTTGGAGACTTCAGTTCCTGGAGCGGGCCTATTGGCTCATTGGAAATCAGGCAGGGTACAAAAGGTGTGGCAGGAGTGCCTTTAGTCACAGAGTGCTGATTGGAACAGAGTGCATCTGAGTTTAGGTGAGTGACTGAGTTCGGGTGAGTGGCGAGAGAGGGCTGTGTGTTTGTTGGTGTTCGGGTTTATCCTTGAGGCTCTATAAAAAAATAAAAATATTTAAATTAAATAACTAGTTGAATATGGCTGGACTGGTGATGTGCTGTTGCTGTATGATGATGGAACTGGTGGGTCCCATTGAGACCGTCAGTGACCACATCTGCAGCAAGAGTTGGCTGTTCGAGGAACTTCAGCTCAGAATTGATGAGCTGGAGACCGAGCTGCACACACTGCGGCACATCAGGGAGGGGTAAAATTACCAGGACGCTTTGTTTCAGGAGGCAGTCACACCTGGTAGAATAAGTACTGTTAATTCGGTCAGTGGTCAGGGACAGAGTGGTGCAAGGGAGGCAGGTATGGGGATTCTAAGTTTAGGAGTTTAGGAGCCTCAGCCCGTGACCTTGTCCAACAGGTATGAGGTACTTGCTCCCTGTGTGGATGAGGAAGTGGACTGTAGGGAGGATGCGTTGACTGACCACTGCACCGTGGTACAGGAAACCATTCAAGAGGGGGGAGCAAAAAGACAAGTGGTAGTTGTAGGGGATTCTATAATTAGGGGGATTGATGGCATCCTTTGTAAGCCAGATTGTGAGTCCCGCATGGCATGTTGCCTGCCCAGTGCCAGGGTGAGGGACACCTCTGATCAGCTTGAAAGGATTTTGGAGAGGGAGGGGGAGGATCCAGTTGTTGTGGTCCACGTTGGGACTAACAACATAGGTAAGACTAGGAAAGAGGACCTGTTTGGGGATTATCAAACACTAGGGACTAAATAAAAGAACAGGTCCTCCAGGGTTATAATCTCTGGATTACTACCCGAGCCACGTGCCAATTGGCATAGGGTTGAGAAAATTAGGGAAGTTAACACGTGGCTAAAGGAGCGGTGCGGGAAAGAGGGATTCCATTTCATGAGGCATTGGCATCAGTACTGGGGCAGGAGGGACCTGTACCGTTGGGACGGTCTTCACCTGAACCATTCTGGGACCAGTGTTCTAGCGAATAGGATAAATAGGTTGGTCACAAGGACTTTAAACTAGCAAGTTGGGGGGAAGGGAAGGGTAAAGCTATGGACAGTATAATGGTTAATGGAGAGCAAGGCAGCAGGTTACGTGACAGGTTATTATGTAGAGATATGGGTTCAAAGACAAGGAAAATTAGGAGAAAGGATAAGAGGAAAAATAAATTGCTAAAAGTTACTGATCAAGGTGTAGGATTCATAACAAAGACATAAAAACAGCATAAGTGTACTTTACCTGAATGCTCGTAATATACAGAATAAGGTGAATGAGTTGATGGCTCAAATCATCGTGAATGACTATGATTTAGTGGCCATTACTGAAACATGGTTAAAAGATGGTCACGACTGGGAGTTAAATATCCAAGGGTATCAGACTATACAAAAGGATAAAATGGACGGTAAGGGCGGTGGTGTCGCTTTGTTGTTTAAGGATGGCATCCCAGCAATAGTAAGGGATGATATTGGTGCTATGGAGGACAAGGTTGAATCAATTTGGGTGGAAATCAGGAATAGTAAGGCGAAAAGGTCACTGATAGGAGTAGGCTATAGGCCACCAAATAGTAACAGGATGGTAGGGCAGGCAATAAGCAAAGAAATAACGGATGCATGTAGAAATGGTACAGCGGTTATCATGGGAGATTTTAATCTGCATGTCGATTGGTTTAAGCAGGTTGGTAAAGGCAGCCTTGAGGAGGAGTTTATAGAATGTGTCCGGGATAATTTCCTGGAACAGTATGTAATGGAACCTACAAGGGAACAAGCGGTCCTAGATCTGGTCCTGTGTAATGAGGCAGGATTGATTAATGATCTCATAGTTCGGGATCCTCTTGGAAGGAGCGACCACAATATGGTGGAATTTAAAATACAGTTGGAGGATGACAAGGTAAAATCAAACACTAGTGTTTTGTACTTAAACAAAGGGGATTACAATGGGATGAGAGAAGAACTAGCTAAGGTAGACTGGGAGCAAAGACTTCATCGTGAAGCAGTTGAGGAACAGTGGAGAACCTTCCGAGCGATCTTTCACAGTGTTCAGGAAAGGTTCATACCGACAAAAAAGAAAGACAGTAGAAAGGGGAAAAATCGACCGTGGATATCTAAGGAGGTGAGGGAGAGTATCAAATTGAAGGAAAAAACATACAAAGTGGCAAAAATTAGTGGGAGACTAGAGGACTGGGAAGTCTTTAGGGGACAACAGAAAGCTACTAAAAAAGCCATAAAGAAGAGTAAGGTAGACTATGAAAGTAAACTTGCTCAGAACATAAAAGCAGATAGTAAAAGCTTCTACAAATATATAAGACAAAAAAGAGTGGCTAAGGTAAATATTGGTCCTTTGGAAGATGAGAAGGGAGATTTAATAATAGGAAACGGGGAAATGGCTGAGGAGCTGAACAGGTTTTTTGGGTCAGTCTTCACAGTGGAAGACACAAATAACATGCCAGTGACTGATGGAAATAAAGATAAGATAGGTGAGGACCTTGAGATGATTGTAATCACTAAGGAGGCAGTATTGGGCAAGCTAATGGGGCTAAAGGTAGACAAGTCTCCTGGCCCTGATGGGATGCATCCCAGAGTGTTAAAAGAGATGGCTAGGGAAATTGTAAACGCACTAGTGATAATTTATCAAAATTCACTAGACTCTGGGGTGGTCCCAGAGGATTGGAAAGTAGCAAACGTGACACCACTGTTTAAAATAGGAGGTCGGCAGAAAGCGGGTAATTATAGGCCGGTAAGCTTAACTTCGGTTGTAGGGAAAATGCTGGAATCTATCATTAAGCAGGAAATAGCGGGGCACCTGTAGGGAAATTGTCCCATTGGGCAGACGCAGCATGGGTTCATAAAGGGTAGGTCGTGTCTGACTAATTTGGTAGAATTTTTTGAGGACGTTACCAGTGCAGTAGATAACGGGGAGCCAATGGATGTGGTATATCTGGATTTCCAGAAAGCTTTTGACAAGGTGCCACACAAAATGTTGCTGCATAAACTAAAGATGCATGGCATTGACGGTAAAGTGGTAGCATGGGTAGAGGATTGGTTAACTAACAGAAATCAGAGAGTGGGGATAAATGGGTGTTTCTCTGGTTGGCAACCTGTAACTAGTGGGGTCCTTCAAGGATCAGTGTTGGGCCCGCAGTTGTTCACAATTTACATAGACGATTTGGAGTTGGGGACCAAGTGCAATGTGTCAAAGTTTGCAGACGACACTAAGATGAGTGGTAAAGCAAAAAGTGCAGAGGATACCGGAAGTCTGCAGAAGGATTTGGATAGGTTAGGTGAATGGGCTAGGGTCTGGCAGATGGAATTCAATGTTGCCAAGTGTGAGGCTATCCATTTTGGGAGGAATAACAGCAGAATGGATTATTATTTAAACGGTAAGATGTTAAAACATGCTGCTGTGCAGAGGGACCTGGGTGTGCTGGTGCATGAGTCGCAAAAAGTTGGTGTGCAGGTGCAACAGGTGATTAAGAAGGCTAATCGAGTTTTGTCTTTCATTGCTAGAGGGATGGAGTTCAAGACTAGGGAGGTTATGCTGCAATTGTCTAGGGTGTTGGTGAGGCCGCATCTGGAGTATTGTGTTCAGTTTTGATCTCCTTACCTGAGAAAGGACATATTGGCACTGGAGGGAGTGCAGAGGAGATTCACTAGGTTGATCCCAGAGTTGAGGGGATTAGATTATGACGAGAGGATGAGTAGACTGGGATTGTACTCATTGGAGTTTAGAAGGATGCGGGGGGATATTATTGAAACATATAAAATTATGAAGGGAATAGATAGGATAGATGCAGGCAGGTTGTTTCCACTGGTCGGGGAAAGCAGAACTAGGGGGCATAACCTCAAAATAAGGGGAAGTAGATTTAGGACCGAGTTTAGGAGGAACTTCTTCACACAAAGGGTTGTGAATCACTGGAATTCCTTGCCCAGTGAAGCAGTTGAGGCTCCTTCTTTAAACGTTTTTCAGAAAAAGATAGATACCTTTCTAAAGAATAAAGGGATTAAGGGTTATGGTGTACGGGCCGGAAAGTGGAGCTGAGTCCACAAAAGATCAGCCATGATCTCATTGAATGGCGGAGCAGGCTCGAGGGGCCAGATGGCCTACTCCTGCTCCTAGTTCTTATGTTCTAAATTCCACCACCTGCCGTGGTGGGATTCGAACCGGGGTCCTCAGATCATTATCCTGGGTCTCTGGATTACTAGTCCAGCGACAATATTTCATTTTTAAATAGTCTAATAACATTGTAAAATAAAACCTGTTACAGGCCTATGACATGGGACAAATTTGCTCCGTCATTGCCTTGTCAGCTCGACAAAAAAAAACTATAATTGCATTTATATTTTTCACCTTAAGGGTGTTGTTCACCAGGATAAGATCAGTGTTGTTCTATTTAACAACGTGATAAAGAAAGAGGGAATATTGAAAGTATTTTGATAATAATGGAGTTTCAATTATGTTACAAAACAATTCTTCTACACCGAGCACGAAGGAGTAAAACCGACAGCTTGGCAAGACAGATGCAAATTACACCAAATCTACAACCACTTTGAGTGCATTTTGTGCCCAAATATCTACTCACCATTGAGTGCTCACCCTGCCATATACCAGTGCAATCAGGCATAATTTTAGAATGTATTTGTTTAATTGCTTTAGAAAATAATCCTGGATATATTCAAGGGGTAACTTGGTGCAGTTTGATCAGTGCAGTTGAAAATGGGTTTATCTCAAAAATAAGCAGCTTAAATCAGTGTCAATTCACCACCTTTGATTCTAAATTACTCGGGCGGGGGGGGGGGGTGGAACCCTAGAGAACCTTCAAAAAAACTCTACAGAACCATTTGTTAGTTCTGACGTTGAGATGCCGGCATTGGACTGGGTTGGGCACAGTAAGAAGTCTTACAACACCAGGTTAAAGTCCAACAGGTTTGTTTGGAATCACTAGCTTTCGGAGCACAGCTCCTTCACCAGGTGAGTGAAGAGGTGGGTTCCACAACCACATAGGTTTGCTCGTTAGATTGGGATACAGTAGTCAGTTTCGCCCTAAATTAAAATTACAGTCAGGAGCATTGAAAGGATTCCTAAATATGTCCTTCTGTCCGAAAGAGCCAGCCCAAGTTTTGCTACTCTTTGAAGTTCCGCTAACGAGCACAATTAGCAGAAACTGTTCTTAATTCCCACCGGAGGTGTTTTGTGAATTTGCTTGGCCCATAGTCCAAAGTTCTTCAAACCAGAAGATTGCAAAATCTCAATGTGCACCTAATATAATTCCTCCTCCTTCTGATACTGATGCACGATCAATTGCACAAAGACAACTGAGGCTTTATTGCTCTAAGATGTGTGGCCTCCCACAGCAGCTGGCGAAATGGCTGCAGCATGGAGGACACACATATTTATACTCCACCTACTGGGCGGAGCCAGCAGGCAGGGACTACCAACGTATCTGTAGTCCAGGTCCTACCATGCATCATCTAATAGAGGTGCAACAGTGGTTTACAACAGATACCATTCCCAAGGAGGGCATTGTTAACCATGGACTACTATTGGATCGGCCTGTGATTAATCTTGGCAAAGTGCTGCAGTATTTTGCTGGTGCCTTCTGCAAGAAGAGTGACCAGGAAACTCTCCCGTTCGTATCACCTGCTGTCAGGTGTAATGGGAGGATTTACAGGCTGTCAATCAACCTGTTCTGGCCACACCTTCCATGGCCAAGAAGTCCTGAAGTGGGACTTGAACCCAGGTCTTCTGGCCCAGAAGTAAGGACACTACCATACGGTGCTACAAGACCTCCCACTGAACGTTTTGCAGGCACCAGTTTCAAATCAAATCAAAGGTTTATTTATTTGGAATTGACTTCTGTCACGGATTAGGTCGAGGTAATTGATCATTTTCCCAAGTAAAATGTAAAAATACAAAACCAGTGATACAAAGAGAAAAATAACACATTGATCATTAGATGAGGATCTTTGCAATATTTTTTGTCAATTTACATCATATTGTGCAGGAAACCATTGCCACCGAGCGACAGGAAATTAACAAAAAGACAGTAAAACTCTTCAATGAAACTTACTACCAATGCTCTGATTTTGATCTTCTCATTAGTTGACTTCTTATAAATGTCCTTCAGTAAGGTGATTCCATTGGAAATGATGAAAGTTGCTCGGCTGGCTTTACTCGCTGCGTGGATAATGGCCTCTATTGCCACCATCTGGTCAATCTCCCTCTCTGAACCACACAATGCGACCATCATCTCCATGACTCCCGGCAAGGCCAGGACGCTGTTTCCCACATCAAAGGGTCCCTGAAGGAGTGCAGACACACATTGGATGGCGTGCAGGTTCTTTTCCATGTTCTTCGGGTCAAACTTGCTCCTGTGGTGACGGTAGACAGACATATGGATAAAAGATGTTTGTTTCCTCCTGGATCGTAGCTTTCAACCCTCCATGAATGTGAAACCATCCCACACTCTGCTGTCCATGCCCTAACCTGCATCAATTCCCTTTCACCCATCTCTGACCTGGAAAACGCTGGGGCGGGATTCTCTGTTGGCAGCTGCCGGAATCGGACAACGCAATTGGGCAGAGAATCAATTTTGATGCCGAAATCACGGCAGGCGCCGGTTTCACGCCACATCGCGATTCTCCGGTGCCACGACAGCGGAGCGTCAATGCGTTCCACTCCGCACGTTCCCTAAACGTTGCTGGCACACCATTAATGGGCCCGACCTAATATTCTTCGGAGCCTCCGCGATTCTCTGCTGGGTGGAATTGCCGACGGCTAGGCTCACTTGTGCTTTTAAAAATCGAGAAACAGGCGCTGTGGCTGATGGGGGAGGGAGAGGAGGTAGGATGCGGAGAGGCGTGACCGTGGGCTACTGGCCCTGACACTGGCCGGGCTGGCTGGGGATGTGGGCTTTATTCCCCACAGCCCCACATCCACCACAAGGACCCTTTCCAATGTAGGCACAATAAAGTCTGGTTCAAATAGATCAGGCCCACTTACATTTCCATAAATCATATTGCCCGCAATTCTTCAAAGCAGAATTTCATTCCTTTATTAAAATTTAGTTTCTCAATCTGTCCAGTGCAATGTTTATTGCAAAATCTTCAGGCGTACGTTCTACTTATTGACTTTGTTATTAGTAAACAGGTTGTCTCTCAGTTGATTCTCTGCCAATAGCACAGTGGCTAGCACTATTGCTTCACAGCGCCAGGGTCCCAGGTTTGATTCCCGGCTTGGGTCACTGTCTGCGCGGAGTCTGGACGTTCTCCCCGTGTCTGCGTGGGTTTCCTCCGGGTGCTCCGGTTTCCTCCCACAAGTCCCGAAAGACGTGCCTGTCAGGTGAATTGGACATTCTGAATTCTCCCTCTGTGTACCCGAACAGGCGGCGGAATGTGGTGACTAGGGGCTTTTCACAGTAACCTCATTGCAGTGTTAATGTAAGCCTACTTGTGACAATAATAAAGATTATATATTATATTAATTTCCAGGAAATATGTTGATTAGAAAATAGAAGCAGGAGGACGCCATTCGGCCCTTCGAGCCTGCTCCGTCACTCATTATGATCATGGCTGATCATCAAGTTCAATACCCTGATACCGCCTTCCCTCCATATCCCTTCAGCCCCAAGAGCAGTATCTAATTCCTTCTTGAAATTACACAACATTTTGGCCTCAACTACTTTCTGTGGGAGTGAATTCCACAGATTCACCGCTCTCTGGGTGAAGAAACTTCTCCTCACCTCAGTCCTAAAAGGTTTACCCCTTATCCTCAAACTATGACCCCTACTTCTGGACTCCCCCACCAGCGGGAACATTCTTTCTCAATCCACCCTGTCTAATCCTGTTAAAATTTTATAAGTTTCTATGAGATCCCCTCTCACTCTTCTAAACTCCAATTAATATAATCCTAACCGACTTAGTCTCTCCTCATATGACAGTCCCGCCATCCCAGGAATCAGTCTGATAAACCCTCGCTGCGCTCCCTCCATGGCAAGAACTTCCTTCCTCAGATAAGGACACCAAAACTGCTCACAATACTCCAGGTGTAGCATTACCAATGCCCTGTACAATTGCAGTAAATCATCCCTATTCCTATATTCAAATCCTCTCGCTACGAGGGCCAACGTACCATTTGCCTTCTTTACTGCCTGCTGTACCTGAGCGCTTACTTTCAGCGACTGATGCACGAGGACACCAAGGTCTCGCTGATTATCCACCTCTCTCGATTTACACCCGTTCAAATAATAATCTGCCTTCCTATTTCTGCTACCGAAGCGGATAACCTCACATTTATCCGCATTATGCTGCATCTGCAATGCCTGTGCCCACTCACTCAGCCTGTCCAATTCCCGCTGAAGCATCTCTGTATCCTCCTCACAGCTCACCCCCCTACACAACTTTGTACCATCTGCAAATTTGGAGATAATACATTTAGTTCCCTCATCCAAATCATTAATATATAATGTGAACAGTTGGGGTCCTAGCACAGATCCCTAGGGTACCCCACTAGTCACTGCCTGCCAATCAGAAAAAGATCCATTTATTCCAATCTTTTGCTTCCTGTCTGCTAACCAGCTTCCTATCCATCTCAAGGTACTACCCGTAATCACATGCGCTTTAGCTTTACATAGTAATCTGCTATGTGAGATCTTGTCGAAATCCTTCTGAAAGTCTAAATAAACCACATCCACCGGTTCTCCCTGGTCAACTCTACTAGTTACGCTGAGGGATAACTATTGGCCAGGACATTAGAAAACTCTATTGCTGTTCTTCGAAATAGTGCCATTTAAGTCCATCTGAGAACAAAGAGGGCCTTGGATCATCTCCAACACAACAACACTCTCTCAGCACTGCACCGGGAGCGTCAGTCTGGAACCTTGCGCTCAAGTCTCTGGTGGGGGTCTTGAACTGAGAAACCTTCTGACCCAGAGGTGAAGGTGCAACCCCCAAGACACAACCTACACTCCCCAATGTAGAATGAAATCAAACACATGCTTCCTGGCGTCTGCTGCCTTTCCTGTTTGATTGGTTATTATCTACCCAGGGTACGATTTGAGATGTTGTAACTGCCCTTGACACTGCTGACCTGGGCAATGCAAAAGCTAGCCAGGCTCCAGATCATTAATGGATATTAACGAAGAATAAGATCCAATAAGGTCTCCCCCTGCCAGGTAACCTGTTGGCGCCCACTGCCTTGTGAATGGTTCCCTGGATAATCTACTCTTTCACAATATGTGAGCATCTCTGCTTGTTTATTACCCAATACGAATTGTCCTAGACATGTTGGTGGTGAGCAGCCTTCTTCAATAGAACTGAGTGGCTTCCTCAGCCATTTCAGAGGACAGTGAAGAATTGACTATCTTGCTGTGGGTCTGGAGTCACCTCTAGGCCAGGCTGGGTGAGGATGGCAGATTTCCTCAACTAACAGATTATCATGAACCAGATAGGTTTTCAAAAAAACATCCTGGTACTTTTTGGATCTCCCAAATTTTCACTCATGGGTCGGGCGCACAGAGACGGGAGAATTGCCGGAACCCCAAACCCGACCTTCATAAAATGGCTGTCCAGACATCGGAACTTCAGTGCGGCGGGAGCGGCTGGATTAGAAGTCGGGGCGGGCGACCTGGGAAGAACTGAGAAGGATGGTGAGTGCAGAGGCCGAGCTGGGCCGAAGGCCTGCTTCAGGGATCTGGCACTGTGTCCAATGTTTATAAAATAAAGAGTAAAACATGAAACCTTCCTCCAACCCTCATGCCCCCACACACTCCCCATACTAACTTATGCCCTCCCACCCTTCCCCATAACACCTCGTACCCCCTCATGCCAACCAATGCCCTTCCTCCCACCCCCTCCCCCATGGTCCTTTATCATCTGTTTGCAAACAGTGCCAATTATGGCAAACTACGCCCTCCCCCACCACCCTTTGCCCTTACATCTTCCATCCACCAGGGGCAGCGCTCAGGACCCATGTGGCAATAAGATAAAACAAAGTTCGATAAATAAAGTTTCCAAATGTCTATTATGGTCTATTGAGGGGAAAAATAACACTCATTCATAAAAATCCATTCAATATATTGACAAGCATGTGAGGCCGAAGCCCAAACTGAATGACTAACCTGATTCACTGTACTACTTACGTTACATATTCCTCACAGATTTTCCTGAAGGTTGTTCTTTCATCATCACACCGAAGATCATTGTAAAGATTGTTGAGTAAGATGGAAGCAGTGAGGCAGGTGTTCTCGGTCAGTGGCAAGCAGCTGGGCAGCTCAGGGATCTGGCCTCCGACTTTCAAGATTTTCTTCAAGCCTGAGGGGGAAATGTCCTTCGTGAATTGGACACGGAGGAAATGAGCAGATTGGGACGGCACAAAGCTCTCCGCTCCACATCGTGCGGCTGAACCACTTGGAAATAATAGCTTGAGTTATCTGGAAGGAAGCTACACAACAGAGACCCACAAGATCTGAAATCGAAACTGAAAATTCTGAAAGTACTCAGCAGCGCACGGGGAGAGCGATACTGGAGATCTACTTGCTCTGGTGCAGTGGAATGCAGGACAAGGGGGCACAACCTTATAATTTAAGGGTGATGTTATCAGGAACTTCTCCACGCAATTGGTAGCAGAAATCTGGAACTGTCTTCCCCTGAAAATGTTGAGGCCGGGAATAAAATGAAAGTAAAGTTGCTTCGCCAGACTCAATGTCTTCATTTGGACTGATGCAGCTCCCCCGGGAGCTTTGAACAAAACGCATAGAGCGGGATTTTCTGGCCCATCCCACCAGCGAATCTTCCAATCTCGCCAAAGACGACCCCCCCCCATGGCAGGTTTGCCGGCGACGGAATGGGCGAGCAACGCAAGACGGCAAAGACATCAGCGGGACTGGAGGGGGTAGGGGTGGTGGTGGTGGGGGGTCGCGCGGAGTGGAAGATCCCCAAAACACAGAAACCCAAGTCAGGCAGGCAAACGTGAAGAAGAACAAAGTTATGAAGGGTGTACGCACCAATATCGATTGTATCCAAACTCTTGGTGTTGTCTTTAATGCCCAGGTCCTTTCGAGGTACATTTCTGATCAGCAGGTTAAGGGCTTGATCCCGCCCATGCCCCGAGACATCTTTGTGGATCAGCATTTCTAGAAGATGCGTGATGATCATTTTCACATCCTTCGAGGTGTCTGGGGAGAGAAAATTGATTCAAAACAACTTAGGCGCCATCCATCAGAAATATCGCATTGTCACATGTGCATCCAGAAATTCAAAAATTTAGAGAAGGTACGAAAAGAAACTTTAGTAAAATTGTACCAGGCTGGGGGAGTGGGCCTAGGCGGAGTGCTTTTTAGGAGGGTCGGTGCAGACTCGATGGGCTGAATGGCCTACTTGAGATGTAGAGATGAATCGCTGATCTCACTGCCTGAAAGGGTGGTGGAGGCAGAGATGCTCAGAACAGTTGAGTGGTGTTTAGCTGTGCACTAGTGACCCCAGGGCAGACAAGGGCTATGGGCTAAGTGCTGGAAAATGGGATTTGAATAGTTAGGTGGTTGTTTTTGACCGGCGCAGACGCGATGGGCCGAGGGGCCTGTCCTGTGCTGTAGGATTCTATAATTCTATGAATTCTACAAATCTATTTACAAGATTAGAGTGAAAGAGAAGGAAACTGGGACTAATTAGATCGCTTTTTCAAAGGGCCAGTATACGGACACAATGGACCGAATGGCCTCCTTCATTGTTTCAGTGTTTCACTGTTCTATGATTCTCCGATTTCCTGTTCAGTGAACCCAAATCTTAAACAAAACTATTTTAATACTTTTTATTCACTTAAATATTCAACATAACACAAAAATTTAGGGCATGATCTACAGGCCATGTGGCCAGTAAATGAGAGGAGACCCGCGATGTGAAGTGGGTGGGATCATTTATTTGGCAAATCTGCATATTAGAGCGAGACAGCTAGTCTCACTCTAATATACATTCCCGCGGTCTAACCAAGGCGTGGGATCTAACTCCCTCCCCTTGGAGACCACAGGCGAGTGCCAGAGTGCCAGGGTGGCATTTCTTTGTGCGGCGGTGTTGAGCCAGGGTGTGCCATGGGGGGTGCGGGGAGGCACGGGGACCTCTTATAGTGAGTTGGGGCTTCGTGGGGGGGGGGGGGGGGGGTGTTCGGAGGCTTGAGAGATCGGGATGCCATTTTTAAATGCTGCAATGAGGAGTTCCAGCGAGCGGAGCTCTTCAATGTAGGAAACGGGGCTAAGTTTGGCCTCAACAGGAAGTTCCCCGTTGAGGGCACCAATCTACCGGGATAGGCGTTAGATAGTGGGGTGTTTCTCGATGGAAATACCCGGCTAATCGCACGCTACGGGACTCTGTCCCATTGGGCTAGATTACGCCCATCGAGTAATTAATAAAGATGATCATTTGGGAAATCATAAATTGTGTTTTCCTGGGTCACTCTCAGTGTGCTTATTCACTCACCCACACCCACAGTGTGATAAGTTTCCTTTTGACGTGTTCACCATAAAAGTCACAAAGTAAACAGCGCAGAACAACAACTAGCCTTCCGTTGCTAAAGGTCAATGAGGTTAAAGAAAAAGGGCCTTTTTTGCATATGTCCAGTTTTTGGACTTACAGATAAAGGATACTCGAGCTGTAACATCATTGTAGAGGAGCTTCTTCGAAAGAGTGATCATAATACCATTGAATTCCATGTTACGTTTGGGAATGCCATATTCCAGTTTTAAACACAAAAACATAGCTAATTATATCAGTGTGAGGGAGAGAGCTGCGATTGATCGAGTCAGTAGACTAAAAAATATCAATGGTTAAACAGCGTGAAACGTTTCGAGAGACAATACAATGGGTGGAATTCTATCAGCC
Source organism: Scyliorhinus torazame (assembly GCF_047496885.1). NCBI lineage: Eukaryota > Metazoa > Chordata > Chondrichthyes > Carcharhiniformes > Scyliorhinidae > Scyliorhinus > Scyliorhinus torazame. The sequence goes on along the minus strand of NC_092715.1, from coordinate 265,994,157 downwards.
CGGGGCCGGAGAATCCCCGCGACCGGTGCGAATCGCGGCAAGCGGCCCCGATGCCGGGACGCAATTCTCTGCAGAGTGGAGAATCGGCGCCATTGGCGCCGGCGTGGTTGACGCAGCGCTGGTCGGGGGCCGCTCTACGCGCCCCCCCCCCCCCCCCCGCGCTGATTCTCGTCCTGGGAAGGGCCGAGTGGCCGTCGTAAAAAACCCGAGTCTCGCCGGTGCCGTACAGCAGGACCTCAGCATGGAAGGGTCCAGGGGCGGCCTGTGGGGGGGGGGGGGGTCCGACCCCAGTGGGGGGGGGCTCCGCTGTGGCCTGGCCCGCGATCGGGGCCCACCGATCGGCAGGCCGGCCTCTCGGGCTGGGGGCCTCCTTTCTTCCGCGCCGGCCCCTGTAGCCCTACGCCATGTTCCGTCTGGGCCGGCGCGGAGAAGAGAGTGGCAAGCACGCGTTGGCACCGGTGCCACTGCGCATGCAGCCTTGTGGTGCCCAGATCATGCCAGGATCAGTAGCTGGAGCGGCGTGGTCCACTCCAGTGCCGTGCTGGCCCCCTGTAGGGGCCAGAATTGCTGATCCTGAGGCCGTGTTGACACCATCGAGAACCGCGACGGCGTTTCCGACGGCGTCAACACTTAGCCCCAGGATCACAGAATCCTGCCCTGTATGCTTATCAAAGTTACATCTGATTTAAAACAAAACATTGGAAAATAGAATTAAGGTAGTCTTAACAATGCACTGTGAAATCATAGTATGATCAAACAAAGTCAACATTTCATGAAAGGGAAATTGTATTTGCCAAGTTTATTGTATTTTTTGGTGATGTAATTATAGGATAGATAAAGGGAACCAGTAACTGTGGTATACTTGGATTTCCAAAGGCATTAGGTAAGACATCCTACACAGGGTAAAGTTAATATGTAAGATGAGGGCTTGTGGAGTTGGGGGTAATATATTAGCAAGGCTAGAGAATTGGTTAAAGGGCATTTTGGAAGCAGAGAATGGGGATAAACATGACATTTTCAGGCTGTAATTAGTGGAATTCTACAAGGATCTGTGATTGGGTTCGAGCTATTCACAATCTATATTAATGATTTTGACAAACACAAGTTTGCTGACAATACAAAGCTCGGTGGAAATGGAAGCTGTGAGGAGGACACAAAGAGACAAAAAGAGATATAGACAGGTTAAGTGAGTGGCCAACAAGATGATGAATGTAATACAATGTGGGGATGGTTATTTACTTCGGCAGTAAGAATCAAAAAAACGAATATTTTTTTGAAAGGCGTGAAACTTCTAAATGTCGATTTTCAGAGAGATATGGCATACACTATTCATATCAGTCACAAAGAAAATTAGCATGCAGGTATGGCAAGAAAATGGCATTTTGGCCGTTATTACAAGGTGACTGGAATACAAGAACAATTGTCTTGCTACAATTGGACAGGGATTTAGTGATACCGGACCTGAAGTAATCTACTCAGTTTTGGATGGCATATTTAAGCAAGGGTGAAGTGACCTTGTTCACTAGATTGGTTCCTGGGATGTGAGGGCTGAGTAAATTGGGCCTATGTTCCCTGGGATTTAGAAGAAGGAGATGTGTCCTCAATGAAACAGACAACATACTGAAGAGGCTTGGTAGGGTAGACACTGAAGGGTTGTTTTCCCCCGACTGGGGAATCTAGAACACAGGGGCACAGCCTTCGCACAAGGAAGCCGACCATTCAGGACTGAGATGAGGTGACATTTCTTCATTCAAATGGCTGTGAATCTTTGGAATTCTCTATCCCGGAAAGTTGCGGAGCTCCATGGTTGAGCTTGTTAAGGCTGGGATGGATGGACTTTCAGTCTCTCAGCGAGAGGGACATGGAGAGACAGAGGGACAATGGAATTGAGGAAGACAATCTGCCAATATTGTATTTAATTGCGGAGCGATGGGTTGTAGGGTCCACTCCTACTTCTTGGATTGGATTGGATTGGACTTGTTTATTGTCACGTGTACCGAGGTACAGTGAAAAGTATTTTTCTGCGAGCAGCTCAACAGATCATTAAGTACATGAGAAGAAAAGGGAATAAAAGAAAATACATAATAGGGCAACACAACATATACAATGTAACTACATAAGCACCGGCATCGGATGAAGCATACAGGGTGTAGTGTTAATGAAATCAGTCCATAAGAGGGTCGTTTAGGAGTCTGGTGACAGTGGGGAAGAAGCTGTTTTTGAGTCTGTTCGTGCGTGTTCTCAGACTTCTGTATCTCCTGCCTGATGGAAGAAGTTGGAAGAGTGAGTAAGCCGGGTGGGAGGGGTCTTTGATTATGCTGCCCGCTTTTCCCAGGCAGCGGGACGTGTAGATGGAGTCAATGGATGGGAGGCAGGTTTGTGTGATGGACTGGGCGGTGTTCTCGACTCTCTGAAGTTTCTTGCGGTCCTGGGCCGAGCAGTTACCATACCAGGCTGTGATGCAGCCTGATAGGATGCTTTCTATGGATGCTTTCTATGCTTTCTTATACTTAAATGAAAAACGCAGCATTTCCCTGGGGGCGTTTGAGGACCCATGGCCGAGGACATCACAAATACAGCCAGAAAATAAATAAACACATCCTATACGGCAACAATGCTCACACAGTAATTAAATTGTAATAAGATTACGTATGGCATGATTGCCCCTCTGACGATTATCGAACATACTTTGAAACTGGTAAATGTCTACTGTTGGGTCTATAATCAGATCTGTGACCAGCATTTTATTTACCCAGTACCAGAGCTTCATCCTTCCCACGATGTTCCTTACTATCTACTCCTTCAAAGTTATCGAGGATTGTTTGGAAGAAACTCGACGTCGCCAATGCAATCTCCTCATTTTCCAGGGCCATGATGCGACAGATTTTCTCTAAGCCCACGAAATGCAACACGGCAATCGCCTAGAAACGTAAAATTACAATCAGTTTCGTGCCCAACTCTCCCACACAGAACACACTTAGACATGAATGAAACACTGGAACCGTACGAGGCCATTCAGCCCCTCCAACTGTGCCGCCATCAATGCCGGATCCACCCCACAACTCCACCTTCAGCCTTTCTTTTAAAGTCCTATTTTTAATATAAATTCAGAGTACCCAATTATTTATTTTTTTCCAATTGAGGGGCAATTTAGCATGGCCAATCCATCTAACTTGCATTTGTTTGGGTTGTGGGGGGTGAAACCCACGCAGACACGGGGAGAATGTGCAAACTCCACACGGACAGTGACCCAGGGCTAGGCTTCAAACCCGGGTCCTCAGCGCCGTAGTCTCAGTGCTAACCACTGCGCCACGTGCCACCCTCCATCCTTCAGCCTTAACGAGCAAAAATCTATCCACCTCAGATTTAAAACCAATAACTGATACTGAAACCCTCTATATCCCAGGTAATACAAAACTAATCTCCACTCAGTTTAATCCTGGTGACGTTCTTGTTATACTACATTTCTTCAAAGGCCGATATATCCTTTTGAAAGTGCAATGCCGAGAACTGTACATAGATCTCCAAATATGATCTGAACGGAGCTTGGTATAGCTGTCGCAAAGTATTCTTTTATTTATATTTTCTCCCTCTGGATATCGTCTAATATTCCGTTGGCCTGTTTGATAAGGTTTCTATGGCTGACCATTGCATTTTAGTGATCAGTGTACATAAACTCCTAAATCTCTTGCGATCTCCATTGTTGCTAGTGTTATGGGCCAGGGTTTAGAGAACCCCAAAGTGTATCATGGAGTTCACCTGACCCACAACTTTTACTAGATTGTGGTATGGGGAGCACACGGCCCACTCTACAGGTGTGGTACAGCAGAAATGGAAAAGTATTTTTTAAAGCAAAACAATGTTTATTCTATGAACTCACGTTAACCTTTTTAAAACATACAGTGAACATCTTAACAACCATCAATTCAAATACAACCCCCAAAGAATAAACCATAAATAATCCTTAATAAATTCCCAAACAACATCCAGAAGGCAAAAGAAACATTTTTTAACAGAAGCACATTAGGTTTAAATTCACTACTAAGAACATTTATAATTATGAATTCACCAAATGATCAAGAGATAGTCTTTTCATGGCAGAGAGAACAACAGTACACCTGCTTTGTCTGGCTTCAGCTCCAACACTGAAACAAAACCAAAAAACACAGACACACCCAAGCTTTTCTCAAAGTGAAACTAAAAAGCAGAACCAGAGCTCAGCTCCACCCACATTCTGACATCACTGCAGTAACATAAGCAGCCAAACATTTCCTGAAGTGAAATTTTCATGACACTAGCTTCATAGAATTTACAGTGCAGAAGGAGGCCATTCGGCCCATCGAGTCTGCATCGGCCCTTGGAAAGAGCACCCTACTTAAGCCCACACCTCCACCCTATCCCTGTAACCCCATCTAACCTTTTGGACACTAAGGAGCAATTTAGCATGGCAATGCACCTAGCCTGCACATCTTTGGACGGTGGGAGGAAACCGGATCACCCGGAGGAAACCCACGCACACACGGGGAGAAACTGCAAACTCCACACAGACAGTCATCTGAGGCCGGAATTTAACCTGGGTCCCTGGAGCTGTGAGGCAGCAGTGCTAAGCACTGTGCCGCCGTGCTGGCCCCATATCACCATTTATATGATAAATGTTTTCCAAAATGGACACTGAGCTGTATTGGAATCAAGTTGCCTATCTTTCCTATTCACTTAATCTATCAATGTCCCTTTGTAATTTTATGCTTCCACCTACTCTACTTATTGCATTTTCAGCCTTCTGTATCATCACCAAATTTGATATTCGTCTCTTTATTGTGTTATCTAAGTCATTAAAACATATAGTGGATAGTTGAGATCCCTGCACAAGTCAGGTTTGAGAATATACCCCCTATTGTTAAGGTTGTTTGGTGTCTCACTGAGAGGCACGTTGGCACAGTGGTTAGCATTGCTTCCTCACAGGCCCAGGGATTCGGGTTCAATTCTGACCTCGGGTGACTGTGTGGGGTTTGCACTTTCTCTCTGTGTCTGCGTGGGTTTCCCCCGGGGCTCCGGTCTCTTCCTACAATCCAAAGATGTGCAGGCTAGCATACCCTAAATTGCTCCTTAGTGTCCAAAGGCGGGCAGATTAGGTGGGGTTACGGAGGGTGGGGAAGTGGGCCTAAGTAGGGTGCTCTTTCGGAGGATCGGTGCAGACTTAATGGGCCGAATGGCCCCCTTCTGCACTGGATTCTAAGAGGCTTGCGTGGTTGAACATAAACTGTTTATTTTTAACACACACCTACATATATTTACCCAAGTCATAGCCCGATTTAAGTGCTATCTTCATACCGATTTCTCTCAGACTCTCTCGACACACAATTCACCATCATGTTACTCTTTTTTTAATATAATCTTTTTTAGTGTCACAAGTAGGCTTACATTGACACTGCAATGAAGTTACTGTGAAAAGCCCCTAGTCGCCACACTCCGGCGCATGTTCGGGTACACCGAGGGAGAATTCAGAATGTCCAATTCACCCAACAGCACGTTTTACGGGACTTGTGGGAGGAAACCGGAGAACCCGGAGGAAACCCACGCAGACACGGGGAGAACGTGCAGACTCCACACAGACAGTAACCCAAGCTTGGAATCGAACCCTGGTTCCTGGCGCTGTGAAGCAACAGTGCTAACCACTGTGCTACCGTGGCGGCCATGCTCCCCATCATAACGTGGGTGGCACTATTTCCTCAGTCGCACATTAAAACTTACTAGCCTCAACATCTTCTACTACACCCACTATCCCTACTCTCTGTTTTCTACTGACTTAACCAAGCTCCTAGCCAGGTCAATAATCCAATTCCATGGACCTTCATTTAGCCAACCATCTCTTCGTCAAACCCTGTGAATTTGAAGTTTGGAGGAATTGCAGCGAAAATTATTATCCTCAGAGCAGAGAATCAAAACTTTAATAAAGGTACTCAAAAATATAAAGCGTTTTGATGGAGTAGAGCAGTTTGCAGTGGCTGGAAGATTGGTAACAAAAGGACACAGATTACGGTAATTGGTGACAGCAAAAGAGGCAATATGAGGAACCTTTTCTTTTTTAAACGCAGTAAGTCGCTGTGATCTGGAATGCAGGAAGCAAATTCAATAGTGACTTTCAAAAGGCAGTAGGAGACATATCTGAGGGAGGAGGTTTTACAGGTTTGTGGGGGCGGAGGCAAGGTCTTGAAGGTGTTTGACAGGTAAAATGTAGAGAAGATGATTCTACTTGTGGGGAGCCCAAGGCAAGGGGTTAAAAATAGAAGGCCGTCATCAATAAATCCCATTGGGGAATTCAGGAGGAATCTCTTTGCCCAGAGAGCGGTGAGAATGTGGAACTCGCTACCATGGGGTGTGGCCAAGGTGAAGAGAATCAAGTGTTTAAGGGGGAAGGCTAGATAAACACATGGGTAGAAAGGAAATAGAAGGTTATGCTATTAGAGTGAGCTGAAGAGGGGTGAGGGGAGGCTCAGGCGAAGCGTAAACACCAAGCAGATGGGCCGAATGGTCTGTTTCTCTGCTGTACATTCATTGTAAGCTGCCAATTCTCACCCGTGACTTGTGACGACTGCACATGCCTGCAAGCGTTCTTACTGCAGAGACCATCATCTCTGGTTTTTTCGTTTCGATGAGTTGCATCAGCAGATTAAGACCGTTATTTTGGAAAATCCGTTCTGCACCTGCATCTTCCCTCGCCAGCACAATCAAGTTGTTTGCAGCCTGGTTAAAAAAGAAAACAGTGAAAGGCAGAACATGAGATAATACAGGAAAAAAAATTGTTATCTCAACACAGCTGGCAACAAGCATAATTTGGAATTATGATTGACAGAGAATTTCCCGTGTTGAAGAATTAAGAATCAACATCATTGTTGCCTCTTGGCCTTGTGATAAGAGTCTGGAGGTGGAGAATGGAGGAAGGGGAGAAAGTGGGAAAGGGAAAGTGAGGGAGATGAAGAAAAAAATGAAGGAAATCGAAAGTCATTGCATTAGTGTAGCACCCTCCATCACTTTGGCACATTTGAAGTGTAGTCAGTGTTGCGTTGTCGCTTAGATTTTGTCCCTAAATCTCAGGAATATGTGGCTTTAACGGTTCTCTTCTGTTCAAAAGTTGTGAGCGCTACCCACTAAGGCATAGCAGACCAGCCTGGGAATAACCCGAATTGGCCAATGACACTAAAGCACATACTGAGTCATTTGAAAAAAAGGAATTGCAGGAAATTACGTCAGTTGACAATAATAGTGTTTGTTTTTAAACTTAATGAGCGCTGATTTTCTGACTTGTGTTGGTTGCAATTGACCAGGATTTGCATTGCAGTTTTAATTGGTTTTTTAAATTACTATCAGCACATTAAACTTAAATTTAGAATCATTTTATAAAATATGTCACAACAATTTATAATGCCAGATAATTTGGGTTTAGTCCGAGTTTCAATGGAAGTGGGTTCTGCAGATTCCCATTGATAGGGAGGCACTGTAGCACAGTGGTTAGCACAGTTGCTTCACAGCTCCAGGGTCTCAGGTTCGAGTCCCGGCTTGGGTCACTGTCTGTGGAGAGTCTGCACGTTCTCCCCGTGTGTGCGTGGGTTTCCTCCGGGTGCTCCGGTTTCCTCCCACAGTCCAAAGATGTGCAGGTTAGGTGGATTGGACAGGCTAAATTGCCCTTGGGTTAGGTGGGGTGACTGGGTTACGGGGATAGGGTGGAGGTGTGGGATTAAGTGGGGTGCTCTTTCCAAGAGCCGGTGCAGACTCGATGGGCCAAATGGCATCCTTCTGCACTGTAAATTCCATGATTCTATCTGAGGTCTTCCCAAATGTGCAGTGCAGGTTTCCATGGCATTTGGATTGCATGGAAAATGGGAAGTTTATCAGCAAACATGAATTAGCAGAGGAGTGTGTGGGCCTACCCCACGAGTAGTGGTCGTTGCTGAGACTACAGGCAATCCCATGAAGCGAGGAGCCTGGGTTAGTCCGGGGGTTAGGGTCTCACACAGGCCTCCCAAATTGACCCCGGAAAGGGGGGCTGTGGGATTGTGCGGCAGGCTTAAGAGGTCAGCAGGGAGGGTTAGGGGAGGGGGAGAGTGTCACTTTAAAGGTGCCTGGAACGGGCCAAGGGACCTCCAAATGAAGCTTCACACTTTTCCCAACACCGACTCGCAAAGTTAAAGCAACTGGGCTTCCCGCATGCTGGGAGCTTCTTCCTGCCGTGGGTAAAATGCCAGCAGACATTAAGGGAAAATATGGAGTTCAAAATCACGTAGGGTTCTGACAATAAGGGGAAACATATCAATGGCTTTATTTACACTATCCAAAACCTTCATCATTTTGAAAACCACTATCAATTCTCCCAAACTCCTCTTTGCTCAAAGGAGAACAATCCCAATTCAAAGAACAAAGAACAAAGAAAAGTACTGCACAGGAACAGGCCCTTCGGCCCTCCAAGCCCGCGCCGACCATGCTGCCCGACTAAACTACAATCTTCTGCACTTCCGGGGTCCATATCCCTCTATTCCCATCCTATTCATGTAAAGGGGCTGGTTTAGCACAGTGGGCTAAGACAGCTGGCTTGTAATGCAGCAGGTTCAATTCCCGTTCCAGCCTCCCCGAACAGGCGCCGGAATGTGGCGACTAGGGGCTTTTCACAGTAACCTCATTGAAGCCTACTTCTGACAATAAGCAATTATTATTTGTCAAGGTACCCCTTAAACGTCACTGTTTCCACCACCTCCTCCGGCAGCGAATTCCAGACACCCACTACCCTCTGTGTAAAAAGCTTGTCTCGTACATCTTCTCTAAGCCTTCAGATGGGACCCAATCAATAATTGATCAATGAGTAGCATATCCTCCTTGCTTTCGTACTTTGGATCTCCATCTATAACACTGAGGATCCCAATAAAAACCTTTTCAACTTTTCCTACCAGCTTCAAATCCTCTCTATTCCGACTCCCGCATTAACATTGAATTATTTAGTTTTTCGACAGGAATGTGGGGAGACCAAGAGAGAAGAAGAGGTGAGCACCTGAAAAAGAGGAAATCTATCATCAGCCAAGGCAAAGAAAATTGAAAACTGGACAAACCTTTTCCTTCCTTTCTTTGTCAATGTTCTCATCAAGCAAGACTTCAAACATTCGTTCCACCCTGGAATCAGTGGAGAACTGAATCTTTAACTGTGTGAGGAGAACGGGATACATTTATTACACCAAATAGTGCAAGGAAAAAGTTTATTTGAAAAATTGATAAAGAATAGGGAAATCAGATTGTGTGGATGAACTATCTCCCAAGATCCAAAAACGCAGAATAGCATCTCTTTAGGAATTAACACCCCACTCATTCAATGAGTGGTCTCAGAGATGACACACACGGGAATGGGATTACTGCATCAATGTACACACACGGGAATGGGATTCCTGTATCAATATACACACACAGGAATGGGATTCCTGCATCAATATGCACACACGGAAATGGGATTACAGCATCAATATACACACACGGGAATTGGATTCCTGCATCAATATACACACACGGGAGTGGGATTCCTGCATCAATATGCACACACGGGAGTGGGATTCCTGCATCAATATACACAGATGGGAAAGGGATTACAGCATCAATACACACACACGGGAATGGGATTCCTGCATCAATATACAGACACGGGAATGGGATTACAGCATCAATATACACACACGGGAATGGGATTCCTGCATCAATAGACACACACGGGAATGGGATTACAGCATCAATATAGACACACGGGAATGGGATTCCTGCATCAATATACACACACGGGAATGGGATTCCTGCATCAATATACACACATGGGAATGGGATTACAGCATCAATATAGACACACGGGAATGGAATTCCTGCATCAATATACACACACGGGAATAGGATTACAGCATCAATACACACTCACGGGAATTGGATTACAGCATCAATATACACACATGGGAATAGGATTCCTGCATCAATATACACTCACGGGAATGGGATTACAGCATCAATATACACACACGGGAATGGGATTACAGCATCAATATACACACACGGGAATGGGATTCCTGCATCAATATACACACACGGGAATGGGATTCCGGCATCAATATACACACACGGGAATGGGATTACAGCATCAATATACACACACGGGTATGGGATTACAGCATCAATATACGCACACGGGAATGGGATTACAGCCTCAATATACACACACGGGAATGGGATTACAGCATCAATATACACACACGGGAATGGGATTCCTGCATCAATACACACACACGGGAATGGGATTCCTGAATAAATATACACACACGGGAATGGGATTACAGCATCACTATAAACATACAGGAATGGGATTCCTGCATCAATATACACACACGGGAATGGGATTCCTGTATCAATATGCACACACGGGAATGGTATTACAGCATCAATATACTCACAGGAATGGGATTACAGCATCAAAATACACACACGGGAATGGGATTACAGCATCAATATACACTCACGGGAATGGGATTACAGCATCAATATACACACACGGGAATGGGATTCCTGCATCAATATACACACACGTGGATGGTATTACAGCATCAATATACACAGACGGGAATGGGATTACTGCATCAATATACACACACGGGAATGGGATTACAGCATGAATGTACACACACGGGAATGGGATTACAGCATCAATATACACACACGGGAATGGGATTACAGCATCAATATACACACACGGGAATGGGATTCCTGCATCAATATACACACACGGGAATGGGATTACAGCATCAATATACACACACGGAAATGGGATTACAGCATCAATATACACACACGGGAATGGGATTGCAGTATCAATATACACACACGGGAATGGGATTACAGCATCAATATACACACACGGGAATGGGATTCCTGCATCAATATACACATATGGGAATGGGATTCCTGAATAAATATACACACACGGGAATGGGATTATAATTTCACTATAAACACATGGGAATGGTATTCCTGCATCAAAATACACACACGGAATGGGATTCCTGCATCAATATACACACACGGGAATGGGATTACAGCATCAATATACACACACGGGAATGGGATTACTGCATCTATATACGCACACGGGAATGGGATTACTGCATCAATATACGCACATGGGAATGGGATTACAGCATCAATATACACACACGGGAAAGGGATTACTGCATCAATATACACACACAGGAATGGGATTCCTGCATCAATATACACACACGGGAATGGGATTACAGCATCAATATACACACACAGGAATGGGATTCCTTGATCAATATACACACATGGGAATGGGATTGCTGCATCAATATACACACACGGAAATGGGATTACAACATCAATATACACACACGGGAAAGGGATTACTGCATCAATATACACACACAGGAATGGGATTCCTGCATCAATATACACACACGGGAATGGGATTACTGCATCAATATACACACACGGGAATGGGATTACTGCATCAATATACACACATGGGAATGGGATTACAGCATCAATATACACACACGGGAATGGGATTACAGCATCAATATACACACACGGGAATGGGATTCCTGTATCAATATACACACACGGGAATGGGTTTACAGCATCAATATACGCACACGGGAATGGGATTCCTGTATCAATATACACACACGGGAATGGGATTACAGCATCAATATACACACAGGGGAATGGGATTACAACATCAATATACACACACGGGAATGGGATTACAACAACTATATACACACACGGGAATGGGATTACAGCATTAATATACACACACACGAATGGGATTACTGCATCAATATACACACACGGGAATGGGATTACAGCATCAATATGCACACACAGGAATGGGATTCCTGCATCAATATACACACACGGGAATGGGATTACAGCAGTAATATACAAACACGGGAATGGGAATACAGCACCAATATACACACACGGGAATGGGATTACAGCATCAATATACACACACGGGAATGGGATTACAGCATCAGTATACACACACGGGAATGGGATTCCTGCATCAATATACAAACACGCGAATGGGATTCCTGAATAAATATACACACACGGGAATGGGATTTCTGAATAAATATACACACACGGGAATGGGATTACAGCATCACTATAAACACATGGGAATGGGATTCCTGCATCAATATACACACATGGGAATGGGATTACAGCATCAATATACACACAGGGGAATGGGATTACAACATAAATATACACACACGGGAATGAGATTACAGCATCAATATACACACACGGGAATGGGATTACAGCATCAATATACACACACGGGAATGGGATTACAGCATCAATATACACACACGGGAATGGGATTCCTGCACCAATATACACACACGGGAATGGGAATACAGCATCAATATACACAGATGGGAATGGGATTACAGCATCAATATACACACACGGGAATGGGGTTACAGTGTCAATATACACACACGGGAATGGGATTACAGCATCAATATACACACACGGGAATGGGATTCCTGCATCAATATACACACACGGGAATGGGATTACTGCATCAACATACACACACGGGAATGGGATTACAGCATCAATATACACACACGGGAATGGAATTCCTGTATCAATATACACACACCGGAATTGGATTACAGCATCAATATGCACACAGGGGAATGGGATTACAACATCAATATACACACACGGGAATGGGATTACAGCATCAATATACACACACGGGAATGGGATTCCTGCATCAATATACACACACGGAATGGGATTCCTGTATCAAGAAACACACGGGAATGGGATTACAGCATCAATATACACACACGGGAATGGGATTCCTGTATCAATATACACACACCGGAATGGGATTACATCATCAATATACACACAGGGGAATGGGATTACAACATCAATATACACACACGGGAATGGGATTACAGCATCAATATACACACACGGGAATGGGATTCCTGCATCAATATACACACACGGGAATGGGATTCCTGCAGCAATATACACACACGGGAATGGGATTAAAGTATCAATATACACACACGGGAATGGGATTACAGCATCAATATACACACACGGGAATGGAATTACAGCATCAATATACACACACGGGAATGGGATTCCTGCATCAATATACACACACGGGAATGGGATTCCTGAATAAATATACACACACGGGAATGGGATTAAAGTATCACTATAAACACACGGGAATGGGATTCCTGCATCAATATACACACACGGGAATGGGATTACAGCATCAATATACACACACGTGAATGGGATTACAGCATCAAAATACACACACGGGAATGGGATTCCTGCATCAATATACACACACCGGAATGGGATTACAGCATCAATATACACACAGGGGAATGGGATTACAGCATCAATATACACACACGGGAATGGGATTCCTGAATCAATATACAGACACGGGAATCGGATTCCTGCAGCAATATACACACACGGGAATGGGATTCCTGAATCAATATACAGACACGGGAATCGGATTCCTGCAGCAATATACACACACGGGAATGGGATTACAGCATCAATATACACACACGTGAATGGGATTACAGCATCAAAATACACACACGGGAATGGGATTCCTGCATCAATATACACACACCGGAATGGGATTACAGCATCAATATACACACACGGGAATGGGATTACAGCATCAATATACACACACGGGAATGGGATTCCAGTATCAATATCCACACACGGGAATGGGATTACAGCATCAATATACACACAGGGGAATGGGATTACAACATCAATATACACACACGGGAATGGCATTACAGCATCAAGATACACTCACGGGAATGGGATTACAGCATCAATATACACACACGAGAATGGGATTCCTGCATCAGTATACACATACGGGAATGGGATTCCTGCATCAATATGCACACACGGGAATGGGATTACAGCATCAATATACACACACGGGAATGGGATTCCTGCATCAATATACAAACACGGGAATGGGATTCCTGCATCAATATACACACACGGGAATGGGATTCCTGCATCAATATACACACACTGGAATCGGATTCCTGAATCAATATACACACAGGGGAATGGGATTACAGCATCAATATACACATACAGGAATGGGATTCCTGCATCAATATATACACACGGGAATGGGATTCCTGCATCAATATAGACACACAGGAATGGGATTCCTGCATCAATATACACACACGGGAATGGGATTACAGCATCAATATACACACACGGGAATGGGATTCCTGCATCAATATACACACACGGGAATGGGTTTCCTGCATCAATATACACACACGGGAATGGGATTACAGCATCAATATACACACACGGGAATGGGATTACAGCATCAATATACACACAGGGGAATGGGATTACAGCATCAATATACACACACGGGAATGGGTTTCCTGCGTCAATATACACACACAGTAATGGGATTACAGCATCAATATAGACACACGGGAATGAGATTACAGCATCAATATACACACATGGGAATGGGATTACTGCATCAATATACACACACGGGAATGGGATTACAGCATCAATATGCACACACGGGAATGGGATTACTGCATCAACATACACACACGGGAATGGGTTTACTGCATCAATATACACACACAGGAATGGGATTCCTGCATCAATATACACACACGGGAATGGGATTCCTGCATCAATATACACACACGGGAATGGGATTCCTGCATCAATATACACACACGGAAATGGGATTACAGCATCAATATACACACACGGGAATGGGATTCCTGCATCAATATACACACACGGGAATGGGATTCCTGCATCAATATACACACACGGGAATGGGATTCCTGCATCAATATACACACAAGGGAATGAGATTCCTGAATCAATATACGCACACGGGAATGGGATTACAGCATCAATATACACACACAGGAATGGGATTACAACATCAATATATACACACGGGAATGGGATTCCTGCATCAATATAGACACACGGGAATGGGATTCCTGCATCAATATACTCACACGGGAATGGGATTCCTGCATCAATATACACACACGGGAATAGGATTACAGCATCAATATACACACACGGGAATGGGATTCCTGCATCAATATACACACGGGAATGGGATTCCTGAATCAATATACACACACGGGAATGGGATTCCTGCACCAATATACACACACAGGAATGGGAATACAGCATCAATATACACACATTGGAATGGGATTACAGCATCAATATACACACACGGGAATGGGATTACAGCATCAATATACACACACGGGAACGGAATTCCTGCATCAATACACACACACGGGAATGGGATTCCTGCATCAATATACACACACGGGAATGGGATTACAGCATCAATATAAACACCTGGGAATGGGATTCCTGCATCAATATACACACACGGGAATGGGATTACAGCATCAATATAAACACACGGGAATGGGATTCCTGCATCAATATACACACATGGGAATGGGTTTCCTGCATCAATATTCACACACGGGAATGGGATTCCTGCATCAATATACACACACGGGAATGGAATTACAGCATCAATATACCACACGGGAATGGGATTACAGCATCAATATAAACACACAGGAATGGGATTACAGCATCAATATACACACACGGAATGGGATTACTGCATCAATATACACACACGGTAATGGGATTACAGCATCAATATACACACACGGGAATGGGATTACTGCATCAATATACACACACAGGAATGGGATTACAGCATCAATATACACACACGGGAATGGGATGACAGCATCAATATAAACACACAGGAATGGGATTACAGCATCAATATACACACACGGGAATGGGATTACAGCATCAATATACACACACGGGAATGGGATTACAGCATCAATATACACACGGGAATGGGATTCCTGCATCAATATACACACACGGGAATGGGGTTACTGCATCAATATACACACACGGGAATGGGATTACTGCATCAATATACACACACGGGAATGGGGTTACAGCATCAATATACACACACGGGAATGGGATTACAGCATCAATATACACACACGGGAATGGGATTACAGCATCAATATTCGCACACGGGAATGGGATTCCTGAATAAATATACACACACGGGAATGGGATTACAGCATCAATACACACAGACGGGAATGGGATTACTGCATCAATATGCACTCACGGGAATGGGATTACAGCATCAATATACACACACGGGAATGGGATTCCTGAATACATATACACACACGGGAATGGGATTACAGCATCACTATAAACACACGGGAATGGGATTCCTGCATCAATATATACACACGGGAATGGGATTCCTGCATCAATATAGACACACAGGAATGGGATTCCTGCATCAATATACACACACGGGAATGGGATTACAGCATCAATATACACACACGGGAATGGGATTCCTGCATCTATATACACACACGGGAATGGGTTTCCTGCATCAATATACACACACGGGAATGGGATTACAGCATCAATATACACACACGGGAATGGGATTACAGCATCAATATACACACAGGGGAATGGGATTACAGCATCAATATACACACACGGGAATGGGTTTCCTGCGTCAATATACACACACAGTAATGGGATTACAGCATCAATATAGACACACGGGAATGAGATTACAGCATCAATATACACACATGGGAATGGGATTACTGCATCAATATACACACACGGGAATGGGATTACAGCATCAATATGCACACACGGGAATGGGATTACTGCATCAACATACACACACGGGAATGGGTTTACTGCATCAATATACACACACGGGAATGGGATTCCTGCATCAATATACACACACGGGAATGGGATTCCTGCATCAATATACACACACGGGAATGGGATTCCTGCATCAATATACACACACGGAAATGGGATTACAGCATCAATATACACACACGGGAATGGGATTCCTGCATCAATATACACACACGGGAATGGGATTCCTGCATCAATATACACACACGGGAATGGGATTCCTGCATCAATATACACACAAGGGAATGAGATTCCTGAATCAATATACGCACACGGGAATGGGATTACAGCATCAATATACACACACAGGAATGGGATTACAACATCAATATATACACACGGGAATGGGATTCCTGCATCAATATAGACACACGGGAATGGGATTCCTGCATCAATATACTCACACGGGAATGGGATTCCTGCATCAATATACACACACGGGAATAGGATTACAGCATCAATATACACACACGGGAATGGGATTCCTGCATCAATATACACACGGGAATGGGATTCCTGAATCAATATACACACACGGGAATGGGATTCCTGCACCAATATACACACACAGGAATGGGAATACAGCATCAATATACACACATTGGAATGGGATTACAGCATCAATATACACACACGGGAATGGGATTACAGCATCAATATACACACACGGGAACGGAATTCCTGCATCAATACACACACACGGGAATGGGATTCCTGCATCAATATACACACACGGGAATGGGATTACAGCATCAATATAAACACCTGGGAATGGGATTCCTGCATCAATATACACACACGGGAATGGGATTACAGCATCAATATAAACACACGGGAATGGGATTCCTGCATCAATATACACACATGGGAATGGGTTTCCTGCATCAATATTCACACACGGGAATGGGGTTCCTGCATCAATATACACACACGGGAATGGAATTACAGCATCAATATACCACACGGGAATGGGATTACAGCATCAATATAAACACACAGGAATGGGATTACAGCATCAATATACACACACGGAATGGGATTACTGCATCAATATACACACACGGTAATGGGATTACAGCATCAATATACACACACGGGAATGGGATTACTGCATCAATATACACACACAGGAATGGGATTACAGCATCAATATACACACACGGGAATGGGATGACAGCATCAATATAAACACACAGGAATGGGATTACAGCATCAATATACACACACGGGAATGGGATTACAGCATCAATATACACACACGGGAATGGGATTACAGCATCAATATACACACGGGAATGGGATTCCTGCATCAATATACACACACGGGAATGGGGTTACTGCATCAATATACACACACGGGAATGGGATTACTGCATCAATATACACACACGGGAATGGGGTTACAGCATCAATATACACACACGGGAATGGGATTACAGCATCAATATACACACACGGGAATGGGATTACAGCATCAATATTCGCACACGGGAATGGGATTCCTGAATAAATATACACACACGGGAATGGGATTACAGCATCAATACACACAGACGGGAATGGGATTACTGCATCAATATGCACTCACGGGAATGGGATTACAGCATCAATATACACACACGGGAATGGGATTCCTGAATACATATACACACACGGGAATGGGATTACAGCATCACTATAAACACACGGGAATGGGATTCCTGCATCAATATACACACACGGGAAAGGGATTACAGCATCAAGATACACACACGAATATGGGATTCCTGCATGAATATACACACGCGGGAATGGCATTCTTGCATCCACATACACACACGGGAATGGGATTACAGCACCAATATACACACACGGGAATGGGATTCCTGCATCAATATACACACACGGGAATGGGATTCCTGAATCAGTATACACACATGGGAATCGGATTCCTGCATCAATATACACACACGAGAATGGGAATACAGCATCAATATCAACACACGGGAATGGGATTACAGCATCAATATACACACACGGGAATGGGATTACAGCATCAATATACACACACGGGAAAGGGATTCCTGCAACAATATACACACACGGGAATGGGATTCCTGCATCAATATACACTCACGGGAATGGGATTACGGCATCAATATAAACACACGGGAATGGGATTCCTGCATCAATATACAATCACGGGAATGGGATTACAGCATCAATATAAACACACGGGAATGGGATTCCTGCATCAATATACACACACGGGAATGGGTTTCCTGCATCAATATACACACACGGGAATGGAATTACAGCATCAATACACACACAGGGGAATGGGATTACAGCATCAATATACACACACGGAAAGGGATTACTGCATCAATATACACACACGGGAATGGGATTACAGCATCAATATACACACAGGGGAATGGGATTACAGCATCAATATACAGACACGGGAATGGGATTACAGCATCAATATACACACACGGGAATGGGACTACTGCATCAATATACACACATGGGAATGGGATTGCAGCATCAATATACACACATGGGAATGGGATTACAGCATCAATATATACACACAGAATGGGATTACAGCATCAATATACACACACGGGAATGGGATTACAGCATCAATATACAAGCACGGGAATGGGATTCCTGCATCAATATACACACACGGGAATGGGGTTTCTGCATCAATATACGCACACGGGAATGGGATTACTGCATCAATATACACACACGGGAATGGGATTACAGCATCAATATACACACACGGGAATGGGATTACTGCATCAATATACACACACGGGAATGGGATTACAGGATCAATATTTGCACACGGGAATGGGATTCCTGAATCAGTATACACACATGGGAATCGGATTCCTGCATCAATATACACACACGAGAATGGGAATACAGCATCAATATCAACACACGGGAATGGGATTATAGCATCAATATACACACACGGGAATGGGATTACAGCATCAATATACACACACGGGAACGGGATTCCTGCAACAATATACACACACGGGAATGGGATTCCTGCATCAATATACACTCACGGGAATGGGATTACGGCATCAATATAAACACACGGGAATGGGATTCCTGCATCAATATACAATCACGGGAATGGGATTACAGCATCAATATAAACACACGGGAATGGGATTCCTGCATCAATATACACACACGGGAATGGGTTGCCTGCATCAATATACACACACGGGAATGGAATTACAGCATCAATACACACACGAATATTGGATTCCTGCATGAATATACACACACGGGAATGGGATTCCTGCATCCATACACACACACGGGAATGGCATTACTGCATCAATATACACACACGGGAATGGGATTACAGCATCATTACACGCACACGGGAATGGGATTACTGCATCAATATACACACACGGAAATTGGATTATAGCATCAATATACGCACACCGGAATGGGATTACTGCATCAACATGCACACACTGGAATGGGATTACAACATCAATATTCACACACGGGAATGGGATTCCTGAATACATATACACACACGGGAATGGGATTACAGCATCAATATACACAAACGGGAAAGGGATTACAGCATCAAGATACACACACGAATATGGGATTCCTGCATGAATATACACACGCGGGAATGCGATTACAGCATCAATATACAGACACGGGATTGGGATTCCTGCATCAATATACACACACGGGAATGGGATTCCTGAATCAATATACACACACGGGAATGGGATTCCTGCATCAATATACACACACGGGAATGGGATTACAGCATCAATATAAACACACGGGAATGGGATTACAGCATCAATATAGACACACGGGAACGGGATTCCTGCATCAATATACACACACGAGAATGGGATTACAGCATCAATATACACACACGGGAATGGGATTACAGCATTAATATATACACACACGGAATGGGATTACTGCATCAAGATTACACACACAGTAATGGGATTACAGCATCAATATACACACAGGGGAATGGGATTACAGCATCAATATACACACATGGGAATGGGATTCGTGCATCAATATACACACACAGGAATGGGATTCCTGCATCAATATATACACACGGGAATGGGATTCCTGCATCAATATAGACACACGGGAATGGGATTCCTGCATCAATATACACACACGGGAATGGGATGACAGCATCAATATACACACACGGGAATGGGATTCCTGCATCAATATACACACATGGGAATGGGATTGCAGCATCAATATACACACACGGGAATGGGATTACAGCATCAATATATACACACAGAATGGGATTACAGCATCAATATACACACACGGGAATGGGATTACAGCATCAATATACACGCACGGGAATGGGATTCCTGCATCAATATACACACACGGGAATGGGGTTTCTGCATCAATATACGCACACGGGAATGGGATAACTGCATCAATATACACACACGGGAATGGGATTACAGCATCAATATACACACACGGGAATGGGATTACTGCATCAATATACACACACGGGAATGGGATTACAGCATCAATATTTGCACACGGGAATGGGATTCCTGAATAAATATACACACACGGGAATGGGATTACAGCATCAATATACACACACAGTAATGGGATTACTGCATCAATATACACACACGGGAATGGGATTACAGCATCAATATACACACACGGGAATGGGATTACTGCATCAATATACACACACGGAAATGGGATTACAGCATCAATATACACACACGGGAATGGGATTACTGCATCAATATTCACACACGGGAATGGGATTCCTGAATACATATACACACACGGGAATGGGATTACAGCATCACTATAAACATACGGGAATGGGATTCCTGCATCAATATACACACACTGGAAAGGGATTACAGCATCAAGATACACACACGAATATGGGATTCCTGCATGAATATACACACACGGGAATGGGATTCCTGCATCCATACACACACACGGGAATGGGATTACTGCATCAATATACACACACGGGAATGGGATTACAGCATCATTACACGCACACGGGAATGGGATTACTGCATCAATATACACACACGGAAATTGGATTATAGCATCAATATACGCACACCGGAATGGGATTACTGCATCAACATGCACACACTGGAATGGGATTACAACATCAATATTCACACACGGGAATGGGATTCCTGAATACATATACACACACGGGAATGGGATTACAGCATCAATATACACAAACGGGAAAGGGATTACAGCATCAAGATACACACACGAACATGGGATTCCTGCATGAATATACACACGCGGGAATGCGATTACAGCATCAATATACAGACACGGGATTGGGATTCCTGCATCAATATACACACACGGGAATGGGATTCCTGAATCAATATACACACACGGGAATGGGATTCCTGCATCAATATACACACACGGGAATGGGATTACAGCATCAATATAAACACACGGGAATGGGATTACAGCATCAATATAGACACACGGGAACGGGATTCCTGCATCAATATACACACACGGGAATGGGATTACAGCATCAATATACACACACGGGAATGGGATTACAGCATCAATATACACACACGGAATGGGATTACTGCATCAAGATTACACACACAGTAATGGGATTACAGCATCAATATACACACAGGGGAATGGGATTACAGCATCAATATACACACATGGGAATGGGATTTGTGCATCAATATACACACACAGGAATGGGAATCCTGCATCAATATATACACACGGGAATGGGATTCCTGCATCAATATAGACACACGGGAATGGGATTCCTGCATCAATATACACACACGGGAATGGGATTACAGCATCAATATACACACACGGGAATGGGATTCCTGCATCAATATACACACACGGGAATGGGTTTCCTGCATCAATATACACACACGGGAATGGGATTACAGCATCAATATACACACACGGGAATGGGATTCCTGCATCAATATACACACACGGGAATGGGATTCCTGCTTCAATATACACACACGGGAATGCGATTCCTGCTTCAATATACACAAACGGGAATGGGATTACTGCATCAATATACACTCACGGGATTGCGATTCCTGCTTCAATATACACAAACGGGAATGGGATTACAGCATCAATATACACACACGGGAATGGGATTACTGCATCAATATACACACGGGAATGGGGTTACTGCATCAATATACGCACACGGGAATGGGATTACTGCATCAATATACACACATGGGAATGGGATTACAGCATCAATATACACACACGGAAAGGGATTACTGCATCAATATACGCACACGGAAATGGGATTACTGCATCAATATACACACATGGGAATGGGATTACAGCATCAATATACACACACGGGAATGGGATTACTGCATCAATATACACACACGGGAATGGGATTACAGCATCAATATACACAAACGGGAATGGGATTACAGCATCAATATACACACACGGGAATGGGATTACTGCATCAATATACACACGGGAATGGGGTTACTGCATCAATATACGCACACGGGAATGGGATTACTGCATCAATATACACACATGGGAATGGGATTACAGCATCAATATACACACACGGAAAGGGATTACTGCACCAATATACGCACACGGAAATGGGATTACTGCATCAATATACACACATGGGAATGGGATTACAGCATCAATATACACACACGGGAATGGGATTACTGCATCAATATACACACATGGGAATGGGATTCCTGAATAAATATACACACACGGGAATGGGATTACAGCATCAATACACACACGCGGGAATGGGATTACAGCATCAATATACACACACGGGAATGGGATTCCTGAATCAATATACACACATGGGAATCGGATTCCTGCATCAATATACACACACGAGAATGGGAATACAGCATCAATATCCACACACGGGAATGGGATTACAGCATCAATATACACACACGGGAATGGGATTACAGCATCAATATACACACACGGGAACGGGATTCCTGCAACAGTATACACACACGGGAATGGGATTCCTGCATCAATATACACACACGGGAATGGGATTACAGCATCAATATACACACACAGTAATGGGACTACTGCATCAATATACACACACGGGAATGGGATTACAGCATCAATATACACACACGGGAATGGGATTACTGCATCAATATACACACACGGAAATGGGATTACAGCATCAATATACACACACGGGAATGGGATTACTGCATCAATATTCACACACGGGAATGGGATTCCTGAATACATATACACACACGGGAATGGGATTACAGCATCACTATAAACATACGGGAATGGGATTCCTGCATCAATATACACACACGGGAAAGGGATTACAGCATCAAGATACACACACGAATATTGGATTCCTGCATGAATATACACACACGGGAATGGGATTCCTGCATCCATACACACACACGGGAATGGCATTACTGCATCAATATACACACACGGGAATGGGATTACAGCATCATTACACGCACACGGGAATGGGATTACTGCATCAATATACACACACGGAAATTGGATTATAGCATCAATATACGCACACCGGAATGGGATTACTGCATCAACATGCACACACTGGAATGGGATTACAACATCAATATTCACATACGGGAATGGGATTCCTGAATACATATACACACACGGGAATGGGATTACAGCATCAATATACACAAACGGGAAAGGGATTACAGCATCAAGATACACACACGAATATGGGATTCCTGCATGAATATACACACGCGGGAATGCGATTACACCATCAATATACAGACACGGGATTGGGATTCCTGCATCAATATACACACACGGGAATGGGATTCCTGAATCAATATACACACACGGGAATGGGATTCCTGCATCAATATACACACACGGGAATGGGATTACAGCATCAATATAAACACACGGGAATGGGATTACAGCATCAATTTAAACACATGGGAACGGGATTCCTGCATCAATATACACACACGGGAATGGGATTACAGCATCAATATACACACACGGGAATGGGATTACAGCATTAATATATACACACACGGAATGGGATTACTGCATCAAGATTACACACACAGTAATGGGATTACAGCATCAATATACACACAGGGGAATGGGATTACAGCATCAATATACACACATGGGAATGGGATTCGTGCATCAATATACACACACAGGAATGGGATTCCTGCATCAATATATACACACGGGAATGGGATTCCTGCATCAATATAGACACACGGGAATGGGATTCCTGCATCAATATACACACACGGGAATGGGATTACAGCATCAATATACACACACGGGAATGGGATTCCTGCATCAATATACACACATGGGAATGGGATTGCAGCATCAATATACACACACGGGAATGGGATTACAGCATCAATATATACACACAGAATGGGATTACAGCATCAATATACACACACGGGAATGGGATTACAGCATCAATATACACGCACGGGAATGGGATTCCTGCATCAATATACACACACGGGAATGGGGTTTCTGCATCAATATACGCACACGGGAATGGGATTACTGCATCAATATACACACACGGGAATGGGATTACAGCATCAATATACACACACGGGAATGGGATTACTGCATCAATATTCACACACGGGAATGGGATTCCTGAATACATATACACACACGGGAATGGGATTACAGCATCACTATAAACATACGGGAATGGGATTCCTGCATCAATATACACACACTGGAAAGGGATTACAGCATCAAGATACACACACGAATATGGGATTCCTGCATGAATATACACACACGGGAATGGGATTCCTGCATCCATACACACACACGGGAATGGGATTACTGCATCAATATACACACACGGGAATGGGATTACAGCATCATTACACGCACACGGGAATGGGATTACTGCATCAATATACACACACGGAAATTGGATTATAGCATCAATATACGCACACCGGAATGGGATTACTGCATCAACATGCACACACTGGAATGGGATTACAACATCAATATTCACACACGGGAATGGGATTCCTGAATACATATACACACACGGGAATGGGATTACAGCATCAATATACACAAACGGGAAAGGGATTAAAGCATCAAGATACACACACGAATATGGGATTCCTGCATGAATATACACACGCGGGAATGCGATTACAGCATCAATATACAGACACGGGATTGGGATTCCTGCATCAATATACACACACGGGAATGGGATTCCTGAATCAATATACACACACGGGAATGGGATTCCTGCATCAATATACACACACGGGAATGGGATTACAGCATCAATATAAACACACGGGAATGGGATTACAGCATCAATATAGACACACGGGAACGGGATTCCTGCATCAATATACACACACGGGAATGGGATTACAGCATCAATATACACACACGGGAATGGGATTACAGCATCAATATACACACACGGAATGGGATTACTGCATCAAGATTACACACACAGTAATGGGATTACAGCATCAATATACACACAGGGGAATGGGATTACAGCATCAATATACACACATGGGAATGGGATTTGTGCATCAATATACACACACAGGAATGGGATTCCTGCATCAATATATACACACGGGAATGGGATTCCTGCATCAATATAGACACACGGGAATGGGATTCCTGCATCAATATACACACACGGGAATGGGATTACAGCATCAATATACACACACGGGAATGGGATTCCTGCATCAATATACACACACGGGAATGGGTTTCCTGCATCAATATACACACACGGGAATGGGATTACAGCATCAATATACACACACGGGAATGGGATTCCTGCATCAATATACACACACGGGAATGGGATTCCTGCTTCAATATACACACACGGGAATGCGATTCCTGCTTCAATATACACAAACGGGAATGGGATTACTGCATCAATATACACTCACGGGATTGCGATTCCTGCTTCAATATACACAAACGGGAATGGGATTACAGCATCAATATACACACACGGGAATGGGATTACTGCATCAATATACACACGGGAATGGGGTTACTGCATCAATATAGGCACACGGGAATGGGATTACTGCATCAATATACACACATGGGAATGGGATTACAGCATCAATATACACACACGGAAAGGGATTACTGCATCAATATACGCACACGGAAATGGGATTACTGCATCAATATACACACATGGGAATGGGATTACAGCATCAATATACACACACGGGAATGGGATTACTGCATCAATATACACACACGGGAATGGGATTACAGCATCAATATACACAAACGGGAATGGGATTACAGCATCAATATACACACACGGGAATGGGATTACTGCATCAATATACACACGGGAATGGGGTTACTGCATCAATATACGCACACGGGAATGGGATTACTGCATCAATATACACACATGGGAATGGGATTACAGCATCAATATACACACACGGAAAGGGATTACTGCATCAATATACGCACACGGAAATGGGATTACTGCATCAATATACACACATGGGAATGGGATTACAGCATCAATATACACACACGGGAATGGGATTACTGCATCAATATACACACATGGGAATGGGATTCCTGAATAAATATACACACACGGGAATGGGATTACAGCATCAATACACACACGCGGGAATGGGATTACAGCATCAATATACACACACGGGAATGGGATTCCTGAATCAATATACACACATGGGAATCGGATTCCTGCATCAATATACACACACGAGAATGGGAATACAGCATCAATATCCACACACGGGAATGGGATTACAGCATCAATATACACACACGGGAATGGGATTACAGCATCAATATACACACACGGGAACGGGATTCCTGCAACAGTATACACACACGGGAATGGGATTCCTGCATCAATATACACTCACGGGAATGGGATTACAGCATCAATATAAACACACGGGAATGGGATTCCTGCATCAATATAAACACACGGGAATGGGATTCCTGCATCAATATACACACACGGGAATGGGTTTCCTGCATCAATATACACACACGGGAATGGGATTACAGCATCAATACACACACACGGGAATGGGATTACAGCATCAATATACACACACGGAAAGGGATTACTGCATCTATATACACACACGGGAATGGGATTACAGCATCAATATACAGACACGGGAACGGGATTACAGCATCAATATACACACACGGGAATGGGATTACTGCATCAATATACACACATGGGAATGGGATTACAGCATCAATATACACACACGGGAATGGGATTACAGCATCAATAAATACACACAGAATGGGATTACAGCATCAATATACACACACGGGAATGGGATTACAGCATCAATATACACACAGGGCAATGGGATTACAGCATCAATATACACACACGGGAATGGGATTCCTGCGTCAATATACACACACAGTAATGGGATTACAGCATCAATATACACACATGGGAATGGGATTACAGCATCAATATACACACACGGGAATGGGATTACAGCATCAATATGCACACACAGGAATGGGATTACAGCATCAATATACACACACGGGAATGGGATTACTGCATCAATATGCACACACGGGAATGGGATTACAGCATCAATATACACACACGGGAATGGGATTACTGCATCAATATACACACACGGGAATGGGAATACAGCATCAATATACACACACGGGAATGGGATTTCAGCATCAATATACACACACGGGATTGGGATTACAGCATCAATATACACACACGTGAATGGGATTACAGCATCAATATACACACACGGGAATGGGATTCCTGCATCAAAATACACACACGGGAATGGGTTTCCTGCATCAATATACACACACGGTAATGGGATTACAGCATCAATATACACACACGGGAATGGGATTCCTGCATCAATATACACACACGGGAATGGGATTCCTGCTTCAATATACACACACGGGAATGCGATTCCTGCTTCAATATACACACACGGGAATGGGATTACTGCATCAATATACACTCACGGGAATGGGATTCCTGAATCAATATACACACACGGGAATGGGATTACAGCATCAATATACACACACGGGAATGGGATTCCTGCATCAATATACGCACACGGGAATGGGGTTACTGCATCAATATACGCACACGGGAATGGGATTACTGCATCAATATACACACACGGGAATGGGATTACAGCATCAATATACACACACGGGAATGGGATTACTGCATCAATATACACACATGGGAATGGGATTCCTGAATAAATATACACACACGGGAATGGGATTACAGCATCAATACACACACACGGGAATGGGATTACTGCATCAATATTCACACACGGGAATGGGATTCCTGAATACATATACACACACGGGAATGGGATTACAGCATCACTAAAATCACACGGGAATGGGATTCCTGCATCAATATACACACACGGGAAAGGGATTACAGCATCAAGATACACACACGAATATGGGATTCCTGCATGAATATACACACGCGGGAATGGCATTCCTGCATCCATATCCACACGCGGGAATGGGATTACAGCATCAATATACACACACGGGAATGGGATTACAGCATCAATATACACACACGGGAACGGGATTCCTGCAACAGTATACACACACGGGAATGGGATTCCTGCATCAATATACACTCACGGGACTGGGATTACAGCATCAATATAAACACACGGGAATGGGATTCCTGCATCAATATAAACACACGGGAATGGGATTCCTGCATCAATATACACACACGGGAATGGGTTTCCTGCATCAATATACACACACGGGAATGGGATTACAGCATCAATACACACACACGGGAATGGGATTACAGCATCAATATACACACACGGAAAGGGATTACTGCATCAATATACACACACGGGAATGGGGTTACAGCATCAATATACACACAGGGGAATGGGATTACAGCATCAATATACAGACACGGGAATGGGATTACAGCATCAATATACACACACGGGAATGGGATTACTGCATCAATATACACACATGGGAATGGGATTGCAGCATCAATATACACACACGGGAATGGGATTACAGCATCAATATATACACACAGAATGGGATTACAGCATCAATATACACACACGGGAATGGGATTACAGCATCAATATACACGCACGGGAATGGGATTACAGCATCAATATATACACACAGAATGGGATTACAGCATCAATATACACACACGGGAATGGGATTACAGCATCAATATCCACGCACGGGAATGGGATTCCTGCATCAATATACACACACGGGAATGGGGTTTCTGCATCAATATACGCACACGGGAATGGGATTACTGCATCAATATACACACACGGGATTGGGATTACTGCGTCAATATACACACACGGGAATGGGATTACAGCATCAATATTCGCACACGGGAATGGGATTCCTGAATAAATATACACACACGGGAATGGGATTACAGCATCAATACACACACACGGGAATGGGATTACTGCATCGATATACACACACGGGAATGGGATTACAGCATCAATATACGCACACGGGAATGGGATTACAGCATCAATATACACACACGGGAATGGGATTACAGCATCAATATACGCACACGGGAATGGGATTACTGCATCAATATGCACACACGGGGATGGGATTACAGCATCAATATTCACACACGGGAATGGGATTCCTGAATACATATACACACACGGGAATGGGATTACAGCATCACTATAAACACATGGGAATGGGATTCCTGCATCAGTATACACACACGGGAAAGGGATTACAGCATCAAGATACACACACGAATATGGGATTCCTGCATGAATATACACACGCGGGATGGGATTCCTGCATCCATATACACACACGGGAATGCGATTCCTGCTTCATTATACACACACGGGAATGGGATTACTGCATCAATATACACACAGGGGAATGGAATTCCTGAATCAATATACACACATGGGAATGGAATTACAGCATCAATATACACACGGGAATGGGATTACAGCATCAATATACACACACGGGAATGGGATTACAGCATCAATATACACACGGGAATGGGATTCCTGCATCAAAATACACACACGGGAATGGGATTACAGCATCAATATACACACACGGGAATGGGATTCCTGAAACAATATACACACATGGGAATGGAATTACAACATCAACATACACACACGGGAATGGGATTACAGCATCAATTTACACACACAGGAATGGGATTACAGCATCAATATACACACACGGGAATGGGATTACAGTATCAATATACTCACACGGGAATGGGATTACAGCATCAATATACACACACGGGAATGGGATTACAGTATCAATATACTCACACGGGAATGGGATTACAGCATCAACATACACACACGGGATGGGATTACACATGGGATTACTGCATCAATATACACACACGGGAATGGGATTACAGTATGAATATACACACACGGGAATGGGATTACAACATCAATATACACACACGGGAATGGGATTACAACATCAATATACACACACGAGAATGGGATTACAACATCAATATACACACACGGGAATGGGATTACAGCATCAATATACACACAGGGGAATGGGATTACAGTATCAATATACGCACACGGGAATGGGATTCCTGCATCAATATACACACACGGAAATGGGATTACAGCATCAATATACACACACGGGAATGGGATTACAGCATCAATATACACACACGGGGATGGGATTACAGCATCAATATACACACACGGGAATGGGATTACAACATCAATATAAACACACGGGAATGGGATTACAACATCAATATACACACACGGGAATGGGATTACAGCATCAATATACACACACGGGAATGAGATTACAGCATCAATATACACACAGGGGAATGGGATTACAGTATCAATATACACACACGGGAATGGGATTCCTGCATCAATATACACACACGGGAATGGGATTACAGCATCAATATACACACGGGAATGGGATTCCTGCATCAATATACACACACGGGAATGGGATTACAGCATCAATATACACACACGGGAATGGGATTCCTGAAACAATATACACACATGGGAATGGAATTACAACATCAACATACACACACGGGAATGGGATTACAGCATCAATTTACACACACAGGAATGGGATTACAGCATCAATATACACACACGGGAATGGGATTACAGCATCAATATACACACACGGGAATGGGATTACAGTATCAATATACTCACACGGGAATGGGATTACAGCATCAATATACACACACGGGAATGGGATTACAGTATCAATATACTCACACGGGAATTGGATTACAGCATCAACATACACACACGGGAATGGGATTACACATGGGATTACTGCATCAATATACACACACGGGAATGGGATTACAGTATCAATATACACACACGGGAATGGGATTACAACATCAATATACACACACGGGAATGGGATTACAACATCAATATACACACACGGGAATGGGATTACAACATCAATATACACACACGGGAATGGGATTACAGCATCAATATACACACAGGGGAATGGGATTACAGTATCAATATACGCACACGGGAATGGGATTCCTGCATCAATATACACACACGGAAATGGGATTACAGCATCAATATACACACACGGGAATGGGATTACAGCATCAATATACACACACGGGGATGGGATTACAGCATCAATATACACACACGGGAATGGGATTACAACATCAATATAAACACACGGGAATAGGATTACAACATCAATATACACACACGGGAATGGGATTACAGCATCAATATACACACACGGAATGGGATTACTGCATCAATATACACACACGGTAATGGGATTACAGCATCAATATACACACATGGGAATGGGATTACTGCATCAATATACACACACAGGAATGGGATTACAGCATCAATATACACACACGGGAATGGGATTACAGCATCAATATAAACACACAGGAATGGGATTACAGCATCAATATACACACACGGGAATGGGATTACAGCATCAATATACACACACGGGAATGGGATTACAGCATCAATATACACACGGGAATGGGATTCCTGCATCAATATACACACACGGGAATGGGGTTACTGCATCAATATACACACACGGGAATGGGATTACTGCATCAATATACACACACGGGAATGGGGTTACAGCATCAATATACACACACGGGAATGGGATTACAGCATCAATATACACACACGGGAATGGGATTACAGCATCAATATTCGCACACGGGAATGGGATTCCTGAATAAATATACACACACGGGAATGGGATTACAGCATCAATACACACAGACGGGAATGGGATTACTGCATCAATATGCACTCACGGGAATGGGATTACAGCATCAATATACACACACGGGAATGGGATTCCTGAATACATATACACACACGGGAATGGGATTACAGCATCACTATAAACACACGGGAATGGGATTCCTGCATCAATATACACACACGGGAAAGGGATTACAGCATCAAGATACACACACGAATATGGGATTCCTGCATGAATATACACACGCGGGAATGGCATTCTTGCATCCACATACACACACGGGAATGGGATTACAGCACCAATATACACACACGGGAATGGGATTCCTGCATCAATATACACACACGGGAATGGGATTCCTGAATCAGTATACACACATGGGAATCGGATTCCTGCATCAATATACACACACGAGAATGGGAATACAGCATCAATATCAACACACGGGAATGGGATTACAGCATCAATATACACACACGGGAATGGGATTACAGCATCAATATACACACACGGGAAAGGGATTCCTGC
This sequence comes from Scyliorhinus torazame, assembly GCF_047496885.1. Classification (NCBI taxonomy): domain Eukaryota; kingdom Metazoa; phylum Chordata; class Chondrichthyes; order Carcharhiniformes; family Scyliorhinidae; genus Scyliorhinus; species Scyliorhinus torazame. The sequence continues at coordinate 265,960,164 of NC_092715.1, read as the reverse complement.
AACAATATACACACACGGGAATGGGATTCCTGCATCAATATACACTCACGGGAATGGGATTACGGCATCAATATAAACACACGGGAATGGGATTCCTGCATCAATATACAATCACGGGAATGGGATTACAGCATCAATATAAACACACGGGAATGGGATTCCTGCATCAATATACACACACGGGAATGGGTTTCCTGCATCAATATACACACACGGGAATGGAATTACAGCATCAATACACACATAGGGGAATGGGATTACAGCATCAATATACACACACGGAAAGGGATTACTGCATCAATATACACACACGGGAATGGGATTACAGCATCAATATACACACAGGGGAATGGGATTACAGCATCAATATACAGACACGGGAATGGGATTACAGCATCAATATACACACACGGGAATGGGACTACTGCATCAATATACACACATGGGAATGGGATTGCAGCATCAATATACACACATGGGAATGGGATTACAGCATCAATATATACACACAGAATGGGATTACAGCATCAATATACACACACGGGAATGGGATTACAGCATCAATATACAAGCACGGGAATGGGATTCCTGCATCAATATACACACACGGGAATGGGGTTTCTGCATCAATATACGCACACGGGAATGGGATTACTGCATCAATATACACACACGGGAATGGGATTACAGCATCAATATACACACACGGGAATGGGATTACTGCATCAATATACACGCACGGGAATGGGATTACAGGATCAATATTTGCACACGGGAATGGGATTCCTGAATCAGTATACACACATGGGAATCGGATTCCTGCATCAATATACACACACGAGAATGGGAATACAGCATCAATATCAACACACGGGAATGGGATTACAGCATCAATATACACACACGGGAATGGGATTACAGCATCAATATACACACACGGGAACGGGATTCCTGCAACAATATACACACACGGGAATGGGATTCCTGCATCAATATACACTCACGGGAATGGGATTACGGCATCAATATAAACACACGGGAATGGGATTCCTGCATCAATATACAATCACGGGAATGGGATTACAGCATCAATATAAACACACGGGAATGGGATTCCTGCATCAATATACACACACGGGAATGGGTTGCCTGCATCAATATACACACACGGGAATGGAATTACAGCATCAATACACACATACGGGAATGGGATTACAGCATCAATATACACACACGGAAAGGGATTACTGCATCAATATACACACACGGGAATGGGATTACAGCATCAATATACACACAGGGGAATGGCATTACAGCATCAATATACAGACACGGGAATGGGATTACAGCATCAATATACACACACGGGAATGGGATTACTGCATCAATATACACACATGGGAATGGGATTGCAGCATCAATATAGACACACGGGAATGGGATTACAGCATCAATATATACACACAGAATGGGATTACAGCATCAATATACACACACGGGAATGGGATTACAGCATCAATATACACGCACGGGAATGGGATTCCTGCATCAATATACACACACGGGAATGGGGTTTCTGCATCAATATACGCACACGGGAATGGGATTACTGCATCAATATACACACACGGGAATGGGATTACAGCATCAATATACACACACGGGAATGGGATTACTGCATCAATATACACACACGGGAATGGGATTACAGCATCAATATTTGCACACGGGAATGGGATTCCTGAATAAATATACACACACGGGAATGGGATTACAGCATCAATATACACACACAGTAATGGGACTACTGCATCAATATACACACACGGGAATGGGATTACAGCATCAATATACACACACGGGAATGGGATTCCTGCATCAATATACACACACGGAAATGGGATCACAGCATCAATATACACACACGGGAATGGGATTACTGCATCAATATTCACACACGGGAATGGGATTCCTGAATACATATACACACACGGGAATGGGATTACAGCATCACTATAAACATACGGGAATGGGATTCCTGCATCAATATACACACACGGGAAAGGGATTACAGCATCAAGATACACACACGAATATTGGATTCCTGCATGAATATACACACACGGGAATGGGATTCCTGCATCCATACACACACACGGGAATGGCATTACTGCATCAATATACACACACGGGAATGGGATTACAGCATCATTACACGCACACGGGAATGGGATTACTGCATCAATATACACACACGGAAATTGGATTATAGCATCAATATACGCACACCGGAATGGGATTACTGCATCAACATGCACACACTGGAATGGGATTACAACATCAATATTCACACACGGGAATGGGATTCCTGAATACATATACACACACGGGAATGGGATTACAGCATCAATATACACAAACGGGAAAGGGATTACAGCATCAAGATACACACACGAATATGGGATTCCTGCATGAATATACACACGCGGGAATGCGATTACAGCATCAATATACAGACACGGGATTGGGATTCCTGCATCAATATACACACACGGGAATGGGATTCCTGAATCAATATACACACACGGGAATGGGATTCCTGCATCAATATACACACACGGGAATGGGATTACAGCATCAATATAAACACACGGGAATGGGATTACAGCATCAATATAGACACACGGGAACGGGATTCCTGCATCAATATACACACACGGGAATGGGATTACAGCATCAATATACACACACGGGAATGGGATTACAGCATTAATATATACACACACGGAATGGGATTACTGCATCAAGATTACACACACAGTAATGGGATTACAGCATCAATATACACACAGGGGAATGGGATTACAGCATCAATATACACACATGGGAATGGGATTCGTGCATTAATATACACACACAGGAATGGGATTCCTGCATCAATATATACACACGGGAATGGGATTCCTGCATCAATATAGACACACGGGAATGGGATTCCTGCATCAATATACACACACGGGAATGGGATTACAGCATCAATATACACACACGGGAATGGGATTCCTGCATCAATATACACACATGGGAATGGGATTGCAGCATCAATATACACACACGGGAATGGGATTACAGCATCAATATATACACACAGAATGGGATTACAGCATCAATATACACACACGGGAATGGGATTACAGCATCAATATACACGCACGGGAATGGGATTCCTGCATCAATATACACACACGGGAATGGGGTTTCTGCATCAATATACGCACACGGGAATGGGATTACTGCATCAATATACACACACGGGAATGGGATTACAGCATCAATATACACACACGGGAATGGGATTACTGCATCAATATACACACACGGGAATGGGATTACAGCATCAATATTTGCACACGGGAATGGGATTCCTGAATAAATATACACACACGGGAATGGGATTACAGCATCAATATACACACACAGTAATGGGATTACTGCATCAATATACACACACGGGAATGGGATTACAGCATCAATATACACACACGGGAATGGGATTACTGCATCAATATACACACACGGAAATGGGATTACAGCATCAATATACACACACGGGAATGGGATTACTGCATCAATATTCACACACGGGAATGGGATTCCTGAATACATATACACACACGGGAATGGGATTACAGCATCACTATAAACATACGGGAATGGGATTCCTGCATCAATATACACACACTGGAAAAGGATTACAGCATCAAGATACACACACGAATATGGGATTCCTGCATGAATATACACACACGGGAATGGGATTCCTGCATCCATACACACACACGGGAATGGGATTACTGCATCAATATACACACACGGGAATGGGATTACAGCATCATTACACGCACACGGGAATGGGATTACTGCATCAATATACACACACGGAAATTGGATTATAGCATCAATATACGCACACCGGAATGGGATTACTGCATCAACATGCACACACTGGAATGGGATTACAACATCAATATTCACACACGGGAATGGGATTCCTGAATACATATACACACACGGGAATGGGATTACAGCATCAATATACACAAAAGGGAAAGGGATTACAGCATCAAGATACACACACGAATATGGGATTCCTGCATGAATATACACACGCGGGAATGCGATTACAGCATCAATATACAGACACGGGATTGGGATTCCTGCATCAATATACACACACGGGAATGGGATTCCTGAATCAATATACACACACGGGAATGGGATTCCTGCATCAATATACACACACGGGAATGGGATTACAGCATCAATATAAACACACGGGAATGGGATTACAGCATCAATATAGACACACGGGAACGGGATTCCTGCATCAATATACACACACGGGAATGGGATTACAGCATCAATATACACACACGGGAATGGGATTACAGCATCAATATACACACACGGAATGGGATTACTGCATCAAGATTACACACACAGTAATGGGATTACAGCATCAATATACACACAGGGGAATGGGATTACAGCATCAATATACACACATGGGAATGGGATTTGTGCATCAATATACACACACAGGAATGGGATTCCTGCATCAATATATACACACGGGAATGGGATTCCTGCATCAATATAGACACACGGGAATGGGATTCCTGCATCAATATACACACACGGGAATGGGATTACAGCATCAATATACACACACGGGAATGGGATTCCTGCATCAATATACACACACGGGAATGGGTTTCCTGCATCAATATACACACACGGGAATGGGATTACAGCATCAATATACACACACGGGAATGGGATTCCTGCATCAATATACACACACGGGAATGGGATTCCTGCTTCAATATACACACACGGGAATGCGATTCCTGCTTCAATATACACAAACGGGAATGGGATTACTGCATCAATATACACTCACGGGATTGCGATTCCTGCTTCAATATACACAAACGGGAATGGGATTACAGCATCAATATACACACACGGGAATGGGATTACTGCATCAATATACACACGGGAATGGGGTTACTGCATCAATATACGCACACGGGAATGGGATTACTGCATCAATATACACACATGGGAATGGGATTACAGCATCAATATACACACACGGAAAGGGATTACTGCATCAATATACGCACACGGAAATGGGATTACTGCATCAATATACACACATGGGAATGGGATTACAGCATCAATATACACACACGGGAATGGGATTACTGCATCAATATACACACACGGGAATGGGATTACAGCATCAATATACACAAACGGGAATGGGATTACAGCATCAATATACACACACGGGAATGGGATTACTGCATCAATATACACACGGGAATGGGGTTACTGCATCAATATACGCACACGGGAATGGGATTACTGCATCAATATACACACATGGGAATGGGATTACAGCATCAATATGCACACACGGAAAGGGATTACTGCATCAATATACGCACACGGAAATGGGATTACTGCATCAATATACACACATGGGAATGGGATTACAGCATCAATATACACACACGGGAATGGGATTACTGCATCAATATACACACATGGGAATGGGATTCCTGAATAAATATACACACACGGGAATGGGATTACAGCATCAATACACACACGCGGGAATGGGATTACAGCATCAATATACACACACGGGAATGGGATTCCTGAATCAATATACACACATGGGAATCGGATTCCTGCATCAATATACACACACGAGAATGGGAATACAGCATCAATATCCACACACGGGAATGGGATTACAGCATCAATATACACACACGGGAATGGGATTACAGCATCAATATACACACACGGGAACGGGATTCCTGCAACAGTATACACACACGGGAATGGGATTCCTGCATCAATATACACTCACGGGAATGGGATTACAGCATCAATATAAACACACGGGAATGGGATTCCTGCATCAATATAAACACACGGGAATGGGATTCCTGCATCAATATACACACACGGGAATGGGTTTCCTGCATCAATATACACACACGGGAATGGGATTACAGCATCAATACACACACACGGGAATGGGATTACAGCATCAATATACACACACGGAAAGGGATTACTGCATCTATATACACACACGGGAATGGGATTACAGCATCAATATACAGACACGGGAACGGGATTACAGCATCAATATACACACACGGGAATGGGATTACTGCATCAATATACACACATGGGAATGGGATTACAGCATCAATATACACACACGGGAATGGGATTACAGCATCAATAAATACACACAGAATGGGATTACAGCATCAATATACACACACGGGAATGGGATTACAGCATCAATATACACACAGGGCAATGGGATTACAGCATCAATATACACACACGGGAATGGGATTCCTGCGTCAATATACACACACAGTAATGGGATTACAGCATCAATATACACACACGGGAATGGGATTACAGCATCAATATACACACACGGGAATGGGATTACAGCATCAATATGCACACACAGGAATGGGATTACAGCATCAATATACACACACGGGAATGGGATTACTGCATCAATATGCACACACGGGAATGGGATTACAGCATCAATATACACACACGGGAATGGGATTACTGCATCAATATACACACACGGGAATGGGAATACAGCATCAATATACACACACAGGAATGGGATTTCAGCATCAATATACACACACGGGAATGGGATTACAGCATCAATATACACACACGTGAATGGGATTACAGCATCAATATACACACACGGGAATGGGATTCCTGCATCAAAATACACACACGGGAATGGGTTTCCTGCATCAATATACACACACGGTAATGGGATTACAGCATCAATATACACACACGGGAATGGAATTCCTGCATCAATATACACACACGGGAATGGGATTCCTGCTTCAATATACACACACGGGAATGCGATTCCTGCTTCAATATACACACACGGGAATGGGATTACTGCATCAATATACACTCACGGGAATGGGATTCCTGAATCAATATACACACACGGGAATGGGATTACAGCATCAATATACACACACGGGAATGGGATTCCTGCATCAATATACGCATACGGGAATGGGGTTACTGCATCAATATACGCACACGGGAATGGGATTACTGCATCAATATACACACACGGGAATGGGATTACAGCATCAATATACACACACGGGAATGGGATTACTGCATCAATATACACACATGGGAATGGGATTCCTGAATAAATATACACACACAGGAATGGGATTACAGCATCAATACACACACACGGGAATGGGATTACTGCATCAATATTCACACACGGGAATGGGATTCCTGAATACATATACACACACGGGAATGGGATTACAGCATCACTATAATCACACGGGAATGGGATTCCTGCATCAATATACACACACGGGAAAGGGATTACAGCATCAAGATACACACACGAATATGGGATTCCTGCATGAATATACACACGCGGGAATGGCATTCCTGCATCCATATCCACACGCGGGAATGGGATTACAGCATCAATATACACACACGGGAATGGGATTACAGCATCAATGTACACACACGGGAACGGGATTCCTGCAACAGTATACACACACGGGAATGGGATTCCTGCATCAATATACACTCACGGGACTGGGATTACAGCATCAATATAAACACACGGGAATGGGATTCCTGCATCAATATAAACACACGGGAATGGGATTCCTGCATCAATATACACACACGGGAATGGGTTTCCTGCATCAATATACACACACGGGAATGGGATTACAGCATCAATACACACACACGGGAATGGGATTGCAGCATCAATATACACACACGGGAATGGGATTACAGCATCAATATATACACACAGAATGGGATTACAGCATCAATATACACACACGGGAATGGGATTACAGCATCAATATACACGCACGGGAATGGGATTACAGCATCAATATATACACACAGAATGGGATTACAGCATCAATATACACACACGGGAATGGGATTACAGCATCAATATCCACGCACGGGAATGGGATTCCTGCATCAATATACACACACGGGAATGGGGTTTCTGCATCAATATACGCACACGGGAATGGGATTACTGCATCAATATACACACACGGGATTGGGATTACTGCGTCAATATACACACACGGGAATGGGATTACAGCATCAATATTCGCACACGGGAATGGGATTCCTGAATAAATATACACACACGGGAATGGGATTACAGCATCAATACACACACACGGGAATGGGATTACTGCATCGATATACACACACGGGAATGGGATTACAGCATCAATATACGCACACGGGAATGGGATTACAGCATCAATATACACACACGGGAATGGGATTACAGCATCAATATACGCACACGGGAATGGGATTACTGCATCAATATGCACACACGGGGATGGGATTACAGCATCAATATTCACACACGGGAATGGGATTCCTGAATACATATACACACACGGGAATGGGATTACAGCATCACTATAAACACATGGGAATGGGATTCCTGCATCAGTATACACACACGGGAAAGGGATTACAGCATCAAGATACACACACGAATATGGGATTCCTGCATGAATATACACACGCGGGAATGGGATTCCTGCATCCATATACACACACGGGAATGCGATTCCTGCTTCATTATACACACACGGGAATGGGATTACTGCATCAATATACACACAGGGGAATGGAATTCCTGAATCAATATACACACATGGGAATGGAATTACAGCATCAATATACACACGGGAATGGGATTACAGCATCAATATACACACACGGGAATGGGATTACAGCATCAATATACACACGGGAATGGGATTCCTGCATCAATATACACACACGGGAATGGGATTACAGCATCAATATACACACACGGGAATGGGATTCCTGAAACAATATACACACATGGGAATGGAATTACAACATCAACATACACACACGGGAATGGGATTACAGCATCAATTTACACACACAGGAATGGGATTACAGCATCAATATACACACACGGGAATGGGATTACAGTATCAATATACTCACACGGGAATGGGATTACAGCATCAATATACACACACGGGAATGGGATTACAGTATCAATATACTCACACGGGAATGGGATTACAGCATCAACATACACACACGGGATGGGATTACACATGGGATTACTGCATCAATATACACACACGGGAATGGGATTACAGTATGAATATACACACACGGGAATGGGATTACAACATCAATATACACACACGAGAATGGGATTACAACATCAATATACACACACGGGAATGGGATTACAGCATCAATATACACACAGGGGAATGGGATTACAGTATCAATATACGCACACGGGAATGGGATTCCTGCATCAATATACACACACGGAAATGGGATTACAGCATCAATATACACACACGGGAATGGGATTACAGCATCAATATACACACACGGGGATGGGATTACAGCATCAATATACACACACGGGAATGGGATTACAACATCAATATAAACACACGGGAATGGGATTACAACATCAATATACACACACGGGAATGGGATTACAGCATCAATATACACACACGGGAATGAGATTACAGCATCAATATACACACAGGGGAATGGGATTACAGTATCAATATACACACACGGGAATGGGATTCCTGCATCAATATACACACACTGGAATGGGATTACAGCATCAATATACACACGGGAATGGGATTCCTGCATCAATATACACACACGGGAATGGGATTACAGCATCAATATACACACACGGGAATGGGATTCCTGAAACAATATACACACATGGGAATGGAATTACAACATCAACATACACACACGGGAATGGGATTACAGCATCAATTTACACACACAGGAATGGGATTACAGCATCAATATACACACACGGGAATGGGATTACAGCATCAATATACACACACGGGAATGGGATTACAGTATCAATATACTCACACGGGAATGGGATTACAGCATCAATATACACACACGGGAATGGGATTACAGTATCAATATACTCACACGGGAATTGGATTACAGCATCAACATACACACACGGGAATGGGATTACACATGGGATTACTGCATCAATATACACACACGGGAATGGGATTACAGTATCAATATACACACACGGGAATGGGATTACAACATCAATATACACACACGGGAATGGGATTACAACATCAATATACACACACGGGAATGGGATTACAACATCAATATACACACACGGGAATGGGATTACAGCATCAATATACACACAGGGGAATGGGATTACAGTATCAATATACGCACACGGGAATGGGATTCCTGCATCAATATACACACACGGAAATGGGATTACAGCATCAATATACACACACGGGAATGGGATTACAGCATCAATATACACACACGGGGATGGGATTACAGCATCAATATACACACACGGGAATGGGATTACAACATCAATATAAACACACGGGAATAGGATTACAACATCAATATACACACACGGGAATGGGATTACAGCATCAATATACACACACGGGAATGAGATTACAGCATCAATATACACACAGGGGAATGGGATTACAGTATCAATATACACACACGGGAATGGGATTCCTGCATCAATATACACACACGGGAATGGGATTACAGCATCAATATACACACACGGAATTGATTCTAAATGGTGTGAGTTGGTGTTTTAATGTTCCAGATGTGCAGCCTTCCACCTCTCTCTCTCTCAACCCTTCTCCTTCTCTGATCACTGACTAATGGGTATGATTATTCACCTAGGAAACACTATGTCACTAGTCATTGGTGGTTTGGGTCCTTGCGTGCCTGGTGAGCACGATTCTAGAGCAGCATCTTTTTTAAAAAACATGTATTTAGTGAAAATTTTCATTTATGGCACAATTGATTAGTAGCAGTGAAACAAGTTGGAAAGCTGAGGGTATGCTTAGACACAAAGAATGTAAGTCAGACCCGGAAGAGATCTCACTACCCCCATGCCAACCATCAAAGGAATATTGCCACAATTTGCCACAGCATAGGTATGTACTACCCGAGATGTGAAGGATGGTTACTGTCAAGTGAAGCTGAACGAAAGCAGCGGTTGTCTAGTGATCTTCAGGATGTCATTCGGGAGATCCAGATGTTTGTGCACTTTGATGTGGAGATGCTGGCGCTGGACTGGGGTGAGCACAGTACGAAGTCCTACAACACCAGGTTAAAGTCCAACAGGTTTGTTTTGATGTCACTAGCTTTCGGAGCGCTGCTCCTTCCTCAGGTGAATGAAGAGGTATGTTCCAGAAACACATATATAGACAAATTCAAAGATGCCAGACAATGCTTGGAATGCGAGCATTAGCAGGTGATTAAATCTTTACAGATCCAGAGATGGGGTGACCCCAGGTTAAAGAGGTGTGAATTGCATCAAGCCAGGACAGTTGGTAGGATTTCGCAGGCCAGATGGTGGGGGATGAATGTAATGCGACATGAATCCCAGGTCCCGGTTGAGGCCGCACTCATGTGTGCGGAACTTGGCTATAAGTTTCTGCTCGGCGATTCTGCGTTGTCGCGGAATCGCCGAGCAGAAACTTATAGTCAAGTTCCGCACACATGAGTGCGGCCTCAACCGGGACCTGGGATTCATGTCCCATTACATTCATCCCCCACCATCTGGCCTGCGAAATCCTACCAACTGTCCTGGCTGGAGACAATTCACACCTCTTTAACCTGGGGTCACCCCATCTCTGGATCTGTAAAGATTTAATCACCTGCTAATGGTCGCATTCCTAGCATTGTTTGGCATCTTTGAATTTGTCTTTTTATGTGTTTCTGGAACAGACCTCTTCATTCACCTGAGGAAGGAGCAGCGCTCCGAAAGCTAGTGACATCGAAACAAACCTGTTGGACTTTAACCTGGTGTTGTAAGACTCCGTACTTTGTGCACTTTGTTTAGCGTTTGCACAACTCCAGGAGATTCTCAACTCCGACATTATGAGACAGACAAGAATCTTCCTGGAGTGGAAGCCATGGTGGACGATCCACTTGTTTACGGATGTGGAGACACGATGTAAGATGCCATAGCTGACCATGATCAGAATTTAATACGACTGCTGGAGACAGCTCGCCAGATGAATATGAACCAGGACAAGAAAAAATTGCGAGTGAGGATGGCTGAAGTCAAGTGTTTGGGAGAGACACAGTAACCACGGAGTCCAACTACACGCACCTTCAAGGCATTTTTCACAAACCGCCACCATCCACTCCAAAGCAACCGCAGGGGATGTTACTTTTTTTACAATGAGATCAACTGGACACGACATAAAAGGAAGGGAAAGAGATGGGCATTGCAGACATGGTGTCGAGAGCAGCGTTCTATCTGGAAAACATTGGGGGGTTTAGGACAGAATGCAGCATCTTCCAGGTTCAATATGAAGCAGCCGCTCAACCTGATCTCAAAGTCATCAACCTCGCAGAGGCAATGGACAGGGTAGAGAATGGCTAGTAAGTTCCAGCCATTGAATCTGACAGACAAGCGCCTTGCTCGAATCAAGCAAACTACCCAACAAGATGCAACTCTCCAGGAGATATGGGAAATAGTGATGTTAGGATGGCCTGGGATCATCAAGGTCACAGCTGTGGTCACAAGAGGTCATTGAGCATACCAAGATGAATTGATAGTTTAAGGCAGGCATTTTCAAAGTCGGGGTCGCGACCCGCGGGTGGGTCACGGGCGGGTGTCGGGAGGGTCGCGGTGCCGTCCGTCGCGGCGCTCCCGATTGCACAAATTCGCGGGCAATAGGCCGGCTGCACTGTGCATGCATGTCCGCTCATCGGTGCTCATGTGCAAACTGCATGCGCAGTGCGGGCGCATTTTTTTAATATGGTCGCGGCCTTTTTGAAGGCCGCTTGCAGCCGGCATTGTCGCAAGCCGGCTGCTGCTGCTGTTGCCCGCGAATTTGCCCAATCGGAGATGCAGAAGATTTTTTTTTTAAATTCTATGTAATGTTCCTGCCTGAAGGGAGGTTGAGAGCAGGTCACGCCCCACAAATGTCAACATCACGTGCTTTGGGCGCGATTGCGACTCCTCCATTTTGTCAGCAGCGAACCAGGTAAGATAAAACGGTGGGTCGCGAAGGTCGGCCGGCGTGGGTCGCGAAGGTCGGCCGGCGTGGGTCCCGAAGTTCGGCCGGCGTGGGTCGCGAAGGTCGGCCGGCGTGGGTCGCGAAGGTCGGCTGGCGTGGGTCGCGAAGGTCGGCTGGCGTGGGTCGCGAAGGTCGGCCGGTTGGTAAAAATGGGTCCCGGGAAAAAAAGTTTGAAAAACACTGGCCTAGGGTGGCACTATGATGGCATTTGGGAGATGGTGGCATAGTGACATAGTCACTGGACTGGTAAACTAGAGACCCAGGGTAACGGGGACCTGGGTTTGAACTCTGCCACCGCAGGTGGTGAAATTTGAATTCAATAACAAAAATATGTGGAATTAAAAGTCTAATGATGACCATGAAACCATTGTCGATTGTCGCAAAAACCCATCTGGTTCACTAGTGTCCTTTTGGGAAGGAAATCTGCCACCCTTACCCAGCCTGGCCTACATGTGACTCCAGACCCACAGCAACGCAGTTGACTCTGAACTGCTCCCTCAAGGGCAATTAGGGATGGTCAGTAAATGCTGGCACGGTCTGCGTCGCCCACGTCCCATGAACAAATTTTGAAAAATGTACACAGGAAATAGAGAGATGAGAGGAGAGGAGAGATGCTGAAGCAAATCATCAAGAATTGAACCGAGTCTGAGAAAGGCAAGAGAAGTGCTCTATTGGTCAAACATGAGCAATAAAATTAAAGGCCACATTTGCCAATGTGGAGTTTGTGATGAGTACCAAAGCCAACAAGCTGGAGAGCAGTTGATGAGGCCAAACATCTCAGACAGATCATGATTGAAGTTGGGAATAGCCCATTTCACTTTGGCTGGATCTGATTATCTTGTCATGGTACACTAATAGTCTGACTACTTGGAGTTAGACCAGCTATCCTAAACGACAATGAGAGAAATAGCAGGATGCTTGAAAGCATACTTCAGTCGGTACAGCATTCCAGACATCGTGATGTGTAGCAATGGCCCTCAGTTTACGAGTGAAGAATTCAGCTGATTCACAAACAATTGGGAAATTCAGCACTACACACCATCTCCGCACTACCCCAGTCAAATTAAAAGCCTGAGGTGGCAGTAAGAAAATCGACAAAGGACTCTCCAAGAAACCAAACAAGTCTACCACTGACATACACAAGGCAATCCTTGAGTGGCAAAATACACCATCAGAAGGCATGGAAAGTAGTCCTGTCCAGAGACTAGTATCACACGGAATGCAAACTCCTCTTCCAATAGTAAAAACACTACTGAAACCAAAAGTAGCAACAGGCATGATTCAAAATATTGTTACAATCTCAGTTGATGTCACTATTGGACGGGAAGGTAACTTTTACTTTTTTTAGAAAATGTAGATCGACAAGAGCCACAGGACTGCCAATTAGCTTTTAACAACAGAAAAACAAATTTAACCAAAAGGAAAGTTTGTCTACAAAGAACAAAGAACAAAGAAATGTACAGCACAGGAACAGGCCCTTCGGCCCTCCAAGCCCATGCCGACCATACTGCCCGACTAAACTACAATCTTCTACACTTCCTGGGTCCGTAACCTTCTATTCCCATCCTATTCATATATTTGTCAAGATGCCCCTTAAATGTCCCTATCGTCCCTGCTTCCACTACCTCCTCCAGTAGTGAGTTCCAGGCACCCACTACCCTCTGCGTAAAAAACTTGCCTCGTACATCTACTCTAAACCTTGCCCCTCTCACCTTAAACCTACTCCTTCACTCCCACTTATGTTCACAGATGTACGCAGATTTTCAGGATAATACAGGTTACAAAATATATCTTATGCTATGATGCTCACAACAAATACACAGTCCCTGTAAACCATCTGGCTAACTGTGGTCAGACACACCCCACTCTGAAACCAAGTGGCAGATGCCACCAAATCGAACGTCTGTCGATTTCTCCTCAAATCTCCCCAGATATTTATCACAGAAATGTTTTCAAACTTCACTCTTGAAAAGTATCTTCTTCCAAATAATACTTACTCTCAGCTGTTTTCAACAAAGATCTATTTTCAGGATTTCCAACTCTCCTGTCAGTACTGCTCTGCCTTGAATTATCACATATATTCAAGCATGCACACAACTCTCAGGTACCAAGCCTTGCCAATTGGACACTTCCACCTCACAGGCTTTAATAAAATGTTAACAAACTTTGGATATACCTCTGATGCCTAGTTCCTCACTTTAATCGTTTTCTTGCAGCTCTCTCTTTAACTCCAAGCATTTTCTCTGCACTTTACTTGAATTCCAATGAACAGTACATTGTTCAAATTCCAGTTCTTATTTTCTCTTTGACTTCTGTTTTCCGGGAACTTCTCTTTTCAATCCCTAGTTTCTAGAACGATAGTTCCTGGGACTTGCTCTCTTCCCATTACTCCATTGTCCTGCTGCTGTCTCTGGCGGACCTGTGAGAGCTGTTTCCTCTCTGGCTGCAAAGCTCTAACTGCCTTGGGTCCGGTAAAAAACTAAACTCAAAAGGTTGTTCTAGCATAAAAGATGGTCCCTGGTTGCTAAGCAACAGCTCAGGTTTTCTTCACACGTGTTCGCTTTTCACGTTGTAAACTCGATTTTTAAAAATACGTTTAGAGTATCCAATTTCTTTTTTCCAATTAAGGGGCAATTTAACGTGGCCAATCCACCTACCCTGCACATCTTTGGGTTGTGGGGGCGAAACCCACGCAAACATGGGGAGAATGTGCAAACTCCACACGGACAGTGACCCAGAGCCGGGATCGAATCTGTGCCCTCAGCGCCGTGAGGCAGCAATGCTAACCACTGCGTCACCGTACTGCCCGTAAACTCTCTTGCGCACAGTGATGGCACAGATTGTAATTACATCAAAATCCCCATACATGCAAGCGCCTTTGTTTAACATGAATCTACCCTTTCTTACACTGACACACTAAATTAAGCTCATTTAAATCTACACCTTATTTCAAATACCCAAATCACAAACATAGTTTACTTTAAACCATCTTTTTTTCCTGACAATATGGCAGCTCGCCAAATTTTCATTTTGACCAGACTGTCAAATCACTCCAAGAGCTGAGCATTGTAAAGCCAGTCAGGGTAGCAAACCTTCAATGCTTTCAGCAGGAGTCAGCCCGTATATAAACTTGGTACAGGCAGAGAGAAATTGTCACCCGCTGTGGAAGTGAATGACTAAACGTATCGGTGCAACCGTAGGCACATCCCAAAAACTAGCCAAGCTGTTCCTTCACAGCGATCAGCCAGTGGGAGAGTAGGAATACCATCAACTCTGCTGATTACAGGACTGCCATCAATCCCAGGGGTCCACGAGTACCAAACAACGCAATGGAACAACAACAGACACTGAGGTAACAAGGGCCAAGTGAATGACACTCTCTGGACAAGGAACATCATCCAGACAAACGGCCACTATCAACATGCAAACATTGAGAAATGAGAATGGTTAAAGACTATGGGCTGGATTCTTCCGCCTCACCCGCCGCAATAATACAATGGGCAAGCCATGGACAATGAAGTAGTCCATTGACCTCGGGGGGGATTCTCTGGGCCGGAGAATCCCGCCCTATGTGTGCAATGCATGTGCAAAGGCCGACTAGTAGACAAACAGTTGTTCATGCATGAGAACAGTGGGTGTACAGTGGGTAATGCACCATCACATTGGACAGTGCGTGCAAATGTGTTCACTAGGCAAAAGGGGATGTGTGTATTTTTAGTTCAATATGTGAGGGATGTGTTCGGGTTTTGAAATGGAACCAGTCTGATTGACACATCTGGCTTTCTGTACTTGTGTGACTATGCCATGAGGCTGTCTCTGGAGGCTGACATCTGCAGAGCAATTCAATAAAACAGAGTAGGCTGAAAAAAGATTGCTGTCCCTCTACATGAAACATCATCTTGAATTATTATCTCATGCTCATGTTTCAAGATGCAGCACTGAAGGTATACACTGTAAAAAAAAAAGCAATGAACTATGCATCTCTCACCTTGTCCTGAATGTCAGCATTCAGACGCCGCAAGGTTTCTTGGAAGGTTTTGTTGTTGGGCTCCACTGTTGCACATCTCTCAACATCTTTAAAAGCTTGATCCAGCTTCCCCAGTTTCTCCAGTGCCTGACTACGCCTGTAGAGAGCTTTGATGTCCGATGCATCTATATCAATAGCTAACAAAAGGAGCAATGCATTTTTATTTTTACATAAATGTCTTTGTTCGTCACCTATCTTTGCAGCACAAGAACAAATTGTATTTATATAGTGCCTTTAACATAGTGAAACATTCCATCCCATTTCACAGTAGGGGTGGCACGGTGGTTAGCACTGCTGCCTCACAGCTCCAGGGTCCCAGGTTTGATTCCGACCTCGGGTGACTGTCTGTGTGGAGTTTGCACATTCTCACAGTGTCTGCGTGGGTTTCGTCCGGGTGCTCCGGTTTCCTCCCACAGTCCAAAGATGTACGGGTTAGTTGGATTGGCCGGGCTAAATTGTCCCTAGGTGGGGTTACGGGGATAGGGTGGAGGAATGGGGTGCTCTTTCAGAGGGTCGGTGCAGACTTGATGGGCCGAATGGCCTCCTTCTGCTCCGTAGGAACTCTATGATTCTATGAGTTTGACACTGTGCCACATAAGGAGATACAAAGCCAGGTGACCAAAACCTTGGTCAAAGAGATAGGCTTTGAGGGGCTTCTTAAAGATAAAAATAACGGTACAGAGCCAGAGAGGGTTAGGGGGAGAATTCTTGGCGTGGGGCCCATCTGAGGGTTGCAGCCGCCAATAGTGAAGTGATGGAAATCAGGAATGCACAAAAGGTCAACATTGGCGGAGGACAGAGATCTCGCAGGAGTACGGGGCTGGAGGAGTTTACAGAGATGGGTTGGGGAACGAGTCAAGGAGAGATATCAAACAAGGATGAGGATTTCCTGATCAAGGCTTTGGTGGATTGAAAAACAGAAAGTCAACTTTACCTCTTGAGGCATCTGACGCAGCTGGTGTGTAATCTTCCTTTAGGGGAGAAGAAAGAATGAGGTTTTATTACGACCAGATTTTTACTATATTACTGAGCCATTCAATTCACTGTAATACAAAAACAGGCCGGATAAATGGTGAACAGTGAATGACCCTCGTTTCAGTAGAAACAGGGGGCGAGATCCTCCGTTCGCCCAGCCTCGGGTTTCTCGGCGGCACGCCGTTCGCTGGCGGCGGGGTTCTATCGTCCCGTCGCTCGTCAATGGAATTTCCCGTCGAAGCCATGCCACTGGGAAATCCGTTGGTGGGGCTGCACTGTCGAAACGACTGGAGCATTCCGGCCAGCTTCTCCTGTCATGGGAGTGTCCCTTCAGAAAGGTTTTGTCTGATCACATGGCTTCATTTTATGGGTGGAGCTGAGCTGTGGCTGTGCGTTTTCTTATTAGTTTCATTTTCAGTTTGATTGCTGTGGACTCAGAGGGAGAAAGAAGTGTGTTTTCCTGTCTTTCTATGGTTTCATTTCAAAGTGTTGTTCCAGTTAAATTTTTAAAAATTGCTTATAGCTACCTGCTTTGTTAACTTAAAAGATATAGTTTGCTTTCCGGAAGGGTTTAAACCGACTGGTGAGACCGGATCTGAATCTCAGGGAAAGGCAGTCTTATTCAAGTAAGAATGCAGAGTGCTGGGCCACGCCTCTGAAGAGGAGTTTTTGGTTTAGTAGATTTTGTTTTTGAATTGGAACAGTTAAGTGGGAATTCATTAAGTGTTATACATAAGTTATTGTAGCCGTGTGGTGTCTTTATGTTTGTAATTGATAAAAGAATTCTTGATGTGTGTTGATATATATATATGTTAACTAAGTTCTTAAAATAAAACTTGTTTTGAGTAAAGTGTCTAGGAAGACTGATGAATCAGACCTGAAGGGAAGGCTCTTGTCCTTATCCTAGCTAAATTCAACATTAAGGTTATAGGTCAGGTGGACTTCATAATATACTTTGGCGTTTCGAAGCCCTGGTCCAGAACACTCCTTATCTACTCAATCGAAGCTCCTCACGATTTTGAACACCTGTCAAATCTCCTCTTAACCTTTTCTGTTGTAAGGAGGCCAAACCCAGCCTTTCCCCGAAGCATAAAGACCATTTTTGGGGGGCTCTGGGACATTGTCAGCCACGGTTGTCATTTTAGTTAAAGCATTACAGCATCCATCAACAAAATGTTAAGATATCGGAGATAATCCTTGAAGATTTATTGAATGACAATTTGACATTGATCAATGGAAAGTAATTAATTTATATTACATGTATAATTAATTATGTGTAATGAAGAGTGAGTTTACTTGGGAATAATTACTGTTTGCCCCTCATAGTGAAACAGTTAACAGGTACATAAGGACCATTTTATGATTTATTCCCACATAGTGGACAGAGAGGATTCTGCCCACACATTCTCCAGATCCTGTACTCCTCCAGGAAACTAAAGTTCAGGTGATATATGTGACCTTCAATTTGATCCCACATTCAGCCATCTCACTCTCAAGTGAGTTTGACCACCCACACGAGCGTCAATTACTCCTAATTACATAGAACATACAGTGCAGAAGGAGGCCATTCGGCCCATCGAGTCTGCACCGACCCACATTAATCCCTCACTTCCACCTTATCCCCGCAACCCAATAACCCCTCCCAACCCTTATGGACACTACGGGTAATTTAGCATGGCCAATCCACCTAACCTGCACGTCTTTGGACTGTGGGAGGAAACCGGAGCACCCGGAGGAAACCCACGCGGACACGGGGAGAACGTGCAAACTCCGCACAGACAGTGACCCAGCGGGGAATCGAACCTGGGACCCTGGCGCTGTGAAGCCACAGTGCTAATCACTTGTGCTACCGTGCTGCCCAATTGTTAATGTCAATGGGTAAATGTCACTTCCATTACGTTGAAGAAACCAAAACGCAGAATGAATGAGCATTTGCCAGTAATGCCTGTCGTCATTTGGAAAATTTGAGGCGGGGTCTTTACCTTTTTCAAATGGCATGCCGCTCGGTTTTTGTAAAGCACAGCTAGGACTTTCTTGTCCTTGGCCAGTTGAATAGCTTTTGTGTAGCAGTCAATCGCTTTGTCGTAGTCCTTCCTCTGAAAGCATTCATTGCCGTTCTCCTTTAACTGAAGTGGGTCTTCCATCTGGAAGCAATTGTGAAGCAGAAAGGTTACAGGAAGAGATAGCTAACTGCTGTGTGAGAGAGCAAAACTGAAAGAAAGTCCAAGGGCGACCACTCAATTGTTCAATCTTGTTTTGTTCTTCAACATGTGATGCATGGAACAGTGTAGACGCAAGGGGAGATTATCTTGGTATAAGGCAAGCACAGTCAAACTCAGGGGCGCGACCCATGGGTGGGTCACGGGCGGGTGTCGGGAGGGTCGTGGAGCCATCCGTCGCGGCGCTCCCGATCGCGCAAATCCGTGCGCAACAGCCGCAGTAGCCGGCTTTTAATAATGCCAGCTGCGGGTAAAATGGCCAGGAACGGATTAGAAAAATTTGCCCGCACTGCGCATGCGTGCCTGATCATCGATGTGTATGCGCAAAACTATGAGCATGCGCACCGATGATCGGGCATGCATGCGCAGTGCGGCCGCATTTGTTTTTATACGGTCGCAGCCTTTTCTTTTCAAGTTCGGGGGGGGCCAAAGGAACCGAAGGGACCATTGGGGCCAAAAGGGCCCCAAACCATTTCCTCCATTTTTGTCAGCAACAAACAAGGTAAGAGAAAATGGTGGGCCGCGCAGGTCGGCCGGCGTGGACCGCGAAGGTCGGCCGGGTTGGGTCGCGCAGGTCGGCAGGGTTGGGTCGCGAAGGTCGGCCGGCGTGGGTCACGAAGGTCGGCTGGGTTGGGTCCCGAAAGTTGGCCGGTTGGTAAAAATGGGTCCCTGGAAAAAACACTGGTCTAAGGATTAAAACATTCCAATTCCGCACAAACTTCCACTCCCCAAATCCCAAGACAGAGAATGCAAATTTTCCTTTTATGCCTTAAGCTAATCGATTCTTTGAACAATGTGGGTGATAATTACTGGGTACATTCAGTCTCATTCATAAATCATAGAAAGACACAGCACAGGGGAAAGCTATTTTCCCCGTGTCAGCTCTTTGTAATAATCTTCTAATTAGTGTTTCGCTCTTTCCCCAAATTCCTGCGAATATTTTTCCCTTCAAATAATCATCCAATTTCCCCTTTGACAGTTACAATTGAATCTGTATCTCCCGTGCACTGCACTGGAAGTGACTGCACGGATTTTATGAGCAAGTGTCTGGAGTGGGACCTGAACCCACAGCCATCCACCCAGGGCTGGAAACGCAAACCACTGAGCCATGATAGCTCTGGCTCACCTGTAGGCTGGTGCTAATGCATTCCTATTCACAAAACCACGTTCTCAAGAACCTCGGGCTGGATTCTATGATCGCTGACGACGAAAGCGCGTCAGCGATCGGCCGGAGAATCCCCATTTATGTTGGAATCGGGGCCGCCGCCGTTTTACCAATGCTCCGCTCCCTCAGAAACGTCGTGCACGAGGAGTACGCCGCACACCATCGGGACGGCCTCAGGACGTCACATGAGGCCTTCCCCCCAATGCTCCGCACCCAATGGGCCGAGTCCCCGACGACGTGGGGCACGTGTGCTCACACCGTGGGGGGAGCTCGCTTGGTGGCTGCGGACTGTGTCCAGCGGCGCCACAGTCGTGGGGGAGCCGTACTGCTGGCGGGGGGGGGGGGGGGCTTTGGCGGAGGCTGGGGGGACTGGAGATGGCAAGGGGGGTTACAGGGGGGCAGTTTTTGGCAGGCCGGGTCCACGTGCGGCCGGTGCCATGTTGCACGGCGCGGCTGTTGCAGGCCGCTGCCGTGCGCATGCGCGGCCACAGATCCGGCCGTTCTCTGGCCGTATCCGCAAGTAAAACATTTACGCTTCGCAGCTGCTAGCCCTCCACCGGGCGGAGCATCGATGCGGGGGCGCCGACGACTTTCTGGTCGTAAAACCAGATGGATCCTGCGGACGTAGCCATAGGATCGGAGAATCCAGGCCCTCATGTTTTAAAATTACCAGGTCAAAAACAAGCCCATCACATTTCTTATTCAATTGTGGAACAATGTGGCCCTGGTATCAAAAGCCCGGAGAGATGCTTTCGAAGTAGAGAAATACCTTTGTGAAGCTCCCCGAATAATCACATTGAAACATTCCCCTGCCAATCTGCTACAGGTTCTTATTCACTTTGGTCTGCAAAGCTGAACTCCTCAAAATAAGGAAATCGCCATCTCGTGGAATCGATGACGCACAAACGGCCGATTTAATTCCTTGCCACAAGCCCAAAGTTCCTTCTTCAAATAATCTGTTCTCCCGGAAAAGGCTGCAAGTCGTATCTAGCAATGGATTCATCCAAGGACTTTATATCATGTGGCTTTATGGCTTTAAACTCACAGCATCAGCAAAACTCAAGAATTACATTGGCAACATTGTAGGTCTGATTGATTCCGATTGCCAACCCTTCAATGGCGGATGCTTTGATTCCATTCAAGTCAACAGAAACCTAACCTGGATTAATCAAAGCTCATCGTTTCCAATGAGCTTTGAACTGCTTTTTAACTTTATTTATTTTTTTTTTTTAAATTTAGAGGACCCAATTCATTTTTGTTCCCAATTAAGGTGCAATTTAGCGCGGCCAATCCACCTACTCTGCACATCTATGGGTTGTGGGGCGAAACCCACGCAGACATGGGGAGAATGTGCAAACTCCCAGACAGTGACCCAGAGCCGG
This sequence comes from Scyliorhinus torazame, assembly GCF_047496885.1. Lineage (NCBI taxonomy): Eukaryota > Metazoa > Chordata > Chondrichthyes > Carcharhiniformes > Scyliorhinidae > Scyliorhinus > Scyliorhinus torazame. Next base: position 265,937,104 of record NC_092715.1, on the reverse strand, counting down.
GATCGAAACCTGGGACCTCGGCGCTGTGAGGCAGCAGTGCTAACCGCTGTGCCACCGTGCTGCCCTGCTTTTTAACTTTATTACCAGGATGTGAACTTTAACTTTGCTTCTTGCAAAGCTAAATTTGACACACACACACACACACACACACACACACACACAGTTTGCTTGGTTTTGTTGGCAGTAAGTTGTTTTGTTAGATTAAATACATGATAATATTGCTGCGAGATTACCCCAAATATTCTCCCCAGGTCAGATCCTTTTAAAGTTATTTTTCGGCAAGACTTTCATCAGAAAACGAAGCAAAAACATTTCTCAAACTCTCACCATTGAAGGTCGGAAAGCTGAGCTTGCCCACTGCAGGCAGGAATGTTGTCACGAGTCCTTTTAATTCTAATCACAGTCTGGGTCAGAACCAAACAAGTTCACGGAAACAGGAGGAACTAACTTTACTGCCGGTATAAACACAACAGATTCCAGCAAACTGGAACAGTTTGAAGAATTACTACCACAATCCGGCTTACCATTTTGGAGCTGGACCACAGTGAAACGCACCAAAGCAAGGCCTCACTTGTAAAATTCACAATGGCACATGGCTGATGATATCTTACCAAACGTCAGTACCTCGTAACCTACCATATTTGGGCAGCATTTGCTGAGAGTGTGCCTCACTAACAGTTGCCCAAGCAGATATTTAAGTGTTAGTTCGGTTGCCCGAAATCAAACCTTCAACGTACTTCCGCAATTTAAAATAGAAAAGAATTTGACAAGTCCAAGCCAAGGCCATTAGATCGCACAAAGAGTAGAAAGCAGTTAATGATGATTCAGGCGGTGATCCTGCACCCAGGACTGTGAAAGGATCTACACGCTAAACAAGAGCCTTTCAGTCGATGCCCCAGTTGCCCTGCTTTGTATTTGTTTTAATTTCAGGATTCCACCTTTTTTACCTGTACTTTTTCAGGTGTCGCTGATTGAAGGGAGCACGAAATACCTCAGGCGCGGTTCCAAGCGGTTGCTTACGTCTTGCAGTGGGCTTGCTGAAGGGGAAGCACCAACTTGATCGGGATATTGTGTGCTGCGTCACACTTCTAATCTGACCTGTTCCGTCCATATATATCTCACCAAAATGGACCAGGGCCAGAGTAATGATAAAGGCATGAGTGGGGACTCTCGTGCCCACAAAGAGCTACTATTTCAACAACTTCTTTGCCATTGTCAGTGGCCGAAACTAATTGATACAATCTGAAAATAATAATACCATATGATGCTAACCACAAGGCCGTCTGGATTTAATTGTCTCAGGATAGTTTATGTGTAACGTTTGCCAGACCCCCTTCTTAATGAAGTTAGCACGTCCATTTCTATTTTAGGAACAGGAGAGACAGCTGAGGGTTGGGTACAAGTGCTCTGACTGACACAGAGACAACTGTCAGCAGCTGCTCAATCCAGAGAGTTCTGGTAACTTCCAGAAAGGTGATTTGCTTTTAAAGAAATACATTCACTAACATCCTTTGTTAGGTTTGATTCCAGCAGCACCTCTAGATTCTACTTAATGTTCCGCAGGGTGTGCAACTCAACTTGTAAAGAGCTGAGGGCTCAATAAGAACACAAGTTGTTGCTGTTGAAGGGGGGTGACGGGTTTAAAGGGCCAGCAACTCTTGCGTGCAATTAGCATTGATAATCGACTAACGTGGGTAGCGGTTTTGTCTGCCGATCAAACTGGATGTGGGTATCACTGGCTCGGCCAATCTTTGTTGCCCATTCCTGATTACCCTCGAATTGAGTGGCTTGCTCGGCCATTTCATGGGGGGTTAAGAGTCAACACACATTGCTGTGGGTCTGGAGTCACATGTAGGCCAAAGACCAAGTAAGGTGACAGATTTCCTTCCCTAAAGGACGTTAGTGAAGCAGAGAGCTTTTTATGACCATCGATGATAGCTTCATAGTCATAATTATTGAGACTAGTTTTCAATTCCAGATTTATTAATTGAATTTAAATTCCACCAGCTGCCGTGGTGGGATTTGAACCCCTGTCCCCCAGGGCATTCATCTGAAAGATTAGTCTACTGACATCACAATAACGCCACTATGGCCCCTATTTGGTAAGTGAATCCTTGAAAAAGCAAAGCGAGATTTCCCTCCATATCTTTTTTATGCCCCGTCGGTAGTTGTTTCCTTGTTAGTTAGAGTCACAGAGTCTACAGCAGAGAAAAGGCCCATTGGCCCACCGCATCTGCACCGGTCAAGAACAATCACCTAACTATTTTAATCCCATTTTCCAGCACTTGGCCCATAGCCTTGGCTGCCCTGGCATCGCAAGTGCACATCTAAATACTTCTTAAATGTTGTGAGGGTCTCTGCCTCCACCACCCATTCAGGCAGTGAGTTCCAGACTCCCACCACCCTCTGGGTGAAAAGGTTTTTCTTCACATTCCCTCTAAACCTCCTGCCCCTTACCTTAAATATATACCCCCTGGTCATTGATCGCTCCACCAAGGGGAAATGTTTATTCCTGTCTGCTCTATGTCCCTCATCATTTTATACATCTCAATCATGTCCCCCCTCAGTCTCCTCTGCTCCAAGGAAAACAACCCCAGTCTATCCAATCTCTCTTCATAACTAACACTCTCCAGCCCGGGCAACATCCTGGTAAATCTCCTCTGCACCTTTTCCAGTGGCTATCACACCCCTTCTATAATGTGGATTCCAGAACTGCCACAATACTCCAGCTGTGGCCTAACCAACGTTTTATACAGTTCCAGCATATCCTCCCTGCTCTTAAACTCTAAGCCTCGGCTAATAAAGGCAAGTGTACCATATGCCTTTTTAACCATTGTATCCACCAGCTCTGCTACCTTAAGGGACGGGTGCACATGCACACCAAGGTCCTCTGATCCTCGGTGCTTCCCAGGGTCCTGCCGTTTATCATGTATTCCCCTTGCCTTGTTTGTCCGGCCCAAGTGCATCGCCTCACACTTATCCGCATTGAACTCCATTCACCACTGGTCAGCCCATCTGACCAGCCCGTCTCTATCCTCCTGTAATCGAAGGCTACCCTCCTCGCTATTTACCACAACACCAATTTTCAATATCATCCGCAAACTTACTGATCAACCCTCCCACATTTATATCTGAATCATTTATATAAACCACAAACAGCAAGGGCCCAACACTGATCCCTGCGGGACTCCTCTGGGCTCCAGTCAGAAAAACACCCCTCGACCATCAGCCTCTGCTTCCTGCCACTCAGCCAATTCCGGATCCAATTTGCCAAATTTCCTTGGATCCTATGGGCCCTTAGCATTGCTGCCAGTCACTCATGTAGGACCTTATCAAAAGCCTTGCTGAAATCCAAGTAGGCTACGGCAAATGCATTTCCCACATCTATACACCTGGTCACTCAAAAAACTCAATCAAGTTGGTTAGACACGACCTTCCCTGAATAAAGCCATGCTGACTGTACTTGATTAATCCCTCCGTCTCCAAATGCAGATTAATTCTGTCTCTCAGAATTTCTTCCAATAGTTTCCCCACCACTGAGGTTAGACTGACCGGTCTGTAGTTTCCTGGTTTATCCCTTCCTCCCTTCTTGAATAATGGAACCATATTGACGATCCTCCAGTCTGCCAGCACCTCTCCAGAGAGGAATTGAAAATTATTGCCAGCACTTCTGCTATTTCCTCCCTTGTCTCACTCAGCAGCCTGGGATACATTTCATCTGGCCCTGGAGATTTATCTACTTTTAAGCCTGCCACACTACTCAGAGCTTCCTCTCTGTCTATGTTAATCTCTAATTTTATCACAGTCCTTCTCCCTGATTTCCATACCCACATCGTCCCTCTCACGAGTGAACACCATCACAAAGTATTCATTTAGAATCCTACCTCTGACCCCCGGCTCCACACACAAATTAACGCTGTGCTCCTTAATGGGCCCTAATCTTTCCCTAGTTATTCTTTTATCCTTAATGCACTTGCAAAAAAACTTAGGATTTTCCTTTATTTTACCTGCCAGTATCCGTTCATGTCCCCTTTTTTGTTCTCCCAATTTTCTTTTTAAGTTCCCTCGTGCACATTCTATATTCCTCTAGGGCTTCTGCTGTCTTGAGACTTTGATATTGCCTTATCCAATGCTGTACATCCCTCGTTATCCAGGGTTCACTGGATTTGTTGGTCCCATCCTTTTTCTTGAATGGAACATATTGGCCCTGCACTCTCCCTATTTCCTGCTTGAATGTGCCCCAGTGTTCTGTCACAGTCTGGCTCCCAGCCCACTCTGGCCAAATCATTTCTGATCTTATTAAAATCAGCCTTCCCCCTGTTTAGAATTTTGATCACAGGCCCATCCTTGTCCTTTTCCATAACAATTTTGAATCTAACGGAGTTATGATTACTGTCTACAAAATCCTCCCCATTGACACTTTAACCACTTGCCCAGCTTTGCTATCTAAAGTTAAGTCCAGGACCGCCCACCCCAATTGTCGGACCTCTGCGCACTGACTTAAAATGTTATTCTGGATGCATTTTAAGAATTCCACTCCCTCTAAATCTTTCACATTCTGACTACCCCAGTTAATGGTGGGAAAGTTGAAATCCCCCACTATACTACCCTATTACGTTTACACTTCTCTGAAATTTGCTGACATATCTGCTCTTCTATTTCTCTCCGACTGTTAGGGAGGCTATAGAACACGTCCAGAAATGTGATTGCTCCCTTTTGCTTATTAAGTTCTACCTATGTGGCTTCAGTTGATGAGCCTTCATAGATGTCGTCCCCCTTCACTGCTGTAATTGACTCCCTGGTCAATATTGCAACACTCCCTCCTCTTTTACTTCCTTCCCTATATCGCGCGAAGATCCTTTATCCTGGAATATTGATCTGCCAATCCTGCCCCTCTCTCAACCATGTCTCAGTGACAGCAATAGCATCATACCCCTTTGTTTTAATTTGGGCCCTCAACTCATCTGCCTTGTTCGTCAGACTCCTTGCGTTAAAATAAATACCATCCAATCTTGCCAAACTCCCTTGTGACTTAACGGATATAGAAATTCTATGCCTTCCTGACTCACCTGCTGTCTCTTCTTATTTTGGCTGTGCATCTCTCCCTGCTGAACCCTCTCTCAGGATCTCAGGTCCCTGCCAAGTTAATTTAAACCCTCCCCAAAAGCACTAGCAAATCTTCCTGCAAGGACGCTGGTCCCATTTCCATTTGGGTGCAAACCTTCTGCCTTGTACAGTTCCCACCATTTCCCCAAAATGGTCCCAATGTCCCAGAAATCCAAAGCCCTGCCTCCTGCACCATTTGTCTAGCCACGCATTAATCTGGACTAACCGTCGATTTCTATCCTCACTAGCACGTGGCACCAGAAGTAATCCAGAGATTATTGCCTTCTGGTTCCTGTTTTTTAATCTATTTCCTAGCTCCCTAAATTCTGCTTACAGGACCTCATCTCTTTATCTGCCTATATTGTTGGTACCAATGTGTACCACAGTATCTGTCGGTTTTTCATGGACATTTAATTTTTCAAAATCTTTTGCAGTAACTCTACTGCAATTTCCCACTCACCAGCTGCACTAATAACCTCAAGGACTAAGAGAAGCTGTACCATCAACGATTCCATCTTTCGGATGAGGTGCTGAGACCACATTGATGACCACAATTCTTCAATATTTTTGCTTTTTGTAAAATGAATTAATGGACAAAAAAAAAAAGAACTTGCATTTCTATAGCACCTTTCGCATCCAGAGAAACATCCCAAAATGCTTTACAGCCCAAGAGGCACTTCTTCAAATGTCGTCACTGTTGTAATAGACAAGGCAACCAATTTTCACACAGCGAGCTCCCGCAAACAGCAATGTGCTTTCATGGCCAGACAATCTGGTTAAGGGATAAATATTAGCCAGAGCATCAGGGAGAACTCCTCTCCAGTGTGGGATGACTCTGGGGTACCAGACCCGGCAGAAGTCGGTGAGAGCCTTTGCTCAGGATTCGGAGGAGCCTCGTGGGGCAGCAATATTGGGAAAGGTGGAGGAGGGGTATGTTCGTCATCGATGGCCACATCACAGATGGAGCAGCTCATGAGATTCATTAAAGATTAATTTCGACAACGGAGTAAGGAATTGCAGGGAGACTGGCTGAGAGCGCGTGAGGGTGCAGTAGCACCTGTTCGCGGATGTTCGGATCTAGTGGAGAAGGGTCTGGAGGCACAGGCGGTGATGATAAAAGAAGAGGAGAAGACAATCTCAGACCAGAGTGACCAAATCGTATCGCAGGAGGCAGAGATGACAATGCTGGGGCAAATGTGCGAAATGTTGCGGGAGAGGGTTTTATTTATTTATTCTTCCAATTAAGGGGCAATTTAGCGCGGCCAATCCACCTAACCTGTACATCTTTGGGTTGTGGGGGTGAGACCCACGCAGACACGGGGAGAATGTGCAAACGCCACACGATAGTGACCTGGGGCCGGGATCAAACCGTGTCCTCGGCCCCGGGAGGCAGTAGCGCTAACCACTGCGCCACAGTGTCACCCCCGGGGGCGAGGGTTGATGACCAGGAAAATCGGTTCAGGCGGCAGAATCTGCGCATCGTGGTCGGCCAGAGGGAGCGGAGGGAACAAGTGCCACCAACTAGGTAATGAAGATGTTTGAGAAGTTAGCGGATAAGAAGGTATTTTAGAGGTCCCCAGAAGGAGTCAGAGAACCTAGGAGCAGTGTAACAACAACAATCTCTCCCTCAATGCCAGCAAAACTAAAGAGCTGGGCATTGAGTTCAGGAAGCAGAGTACTGTACACACCTCTGTCAGCATCTACGGGGCCAAGGTGGAGATGATTGACAGCTTCAAATTCCTAGGGGTGCACATCACCAACAATCTGTGCTGGTCCACCCACGTCGACAACCAAGAAAGCACAACAGCAGCTATACTTCCTCAGGAAATTAAGGAAATTCGGCATGTCCACATTGACGCTTACCAACTTTTACAGATGCACCACAGAAAGCATCCTTTCTGGCTGCATCACAGCCTGGTATGGCAACTGCTCAGCCCAAGACCATAAGTAACTACAAAGAGTCATGAACACAGCCCAGTCCATCGTACAAACCCACCCATTGACTCTGTCTATACCCCCCGCTGCCTGGGGAAAGCGGGCAGCATCATCAAAGACCCCTCCCACCCGGATTATTTTCTCTTCCAACTTCTTCAATCAGGCAGGAGATACAAAAGTCTGAGAACACGCAGTAACAGATTCAAAACAGCTGGGCTGCACGGTGGCACAGTGGATAGCACTGGGACTGCGGAGCTGAGGACCCGGGTTTGAATCCCAACACTGGGCCACTGCCCGTGTGGAGTTTGCACATTCTCCCCGTGTCAGCGTGGGTCTCACCCCCACAACCCAAAGATGTGCAGGTTAGGTGGATTGGCCACGCTAAATTGCCCCTAAATTGGGGAAAAAAATAATTGGGTACTCTAAAAAATTTTTTAAAGATTCAAAAATGCTTCTTCCCCGCTGTTACCAGACTCCTAAATGACACTCTTATGGACTGACCTGATCTCTCTGCACATCTTCTTTACTGACTCTGTATGCTTCACCCAATGTCTGTGTCTATGTATTTACATTGTGTATCTATCGTATGTCCTATGTTTTTCATGAAAGGAGCAATCTGGCTGGACTGTACACAGGACAATATCTTTTGCTGTACTTCGGTACACATGACAATAAATCGGAATCTAAAGTGGATCGGGCACACCGTGTTCTGGGACAGAAACTGAAGGCGGGGGAACCGCCCCAGAGCAACAACGAGCGCAGCTCCTCAGTGCAGGAAGAGATGGCGCACCGATCTCTCACCCCCCCCCCCCCTGACACGACCCCGGAACACCCCCCCCCCCCCCCCCCGCCAATGCCCCAGCTCACCTGTTGCAGGGTCCTTGAGCAACCCCAGGCCTGATCCCGGCAAGGGCAAAATGCCACGTGGGCATCTTGGCACTGCCAGGCTAGCACTCTGACTGCGCCCCTGCGTTTTTGGGGATCAGTGCTGAACAGCGCCTGGCTGGGGTCTCCTCGGCGAGGCCGGTAGATCCTGGGAGCTGGTTTAATCTGGCGAAGGCAGAGTTAAGTGAGCTTTCAAACTCACTTGACTCTGCGAGTCTGGGTCCCGCCATTGTGGGTGGGATCCAGACCATGACGTCTCACGAGATCTCATTAGATTTCGCAAGGTGCAGCAATTGTCAACAGACTCACAATCCCAGCAGATGAGGATGTGAAGTTCTTGGGACAGAAACAGTTCTATATTCAACCAATTAGAATTGGAACTGCACGAGCTGTTAAACATGGATCCTTTTATTATCTCTTCCAATCAGACTCTCTCTGCTGGTACATGTGTATGGTGACCTCAAGTGCCACAATGCAATTTTCAATCTCCTACAGAGGACAGTGGTAGGAGGTCTTGTGCCACAGTGGGTACTGCCTCTCCCTCTAATCGAAAAGCTCCAGGTTTGAGTCTCACCTCAGGACTTGATGGCCAAGGAAGGTTCATTCATTACATAACCAAAAAGGTGAGTATCAACCTACAAGTTGGCAACAGAGACTCTGATCAGCCATGCTTGGTGCGGTGTTGTGCCACTCAAGCTATAAACCTCTGGCAACAGACTACCGACATGTTCCAGGGGAAAACCTCATTATTGGATCAGATGAGAGTCTGCCTTATGCAGCATTAGGTGCAGGAAGAGAGAAAACAAGAGAGGATAGTTGGTCCTTCAGTCAGAAGGGCATCTGGTCACAGCAACAGGTAACGGCACAAGGAAATGTGTGGCGGGGGAGGGGGGGGGTTTGCGGATGGGTGAGCAATTGGAATGAGGATGTTTGGCCTTCAGGGGGGAGCGATCAGAAGCCTCAGAGAGGGAGGGGAGATTTTTAAAATTTAATTTCTTGGATTGTGCGGTTCACCCCAGCATTTGTTTTCCATCCCTAATCGCCTTTAAGAAAGTGGTGGTGAGCTGCCTTCTTGAACAGCTGCAGACACTGAAGTGTAGGTACACCCACTGTGCTGTTAGGGAGGGAGTTCCAGGATGTTGCCCCAGCGACAGTGAAGGAAAGACGATATATTTCCAAGTTCCCACACTCCGGCGCCTGTTTGGGTACACAGAGGGAGATTTCAGAATGTCCAATTCACCTAACAAGCACGTCTTTCGGGACTTGTGGGAGGAAACCGGAGCACCCGGAGGAAACCCACGCAGACACGGGGAGAACGTGCAGACTCCGCACAGACAGTGACACAAGCCGGGAATCAAACTGGGACTCTTGAGCTGTGAAGCAACAATGCTAACCACTGTGCTACCGTGCTGCCCACAAAGCTGAGATGAGGGATGACGGAGTTGAGATGGGGGATGGTGGAGTTGAGGTGGGGGGTGGTGGAGTTGAGGTGGGGGATGGTGGAGTTGAGGTGGGGGATGGTGGAGTTGAGATGGGGGATGGTGGAGTTGAGATGGGGGATGGTGGAGTTGAGATGGGGGATGGTGGAGTTGAGATGGGGGTTGGTGGAGTTGAGGTGGGGGATGGTGGAGTTGAGGTGGGGATGGTGGAGTTGAGGTGGGGGATGGTGGGGTTGAGATGGGGGGTGGTGGAGTTGAGGTGGGGGATGGTGGAGTTGAGGTGGGGATGATGGAGTTGAGATGGGGGATGGTGGAGTTGAGGTGGGGGATGGTGGAGTTGAGGTGAGGGATGGTGAAGTTGAGATGGGGGAAGGTGGAGTTGAGGTGGGGGATGGTGGAGTTGAGGTGGGGGTGGTGGAGTTGAGGTGGGGGATGGTGGAGTTGAGGTGGGGGGTGGTGGAGTTGAGATGGGGCGTGGTGGAGTTGAGGTGAGGGATGGTGGAGTTGAGGTGGGGATGATGGAGTTGAGATGGGGGATGGTGGAGTTGAGATGGAGGATGGTGGAGTTGAGATGGGGGATGGTGGAGTTGAGGTGGGAGATGGTGGAGTTGAGATGGGGGATGGTGAAGTTGAGATGGGGGATGGTGGAGTTGAGGTGGGGGAAGGTGGAGTTGAGATGGGGGATGGTGGAGTTGAGGTGGGAGATGGTGAAGTTGAGATGGGGGATGGTGGAGTTGAGGTGGGAGATGGTGGAGTTGAGGTGGGGGATGGTGGAGTTGAGGTGGGGGATGGTGGAGTTGAGGTGGGGGGTGGTGGGGTTGAGGTGGGGGATGGTGGAGTTGAGGTGGGGGATGGTGGAGTTGAGGTGGGGGATGGTGGAGTTGAGATGGAGGATGGTGGAGTTGAGGGGGGATGGTGGAGTTGAGATGGGGGATGGTGGAGTTGAGGTGGGAGATAGTGGAGTTGAGGTGGGGATGATGGAGTTGAGATGGGGGATGGTGGAGTTGAGGTGGGGGATGGTGGTGTTGAGATGGGGGATGGTGGAGTTGAGGTGGGGGATGGTGGTGTTGAGATAGGGGATGGTGGAGCTGAGGTGGGAGATGGTGGAGTTGAGGTGGGAGATGGTGGAGTTGAGGTGGGGGATGGTGGAGTTGAGATGGGGGATGGTGGAGTTGAGATGGGGATGGTGGAGTTGAGGTGGGAGATAGTGGAGTTGAGGTGGGGGATGGTGGAGCTGAGGTGGGGGATGGTGGAGTTGAGGTGGGGATATTGGAGTTGAGGTGGGGGATGGTGGAGTTGAGATGGGGGATGGTGGAGTTGAGATGGGGGATGGTGGATTTGAGGTGGGGGATGGTGAAGTTGAGGTGGGGATGGTGGAGTTGAGGTGGGGGATGGTGGAGTTGAGGTGGGGATGGTGGAGTTGAGATGGGGGACGGTGGAGTTGAGATGGGGGATGGTGGAGTTGAGGTGGGATTGGTGGAGTTGAGATGGGGACGGTGGAGTTGAGATGGGGGATGGTGGAGTTGAGGTGGGGATGGTGGAGTTGAGATGGGGCTGATGGAGTTGAGGTGGGGGGGGGTGGAGGTGAGGTGGGGGATGGTGGAGTTGAGACAGGGGGTGGTGGAGTTGAGGTGGGGGGTGGTGGAGTTGAGGTGGGGATGGTGGAGTTGAGGTGGGGGATGGAGTTGAGATGGGGGGTTGTGGAGTTGAGATGGGGGGTGGGGTTGAGATGGGGGATGGTGGAGTTGAGGTGGGGAATGGTGGAGTTGAGATGGGGGTGGTGGAGTTGAGGTGGGGGATGATGAAGTTGAGATGGGGGATGGTGGAGTTGAGATAGGGGGTGGTGGAGTTGAGGTGGGGGATGGTGGAGTTGAGATGGGGGATGGTGGAGGTGAGATGGGGGGTGGTGGAGTTGAGGTGGGGAATGGTGGAGTTGAGATGGGGGTGGTGGAGTTGAGATGGGGGATGGGGGAGTTGAGATGGGGGATGGTGGAGTTGAGGTGGGGGGTGGTGGGGTTGAGGTGGGGGATGGTGGAGTTGAGATGGGGGATGGTGGAGGTGAGATGGGGGATGGTGGAGTTGAGGTGGGAGATGGTGGAGTTGAGATGGGGGATGGTGGAGTTGAGGTGGGGGGTGGTGGAGTTGAGATAGGGGGTGGTGGAGTTGAGGTGGGGGATGGTGGAGTTGAGGTGGGAGATGGTGGAGCTGAGATGGGGGATGGTGGAGTTGAGGTGGGGGATGGTGGAGTTGAGATAGGGGGTGGTGGAGTTGAGGTGGGGGATGGTGGAGTTGAGATGGGGGATGGTGGAGGTGAGATGGGGGGTTGGGGTTGAGATGGGGGATGGTGGAGTTGAGGTGGGGGATGGTGGAGTTGAGATGGGGGGTGGTGGAGTTGAGGTGGGGGATGGTGGAGTTGAGATGGGGGATGGTGGAGTTGAGATGGGGGATGGTGGAGTTGAGGTGGGGGATGGTGGAGTTGAGATGGGGGATGGTGGAGTTGAGGTGGGGGATGGTGGGATTGAGATGGGGGATGGTGGAGTTGAGATGGGGGATGGTGGAGTTGAGGTGGGTGATGGTTGAGTTGAGATTGGGGTGGTGGAGTTGAGATGGGGATGGTGGAGTTGAGGTGGGGGATGGTGGAGTTGAGGTGGGGGATGGTGGAGTTGAGATGGGGGATGGTGGAGTTGAGGTGGTGGTGGTGGGGTTGAGATGGGGGATGGTGGAGTTGAGATGGGGGATGGTGGAGTTGAGGTGGGGGGTAGTGGAGTTGAGATGGGGGTGGTGGAGTTGAGGTGGGGGATGGTGGAGTTGAGGTGGGGGATGGTGGAGTTGAAATAGGGGATGGTGGAGTTGAGATGGTGGATGGTGGAGTTGAGGTGGGGATGGTGGAGTTGAGGTGGGGATGGTGGAGTTGAGGTGGGGATGATGGAGTTGAGGTGGGGATGGTGGAGTTGAGGTGGGGGATGGTGGAGTTGAGGTGGGGGATGGTGGAGTTGAGATGGGGGATGGTGGAGTTGAGGTGGGGGTGGTGGGGTTGAGATGGGGGATGGTGGAGTTGAGATGGGGGATGGTGGAGTTGAGGTGGGGGATGGTGGAGTTGAGGTGGGGGATGGTGGAGTTGAGATGGGGAATGGTGGAGTTGAGGTGGGGGATGGTGGAGGTTAGGTGGGGATATTGGAGTTGAGGTGGGGGATGGTGGAGTTGAGATGGGGGATGGTGGAGGTGAGATGGGGGATGGTGGAGTTGAGATGGGGGATGGTGGAGGTGAGATGGGGAATGGTGGAGGTGAGATGGGGGATGGTGGTGTTGAGATGGGGGATGGTGGAGTTGAGATGGGGGATGAGTCTGTGGCTGTATCGGTTTCTTGATTGGAGTCCTATTGTCCTGGGGAAATGTGCCGTTAGAATGCAAACGAGCGAGGGTTTCGATCAGGTCTAGCTACCTGCGTTTCAAATACACAGAAGCTCTGTATCTGTCTGAGTCCTGGGTTGGCCATAATTCCCATGGTCCTTTGCAGGTGGCCATCTCAGATGGCTATATCCCGTCCTCTTGATCCTGAACGCGAAGCGTGGTGGATCACACTATTGATCCCTGTTCATCCTTAGTGGGCCGGTCACCCTTGGTCAAGGCACGGTTCTACTCTATCCTATCCTATGTTTTGGGGCATTTACCTAATATTTATTAACACATCATACATTAATTAATCTCTAACGGGTCACTATAAAACATTTCACTATTAAACATTTAACTTATCCGTACAGTTGACTACTAACTGACACTATCTAATCTACTCTCATGCTGCTGGCGAATATCAAAAAGAACTTATGTACAATACAAAAATTTGAAAGCAGCAGCATTACATTTCTACTTAATTCTGGTAACGTTTACAGCGGTATATGGTTTTAATTCTCAGCAGCAGTTAATACAGTTGTTCAGTTTTGTTGAATTCCAAAGAAAGGGGATCGGTCTGTATATATCGGGGAGCGGGAGGCTTTTGCTCGCCACTTACGGAGACGAAGTGTCTGAATGACACTGCAGATTATTGCAATTACTAGAAGGGCCTCTACTGTGTATGAAAGGGGGTTCCATTTGGCAATGTTTTCGCACCAAGTGTGGGTTTCGGTGTCTGTCTTTGTGTGTGGTGTGGTGTCCGGGCTAGGGGTGTCATGTTGTGTGGCAGTGTTCGGGCCTGGTGTGGTGTACATTAAAATAGTCCATTGCGCGCACAGTTGCAGAAGTCCAGCGTTGGTCAAAACGCATGTCAGCAATCCTTGCTTCACCCTGTCTTCTGTCTTCCGTCTTCCGTGTATTCCTGGGGGTGCAAGCATAGTATCTGTTATTATCTTTGGTTAATATCTCGTTTATTTGTCTCTCTCTCTCCTTATTCCAATTACCCATTATGATCGTCACCATGTGTGACTCCCTCATTTTTTTTTTTTTAAATAACGTTTTGAGAGACAAGAAATACCAATTTTTAAGAGCAGCTTGTGGTCGATGCGGGGAGTGGGCGGACAATTTCTCCATCCCATCTTTTCTTTACTGCCACCAGTGGTGGTTGAGGCTCATCTTCACTAGCCGAATTTTAGGGCAGCCAGTTTTATAAAGTTTCTTCATCCCAGGGTCCAGAGGTAGTTCGCATGTAGCAGCAAATGTGGCAACCAAGCGTGTCATATGTGTAAATGGCAGGTGGGGAGCGACCAAAGGGTCGTGGAAGGAAAAGGGAAGAGGGGGTGAGTGTACAGAGCGTGGCAAAGGGCATTCTTTAAACCACAATAAAAGAGCAGAGAAGGGGAAACTAAGACCTGCCAAAGACAGTGTAGAGTGTAGGGAACCATTCCAGAGTACATGAGGTGCGTGTGGGCCGCGGCAGGGCAAGAATGGGTGGAATCCCCGGGTAGGGCGGTGATCAGTGCCGTTGCTCCACTACCCGAGCTTAATTGACCGGATGTGTTTGGGGTCCTCAGGTAGGGTGGGGATCAGTGCCGTTGCTCCCTACCTGGGTGACCAAAATGAGCGGAAAGAATTTGTAGTCATGTGAGATCCAATAAGTGTGCCTTTAACGGCCATTGGTCAGTAAATGGCGTCTGTGTTTCTGTGAGAAGAGTGACTATGACTGTATCAAGAAATTGGGTGTCAGGCCACCATCAGTTAAAACCATGTATTGAGAAGAAAAGAAGAAGGAAAAAGGCGGGCAGGCTCCATCATAAATTAGGACACCTTAATAATTAGGCGGTGTCTCTTTCTGATCATCTGGACACCTCAGGTTTCTGTACCAAACTGCGTTGTAAAAGCATTACCGAAACGAGAGTCAGTATCTGAATCATCACCATCGCCCGGTTGCCAGACTCGTGTCTGCCGTTTCTGTGCCATGGCTGCGTGGGCTGTCGGATAATCTGAAACGTCGTGCCTTATCAGTCTACAAGAGTTGTCGCGGTGCCAAAGAGGGGTCTGTTTGTCATGAGGCGTAGGGGCGGTGGGAGTGGAGGGCAAGTTACTGTTGTCGGCCGGTGGCTGTGGCAGTGGCTGTGGCAGTGGCTGGGGAAGGGCATATAGGGGGCCAAAGATATCTAAGCCGTGGTTCCAGGGGCTGGGATGACTGGGGGCAGAGAGATTGCACCAGTGGTCAGGGATAGTGATCAATTCAGGGAGGCTGTCGTCGGACTCAAGTTCAAGGTGAATGTCTGTACCTGTGGGCGGAGACAAGTTTGGGTCTGTGGG
The DNA here is from genome assembly GCF_047496885.1 of Scyliorhinus torazame. NCBI lineage: Eukaryota > Metazoa > Chordata > Chondrichthyes > Carcharhiniformes > Scyliorhinidae > Scyliorhinus > Scyliorhinus torazame. The sequence goes on along the minus strand of NC_092715.1, from coordinate 265,922,021 downwards.
CGTGGACGTCCTGGCATGGCTGGGGGAGGGTCAGCGTAGGGGTCGGACTAGGTTATCGATGGGCGGAGCGGAATCGTCTCCTATTGCCAGAGTAGCTACATTGGGATCCATAGACTTTGAGTTGGTTGATGTGGAACCAACCAGTTTTGCCATTGGGGTACGTTATCTTGTACACGGAGGGGCTCACTTTGTCCGAAATAGAGTAGGGTCCTGCAAATTTGGGGGAGAGGAAAGAACTGGGGTCGTAAAGGGAAACCATTATTTGCTGACCGACTGTGTACTCTACGGGGTGGACGGTTTTGTCAAAGCAGGCTTTATTCTGCTTCTTTCTAGCGCCTAGTCGGACAGCTGCAGCGAGCTGTGCTGCTTTAATATTATCTGTGACCTGTTGGACTATTTTTTTGTGGGTGAGGGCGGTTACTGTGGGGCTTGCCAAATCGAGACCTAATAAATATTCAATTCCCTTCATGGACCGTCCGGTCATGAGAGTGTGGGGGGTGAAACCTGTGGAACTGGAAATGGTATTCCGAATAAACATACGGAGAAATGGGAGGACCATGTCCCACGTGGTATTGTTCTGTTGCACCATCTTCCTAATGGTCGCTTTCAAAGTTTGATTCATTCTCTTGACAATGCCGCACGGTTGGGGGTGGTGCACTATGTGGAATTTTTGCCTGATTCCAAAAATCGTTCAAACATTTTGCATGACTCTGCCGGTGAAGTGGGAACCTTGGTCTGACTCAATGCTGCGGGGGGGACCCCAGCGTGTAAATATCTGTTGGGGCAAAATCTTAGCGGTGGCCTTTGCTGTGTTTGTCCGTGAGGGAAATGCTTCTACCCATTGAATAAAGGTGTCGATTACAACCAGCACGTACTTGAAACAATTTCTGCAAGGTGGGAGGGGGCCAATGAAGTTGAGTTGCAAGTTTGTCCAGGGACCATTCACAGGTCAGGTATGACGTAATTGTCCTTTCTTTGTGTACCATTTGTCATAATGTACACCAGTATATCATGGTGCAGACACACACACTGATGGACACACAGCAAGACCAATCAACACACACAACACCGCAGCCAATCACCAGTTAGAGCACACTCACTATATAGACAGAGGGCATCAGAGTTCCCGCTCATTCGGGATGCAGCCTCTCAGTAGGACAGAGCTTACAGCTTACAGCACAGATCTTCACCATGTGCTGAGTGCATAGACTGGTTAGGACAGGCATAGGTCTTTAGTTTAATCTCACATCGTGTTAACCCACAGTGAAAGTATGTTCAACAGTTTCTGACTTAATAAAATAGTGTTGCACTATTTAAGTGTTGGTGGCCTGTATGTGTTCCACGGATCCAGAACACCCAACACACCATGATACCAGGAGTTGAGGGATGTTAGAATTTCTCAGACCTACCTGCAAGTGATCTGCCTTCCACCAGCGCACAGCCATCCTGCAAAATGGACAGCGTCCGCTCGCCGCCGCCGCTCCGCATCACCGGTAACCTAGGGGCCAACTGGAAGATATTCAAACAACGCTTCCAGCCCTACCTTGAAGCCACAGACCGGGAAGCTGCCTCAGACACCAGGAAGATCGGTCTCTTCCTATCCACGGCCGGGGAACATGTCATCCACATTTTCAATTCTCTCACCTTTGCTGATGGTAAAGATAAATCGAAATTCAAGACGGTCCTCCTTAAGTTTGACAGTCATTGCGACATAGAGGTGAATGAAAGTTTTGAGCACTATGTATTCCAACAGTGTTGCAGGGTAAGGATGAACCTTTCCAGTCCTTTCTCACCCACCTCTGCATCCTTGCGCAGTCCTGTAATTACGGGCCCAGCTCCGACTCCATGATTCGCGACCAGATCGTTTTCGGTGTTCAGTCGGACCCCCTACGCCAGCAGCTCCTCAAGGTAAAGCAGCTCACCCTAGCGACAGCAATCGAGACCTGCGTGCTACACGAACACGCCACAAGTCGGTATTCCCACATTCAAGCGGCTGAAATGGTGCGGCAAGGTCCCCACGAGGCAGAACGGGTCCAAGAAATCGAGCAACTCCAGGGCCTCAGCCTGGATGAGGGCGGCCATTTCACGCGCTTTTCACGGACTCCCGCGCTTGTGCGCACCGAACGAGGGGACGGCGACGTCAACGAACGTACTACGCAGGCGCGCACCACGTATGACTGCACCACGCATGCGCGGTGGCGCAGCGAACGTACTGACGCTACAACGTGCGGCAACCATGGCTCCGCCCACTTAAAGCGGCAATGTCCTGCCAAATCCTGACCATGCCTGCGATGTGGCAAACTTGGCCACTATGCTGCTTTATGCAGATCAGTTCAGCCTGCCAACTCTTGTCGCTCCAGTCAGCCTCGCAGGAATGTCCGGGCCATTCAAACCACGGTCACCGAGCCCGATTCGGACCTGCTACCCGACATTGACACCGAGGACCCGAAGGTGCCTTTTCCAGTCGGTATCATTACAAAAAACAGGGTGTCCCCGGAGCAAAGAATCCAGCCTCTATCGGTATACAGCATCGATCCAGACGATGAGTGGTGTGCCACCCTTACGGTCAACCGGTCCCAAATACGATTCCGCCTGGACACCGGTGCCTCCGCCAATCTCATTGCGCGGTCTGACCTCCAAAGCCTTTGTGTCAAACCAGCCATCCTCCCATCAGCATGCCAGCTATTAGATTATAATGGCAATGCCATTGCTGCCAGCGGCTCATGCCAACTTGAAGTGACGCACAGGTCACGCAAAGCCATCCTTCCCTTTGAAATCGTAGGCTCCTCGAAAGCCTCCCTGCTTGGCGCGCAGGCATGCAAGCTGTTGAACCTAGTTCAGAGAGTTCACTCTCTCTCTCCTGCTGACGCGTCTGCCTTTCAGGACACTGACTTCAGGGCGCAGCTCGACGCCATTATCAACCAGTACCACAACGTCTTCGAGGGCATGGGCACGCTCCAGTACACCTACAGGATTTTATTAAAACCGAATGCCACGCCTATGGTGCTCGCACCTCGCAGGGTCCCAGCACTCCTTAAGGACCGCCTCAAGCAGCAGCTGCAGGACCTCCAGAACCAAGGAGTGATTTCCAAAGTCACGGAACCGACCGACTGGGTCAGTTCCATGGTATGTGTGAAAAAGCCTTCCGGCGAATTGAGAATTTGCATTGATCCCAAGGATCTAAATCGCAATATTATGAGAGAGCACTATCCAATTCCCAAGCGCGAAGAGCTCAGATGTGAGATGGCTCAGTGCCAAGCTCTTTACCAAACTCGACGCCTCAAAAGGATTCTGGCAAATCCAGCTCGACAAATCCAGCAGGAAACTCTGCACATTTAACACCCCCTTTGGAAGATATTGTTACAACAGGATGCCGTTTGGGATCATCTCTGCATCAGAAGTGTTCCATATGATTATGGAACAAATGATGGAAGGTATTGAAGGTGTTCGCGTCTATGTCGATGACATCATCATTTGGTCCACCACCCCGCAGGAGCATGTTAGTCGCCTCTAGCGCGTATTCAGACGTATACATGAGCATGGCCTCTGCCTCAACAGGGCCAAATGCTCTTTTGGTCAGACAGAACTTAAGTTCCTCGGGGACCACATCTCCCAATTGGGTGTGCAGCCGGATGCGGACAAGGAGCTGCCATCACAGCTATGAAAACACCAGAGGACAAGAAGGCGGTCCTCCGATTTCTGGGCATGGTCAATTTTTAGGGAAATTCATCCCTAACCTCGCCTCTCATACCACGGCTCTCAGGAACCTGGTCAGGAAGACGACAGATTTCAAATGGCTCCCTGCCCACGAGCGCGAATGGAGGGAACTCAAGGCAAAACTGACCACGGCCCCGGTCTTAGCTTTCTTTGATCCAGCAAAGGAGACCAATATTTCGACAGATGCCAGTCAATCCGGCATTGGGGCAGTGCTCCTTCAACGTGATGAGGCTTCATCATGGGCCCACGTTGCATATGCGTCACGTGCGATGACCCCCACGGAGCAGCGCTACGCGCAGATAGAAAAGGAATGCCTGGGCCTTCTGACCGGTGTTGTTAAGTTTCACGATTATGTCTACGGACTTCCTCAATTCACTGTCGAGACCGACCATCGCCCGCTGGTCAATATAATACAGAAAGACTTGAACAACATGATGCTTCGCCTCCAGCGTATTCTTCTCAAGGTCCGGCGATACGACTTCCAGCTGGTATACACCTCAGGCAAGGACCTCATCATTGCTGACGCTCTCTCCAGGGCAGTCAACACTTCATGTGACCCAGCGGGATTTGTCTGCCAGGTTGACGCCCATGTGGCATTCGCGGCCTCCAATCTACTTGCCTCGGATGAATGCCTCGTCCATATTCGCCACGGGACGGCGGCTGACCCCTTGCTACAGCGTGTCATGCGCCACCTAACGGACGGGTGGCTCAAGGACCAATGCCCTCAATTCTATAATGTCAGAGATGATCTGGCAGTAGTAGACGGGGTACTTCTGAAACTGGACCGCATTGTTATCCCGCATAGCATACGCCAGCTTGTCCTGCAACAACTACACGAGGGCCACCTTGGCGTGGAAAAGTGCCGCCGACGGGCCCGAGAGGCAGTGTACTGGCCCGGCATTAATGAGGACATCGCCAACACAGTGCTCAACTGCCCCACTTGTCAGCACTTCCAGGCGGCCCAACCACGTGAGACCCTGCAGCCCCATGAGTTGGTCACGTCACCATGGACCAAGGTGGGCATCGACCTGTTCCACGTGCTGGGTAGAGACTATGTCCTGATCGTGGACCACTTTTCGAATTACCCGGAGGTGATACGGTTGCACGACCTCACCTCGTCTGCAGTCATTCGTGCCTGTAAGGACACCTTTGCTCGACACGGCATCCCGCTCACGGTTATGTCGGACAATGGCCCCTGCTTCGCCAACCAGGAATGGTCCAACTTTGCCAGGTGGTACAATTTTGCCCTAGTGACATCCAGTCCCCTGTACCCCCAATCCAACGGCAAAGCAGAGAAGGGAGTACATATCGTCAACCGGCTCCTATGCAAGGCTGCCGATGCTGGGTCTGATTTCTGCCTTGCCCTGCTGGCCTATCGCTCCGCCCCACTGTCCACTTGCCTGTCGCCAGCCCAAATACTCATGAGTCGCACCCTGAGGGTGACGGTGCCGTCCAGCCATGTCCCAGACCTCGACCACGTTCCGGTCCTTCGCCGGATGCAGCTGTCTCGTGCACAGCACAAGGCGGCTCATGGCTCCCGGGCAGCTGATCTCCCTGCTCTGGCTCCAGATGACAACGTCCGCGTCCATCTTCCGGATGGTGGCTGGTCTGCAACCGCTGTTGTCCTTCAGCAGGTGGCCCCCCGCTCATTCCTGGTTCGTCTACCGGATGGCTCTATTCTGCGCCGCAATCGACGCGCCCTTCGTCTCGTTCCACGCTCGCCACGTGATCCTCCACTGTCGCCTCACCCTCCTGCTGACCCTGCCACGGACTATGCAGAGCACCCTGTCACTCTGCCTCCCCTGACTCTGATGCAGTCCAGCCCGCTCCTGAACCGGCGGCTCTCAACCCACCCTTGAGGCGGTCAACCAGAATTCATCACCCACCTCAGAGACTAAATTTATGAACTATTCGAATTTATGGACTCTCTGAATTGTTTTGTTGCTTTGTTTGATCGTTTCCCTGGTTTGTATATAGTGTTGATCTCGTTACCAGGCACCTTCCCATGTAAGTAGCTTAGTTCTCATGTACATAGTCCTGTAAATATGTCTTCGCACCCCACACGTAGTTCGGAACAATATCACCACACATTATTTATTGCCACACACATACATTTTTTTGTAAAAGGGGGGATGTCATAATATACACCAGTATATCATGATGCAGACTCACATACTGATGGACACACAGCAAGACCAATCAACACACACAACACTGCAACCAATCACCAGTTAGAGCACACTCACTATAAAGACAGAGGGCATCAGTTTTCCTGTTCATTCGGGATGCAGCCTCTCAGAAGGACAGAGCTTACAGCACAGATCTTCACCATGTGCTGAGTGCATAGACTGGTTAGGATAGGCATAGGTCTTTAGTTTAATCTCACATTGTGTTAACCCACAGTGAAAGTATGTTCAACAGTTTCTAGCTTAATAAAATAGTGTTGTTCTATATTAAGTGTTGGTAGCCTGTATGTGTTCCACGGATCCAAAGCACCCAACACATCACCGTTCGGGATTGTTTTGAGCACATAAGACAATTCTCTACATAATGCGTTACATCGGTTTTTAAATTGGGCCACCAACATAAATGGGCAATGGTATTGTCTATCCCCTGATGTCCGTGTCCATCATGAAACTGGTAAATGAGCTGATTTCTGTCCTGCGTGGGGACCACATAAATTCCGTCTTTTAAAATTATGCCGTCCTGTACCGTCTGTGCGTCCTTCCGTTTATCATAGGGGGCTGGGATGTTGCCGTCTAAAACCTGTTTCATGGTGTCGTCTGCTTTTTGGGCCTGAGATAGATTGGATTGGATTGGATTGGATTTGTTTATTGTCACGTGTACCGAGGTACAGTGAAAAGTATTTTTCTGCGAGCAGCTCAACAGATCATTAAGTACATGAGAAGAAAAGGGAATAAAAGAAAATACATAATAGGGCAACACAACATATACAATGTAACTACATAAGCACTGGCATCGGATGAAGCATACAGGGTGTTGTGTTAATGAAGACAGCTCATAAGAGGGTCATTTAGGAGTCTGGTAACAGTGGGTAAGAAGCTGTTTTTGAGTCTGTTCGTGCGTGTTCTCAGACTTCTGTATCTCCTGCCCGATGGAAGAAGTTGGAAGAGTGAGTAAGCCGGGTGGGAGGGATCTTTGATTATACTGCCCGCTTTCCCCAGGCAGCAGGAGGTGTAGATGGAGTCAATGGATGGGAGGCAGGTTCATGTGATGGACTGGGCGGTGTTCACGACTCTCTGAAGTTTCTTGCGGTCCTGGACCGAGCAGTTGCCATACCAGGCTGTGATGCAGCCCGATAGGATGCTTTCCATGGTGCATCTGTAAAAGTTGGTAAGAGTCAATGTGGACATGCCGAATTTCCTTAGTTTCCTGAGGAAGTATAGGCGCTGTTGTGCTTTCTTGGTGGTAGCGTCGACGTGGGTGGACGAGGACAGATTTTTGGAGATGTGTAACCCTAGGAATTTGAAACTGCTAACCATCTCCACCTCGGCCCCGTTGATGCTGACAGGGGTGTGTACAGTACTTTGCTTCCTGAAGTCAATGACCAGCTCTTTAGTTTTGCTGGCATTGAGGGAGAGATTGTTGTCGCTACACCACTCCACTAGGTTCTCTATCTCCCTCCTGTCAAGTCCTAGGTTTTGGAGCTTTGATATGATATTGGTCTGGGAAACCTGGACTGAGTGTAATTAAACGTTCCATCGCTTTAGTGGCCATTACTCCTAATATCTCTTTTGCTCTACCTCTAATATCTCTTGCTCTACTTTTAACTTCTATTTCCCTACCGTAAATTTGGGACAGGGGAATTAGGCGGCGATTCGAACAGCGGGTATGGCCGAGGCTATTTTCCGGTTCACAATTCTCTCGACAGTTTTACACAATGCTAGCGAGTTTACCTTACTTTCCCTGTTATGTACTTATGCTGGTTAGTACACACTTCCGAAATTCGGTTATTTGGTCGATATGAGACTTGCACTTGTGGTTCTTTCTCTTTCACGCAATTGGATTTAAAGTTTGTGGGTTCTCTCGGAGTGACAAAGTCACTTCTAATCGAGTCCTGTCAGAGTTCGCCAATTATGTTGCCCTTGTTAATAATGAGGCTCTATTTATAATATGCTGTTATGTCCCAACGGCGTCGCCAATACTGTGGGTATTTCTATTTATCTCGCTGAACCACAAGTCTTTCCCTTATATCGGTCAAATGACCACACAACCAATTAGTCAGTTCAAAAGATGGTTTATTTACACACACAAGGATTACTTCGACATGCAAGCACAATATCTACTACGAGTTAAACTACACCTATCAGCTACAATAACCTATACTTAACTTCAGGACGACCGGCACTGTGCAGATGGATAAGCCTTTATCTTGATCTCACGTGGCTGTTTGAAGAAGTGGCTCTGTCTCTGCTGGGCTCATCCGTCAGGTAGCGATCGTTGGGCTTGAACTTGGCTGGCTGGTCGTTATGCTGCAGTTGGTGTGGGCACAGGTCGATCCCAAAAGAGGCTGGCACAGACCGGGTCCAAAAAAGGCAGAACCTATGGCTGTGTTCCCTTTTATCCCTCTGGGTTTTCGAGCTCTTTGGGGCGGTCCTTGATCTTGGACCCAATAGTTCGACAGGGCTCTGATCACTGCCTTCGATTTTGGCCAATTAAGGGGCGGGTACCTTGGTGACTGGGCGGGTCCTTAGCGGTCATTGATCTTGGCAGTTGGGCTCTCTGAGTAAAGGGAGTGGCGCCGTTCAGTCTGTGGCTGTACCGGTTTCTTGATTGGAGTCCTATTGTTCTGGGGAACGAGCCATTAAAATCAGGTCTAGCTACCTGTGCTTCAGATGCACATAGGCTCTGTATCTGTCTGAATCCTGGGTTGGCCATAATTCCCATGGTCCTTTGCAGGTGGCCATCTCAGATGGCTACAGGGCGCAGCAGCATCACTAATACCTGAGACAATTGATCATCAAAAGCGGAAGCATCTGCCTTTAAACCATCAAATATGATCCTAAGGGTGTGCACTGAAGAGGCCGTACTTTTAAAAATATGCATTGTGGTGACAGTAGAAGCAAATGGACGGACAGCGAAGTTGCCTCTTTATGTTCTCTGTGGTAACTTTCTTGCTCTATTTCGAAAGCATGGTTGGCTCAGATTAGGCTTAACTGGGAAACAGTCAATCAATTAATAGACTCAAAGAGCTATTTGCAACAACTTCTGATGAAGTGTGATAAGGTGTTCGAAGATTCACTAGTCTCTATGACTGGAGTTGGGCTACACCCAAAAATCAAGCCAGACAGCACACCCAAATGTCTCAAAGTCAGAACCATCCCATACATCATCAAGACTAAAGGTGAAGAAGAATTAGAAAGATTAGTAAGAATAGGAGTCATTGAACCTGTTGCTACCAGTGATTGGGCAGCACCAATCGTTCCTGTATTAAAACGGGATGGCTCAGTGGGAATTTGTGGAGATTTTAAAACTACCATTAACTACCATTTGTGCGTAGATGCTGCCGCTGATTGAAGACTTGTTTGCTGGACTTTCTGGAGGACAGAAATTCAGTAAAGTTGATCTTTCATATGCATATTTGCAGATGAATGTGTCTGTCAAATCACAGCCATTACTCGCCAAGTGACGCACAAAGGTCTGTTTCGTTCTGGAAGGAATAACATCTGCTTCAGCTCTTTTTCAAAGATCCATGGTTTAAATTCTAAGTGGGTTGAATGGAGCGCAATGTTATTTAGATGACAAACTCCTCACCGGTTCAAGCAAACAGGAACATTGAGAATTTGGAAGTTACAGAGCCACAATCTGAGAGTTAAGAAGGAAAAGTGTGACTTTTCCAAGTCATCTATAAATGACCTTGGTCATATCATCGACAAAGACGGTTTACACAAAGAACCAAAGAAAATGTCAGCAATCTTAGAAATACCACGTCCTCAAAATGTAACACAATTAAGATTGTTTTTAGGAATGGTTGTGGTAAAAAAGAGTAATTTTTCCAATTAAGGGGCAATTTAGCGTGGACTACCCGCCTACCCTGCACATCTTTGGGTTGTGGGGGTGAGTCTCACGCAGACAAGGGGAGAATGTGCAAACTCCAGACGGAGGGTGACCCGGGGCCTCGGTGCCGTGAGGCAGCAGTGCTAACCACTGCACCACCGTGCTGCCTGATTATGGTAAATTTGTGCCGAATTCAGCAACACAATTGAAGCCTTTACACCCATTGTTATTTGTCAAACAGACGTGGCACTGATCAGAAGAATGTGAGAATGCAAACAGCAAAGTGGGCAAAGTTTGACTGAAGTCAGAGCTTTGGGTTAATTATAATCCCAAAATGAAGTTGCGATTAGCTTGCGATGCCTCTCCCTGTGGGATTGATGTAGTCGTCTCGCACATAATGTCTTAAGGAAAAGAACAAGCGATTGCATTTACTTCACACACTCATACTAGCGCAGAAATGAATTGATGTTGATAGTGGGAAATTCAGCAATGGTGATGCCATTGAATGTTAAGGGGCGATAGTTAGATTCTCTCTTATTGGAGATCATCGTTGCCTGGCACCTGAGTGGCATAAATGCCATTTGCCACTTATCAGCCCAAACCTGGATATTGTCCAGCTCTTGATTCTTATTGACACAAACTGCTTCAGTGTCTGAGGAGTTGTGAATGGTGTTGAACATTGTGCAGTCATCAGCAATGATCCCCACTTCTGAACTCATGATGGAGGGAAGGTCATTAATGAAGCAGCTAAGGATGGTTGGGTCTAGGACACTACCCTGAGAAACTCCTGCAGTGGTGGCCTGGGACTGAGGGGCTGTTTAGCACAGGGCTAAATCGCTGGCTTTGAAAGCAGACCAAGGCAGGCCAGCAGCACGTTTCAATTCCCGTAACAGCCTCCCCGAACAGGCGCCGGAATGTGGCGACTAGGGGCTTTTCACAGTAACTTCATTTGAAGCCTACTTGTGACAATAAGCGATTTCCATTTTCATTTCATTTCATTGACCTCCAATCACAACCATCTTCCTTTGTACCAGATATGACTCCAACCAGTGGAGAGTTTTTCCCCCTCATTCCCATTGGTGTCGGTTTAGCTAGGGCTCCTTGATGTTGTACCCAGTCAAATGCTGCCTTGATGTCAAGATCATTCACTCTCACCTCAGCTCTGATTCATCTCCTTGCTCCATGTTTGCATCAAGGCTATATTGGGTCTGTAATCTGGGTGAGTTTAAGTTTACGGAGGGTGGAAGGTGAGATGTTGGCCAGGAGAGTGTTGGAACAATCACTAGGTGACAAAGACATGGGTAAACTTTCAGCAACAGACGGTCAGAGGTGGGGTGCAGATGGAGATGGAAGTAAGTGATTTTGGTGATGGAGAGGTTTGGGTTGAGAAGCAAAGTTCAGAGTCAAAGGGATGGTAAGGTTGTGAATAATCTGGTTCAGCTTCAGACAATATCCATGGCGAAGGAAATGACCAAAATGGGAAGAAATGAAAGGGTTTATCTGGGAACAAGGTGATCAAACCACTGTGAAAGGAGATCCTTGGAGATATATTGTCCAGACAGTCTAAATGGATCACTGATGACACAGCCAATCTGATCGAGAGCTGTTGGAAGGTAAAAGCCAAGCAGGGTCAATGGCTCTTGGAGCTGAAACAACAGAGAAAGACGGCCATCACGAGAGGTAAGCTGGCCCACCTGACATGAATATCAGAACAAGCAGGGAGGAAGCATCACAGCGCAACAACACCCAAAACCAATAAACAACAGTGAAGAGACTGCGGGAGAGAAGAGATGTCCTCAAGTGGTCCCAGAGCAATCAGAGCTAATAATCAATTGTACTAACCAAGGGTTTGAATCTGGGATCTTCCTGGTCTCTCGCCAGATGCCAATTAACAGAATCTAGTAAATGCTTTAAACCGAGGGCGGGATTCTCCGGCCGTGTCCGCCCGGCGACCGGAGAATCCGGACCAAAGTTAATGGACTTCTCCATTGCCCGCCTCTCGCCCGTGGCATTCTTGCGGTGGGCAGGGCGGAAGAATCCAGCCCCTAATGTTCAATCCCCACCGGGCCCATTGGGATACCCAGATTGATCTGCCTGTAGGAATCAGGGAATAGGAGCTTCTCCCACTAGTGGGCAGAGGCCTCCCCAGCTGGGGCTCATAATAATCTAGTGTAAAGGCCGGCCCGAACTGGGACCGGCATGTTGGTTATCCCAACGGCACTTGCACGGCGTGTGTATTACTATCTTATCAGAATCTTACAACTGTGCATAAAGCAGCGTTCACCCTATCATTCAGCTTCCTGGGTCTTTCTAAATGCTGACAGCAGTCCACATGTTCCTGCCTACAGCTAAAATAGATGGTTTAACTCTCATCCTGGTTTTGAAAAAATAATCATTACATGAAATTTCACTGGGAAAATGTGACAAAAGACAAGGATCATACCAGAGGTATCATGGGATATGGGCAAAGGTGGAATTAGGTCCCACATCAACCAGAATCTCATTGAATGGTGGAACAATTTGGATGGGTTAAATGTTGCTATGTGACTGTACCAGAACATTGAGTTTGTAACTATCAGGGAAGTCTGAACAGACGGGGTCCTCTGTGTCAAGAAAAGAGAAGGGGCGGAATTCTGCGGGAATCAGCGGGGCGGGCAACTCCGGCGTGAAGGAGTGGCGTGACCACCCTGGCATTGGGCCGCCCCAAAGGTGCAGAATCCTCCGTACCTTCAGGGGCTAGGCCGGCGCCGGAGTGGTTTGTGCCGCGCCAACCGGTGGCGAAGGGCCTCCGCCAGCCAACGCGAGTTGGCGCATGCGCGGGAGCGCTAGAGTGTGCTGGCGTCATCCCAGCGCATGCTCAGGGGGGTTCATCTCCGCGTCGGCCATCGCGGAGGACCACAGTGTCCGACGCAGAAGAATAGAGTGCCCCCACGGCACAGGCCTGCCCGCGGATCGGTGGGCCCCGATCGCGGGCCAGACCACCGTGGGGGCACCTCCCGGGGCCAGATCCCCCGCGTCCCCCCCCCGAGGCCGCCCGCGCAGCCAGGTCCCGCCGGCAAATACCTGGTGTAATACACGCCGGCGGTACTGGGCGAAAACGGGCGGCCACTCGGCCCATCGCGGGCCGGAGAATCACCAGGGGGCCGCTGCTAGCGGCCGCCGACCAGCGCGGTGCGATTCCCGCCCCCACCATATCCCCGGCGCAGAGAATTCGGCAGCCGGCGTTGTCCGCCCCCCGACGATTCTCCGACCCGGGGGGGGGGGGGGGGGGAGGGGGGGGTCGGAGATTCCCGCCCAAGGTTGGAGTGGAGATCGTTTGAAATGATGAAAGGGTTTGATGGGGTTGACGCAGAGAAAATATTTCCACTGGTGGGTCAGAGGTCAGAATTGTGCATATCAGGAACTCACTAATAAATCAAATCTGGAGCACTGCGCACAGTTTTGGTCTCCTTACTTGAGGAAGGATGTAAATGCATTAGAGGCGGTCAGAGAGGGTTCACTGGAGTGATTCCAGGGATGAAGCACTTGTCTTATGACAAGAGATTGAGCAGCCTAGGTCGACACCAGCTGGAGTTTAGAAGAATGATTAGAGGCTTAGAAGATGCTAAAGGGAATTGACGAGCTAGACATAGTACATAGAACATAGAATATAGAACATAGAACATAGAACATAGAACATAAAACATAAAACATAGAACATAGAACATAGAACATAGAACAGTACAGCACAATACAGGCCCTTCGGCCCACGATGTTGTGCCAACCATTTATCCTAATCTAAGATCAACCTAACCTACACCCCTTCAATTTACTGCTGTCCATGTGCCCGTCCAAGAGTCCCTTAAATGTCCCGAATGACTCTGACTCCACCACCTCTGCTGGCAGTGCGTTCCACACACCCACCACTCTCTGTGTAAAGAACCGACCTCTGACATCTCCCCTCTGCCTTCCTCCAATCACCTTAAATGGAGCAGACGTTTCCCCCTTGTTGGATATTCCAGGATGCGAGACCATAGTTTTAGGCTAAGGGGTGGCAGATTTAAAACAGAACTGAGGAGGAATTACTTCACTCAAAGGATTGTGAGTCTGTGGCATTCTCCATCCGAGAGGACGGCGGAACATTAAAAACATTTAAGGAGGAGATAGGCAGGTTTCTAATTAGCGGTGGGCGGGTTGAAGGGTTATGGGGAGCGGTGATGAGGCCGGGGTGACATCAGCAATTGATTGTAGTGAATGGCAGAGCAGGCTCGAGGGGCCTTAGTTCTTATGTTGTGTCCAATAGGGACTTCAGGTGATGGGGATGTGCTGAGCCGTCACACATCAGGCTGCTCTCCTCCAGAATACAGCACAATAGGCACTTTGGGCAGAATTTAGCCCCAAGATTCGGACTTATTCCACTCCTAAACAGGAAAGGAAGAGGAGAAGAGCAAAATGCCAGCAGGCTGTAGCTGAAGGGACACCAGAAGCAGTGGGAAAGGGAAGGAGCAGCGAGCGAGTGATTCGGCCGACCCACGAGGCCACCCCCGAGAGAGGGAGACCGACAACCCGGACAACCGGCTTCCCACTCCCACCTGGAGAGGGATGGAAGACATTCCGAACCAAGGAATTGACCGCGATGAAGGAAGAGATCAAAGTGGAGCAGGGAGCAGCCGAGGGCGATAATCGCCAAGTTACACAGGTACCAGGATCGGGAGAGGATCCTGCGTTGGGCTCGGCAGACCAAAGCGCGCAGTTGGGAAGGACACAGAATACGGGTGCAGCAAGACATTTGGGGCAGGCCTGGCAAAGCGCAGGGCTAAGTTTAACCAGGCAAAGCCGGCCCTGTACAAGAACGGTATAAAATTCGGGATGTTATTCCCAGCCAGGCTCTGGGTGACATTCCAGAATAAAGAACACTATTTCACCACCCCGGCAGTGGCGGACGGGTTCGTGCGGGTGAATGGCCGAGACAAAAGGCAGACAAAGCAACGGCGAGGAAGATGCAGAGAGAAAAGAAAAAGAAAAGTTACGGACATAAACAATTTTTGTGCGGGATGGTACTGCCTCACTTTGAGCAGGAGCACTAGCTCACAGGGAGCAAGGGGCGAGGGCAGCGGAGCGCACAAATCGGTGAAGAGGAGACAGCGGGGAAGGCAATTGATCCAGCATTAGGAGGGGGAAAAAGAAGGGAGCCGCAGGTGGACAGAAACCCCCCAAAAGGATAGTCACCTGGAATGTTAGGGGAATTAACGGCCCAGTGAAAAGATCCAGAATTTTCGGCCACCTGAAAAGTACGAAAGCCGACATAGTCTTCCTCCAAGAGACACACCTGAGGGAGAAGGACCGACTGGGGTAAGTAAGGAAGGGCTGGGTGGGACAGACCTACCATTCCTACTACGGGATGAGGGCCAGGGTGGTAGCCATACTGATAAGAAAGAGGACGATGTTCACAGTGACTAAGACAGTCACGGATCAAGGGAGACGGGTTGTCATGGTCAGTGGTGTACTAGATGGGGCACCGGTAGTCCTGGTAAACATGTACACACCCAACTGGGACGACATAGAATTTATAAAAAAGACCATGGCGGAAATCCCCAACACATACACGCACTGACTGATCATGGGGGGGGGGGGGGGGGGCTTTAACTGTGCCAGTGATGGACAGATCAGGAGAAACTTCTTTACCCAGAGAGTGGTGAGAATGTAGAACCCACGTCCACAGGAATGGTTGAGGTGAATAGTATATATTAAAGAGAAGTTAGATAAATACGTGAGGGAAAAAGGAATAAAGACTAGGACAGGATGGTAGAATGAGGCGAGATAGGTGGGAGGAAGCTCATGTAGCGGATAAACTCTAGTATGGACTGGCTGAATAGCCAGCTTCTCTGCTGTAAAAGTCTATGTAAATGGATGTAAGTTCTAATTTGGTAATGTACCTTTCTTATCATAATTCAAACGTGCTCGCAAATGTCTCAGCTAGAATCTCTTGCTTATCACCATATAATGGAACACCATGTTAAATGTCGTACAAAATACTAATTGAATTTTCTGTCTCCTGAATGTTGATTACCTGATTACAATACTATAGAGTTTGTATGTTTAATTAGATCGTCAATTAACTAGTCAGATCCACTTGATTAAAATCTTGGATCATTGGGATATTTTAAGCATTTATGCAAAAATTAGAAATGGGCACAATATCCATTTCTGAATGGGATCTGGTTTTGTTCCTTCATGTGCTGCTTGACCTTAATATTTAGTGCCTAAGGCTGTCGTAAAAATGGATATTTATCATTTCGGTTTCACAGCAATGTTTCATTACAGTTTAAACAGCTTCATTAGCACAAACCATTCCCTTGAATTTGCTGTTTTCCTGACCACCCTTCCCAACAGCTTGTGAAGAACAAACGGCACAGAGATTCCCGTTAATGAAGTTAAAAATGGAAGAGCGTGTTTTTATTCCATCATTCCATTTCATCGGAGAACGAACATAGAATTACATACAAGTTACAGTGCAGAGGTTGGTCAATGTCCGTGTTTATGCTTCACTCGAACCCCTCCTTTTCTTCTCTACTTCAGTTGACCTTGCCAGCAGATCTTCGATTCTCTTTTTTTTTTCTTTTTTTAAATAAATTTAGAGTTCCCAATTATTTTTTTCCGATTAAGGGGCAATTTAGCGTGGCCAATCCACCTGCCCTGCACATCTTTGGGTTGTGGGGGCGAAACCCACGCAGACATGGGGAGAACATGCAAACTCCACAGAGATAGTGACCCAGGACCGGGATTCGCACCCGGATCCTCGGTGCCGTAGTCCCAGTGCTAACCACTGCGCCACATGCAGCCCCCCCCCTTCTAGTCCATTCTTGCTCATAAACCTTTCCACCTTCCCCTTAAATGTCTCGATTCTATTCGCCTCACCCCACTCCCTATGAGAGAGAGTTCCACAATCTCACCACCCTCTGGATGGAGAGGTTTCTCCCGAATTCCCGATTAGATTTATTAGTGACTCTCCTACGTTGATGGTCACAAGTTCTGGTCTCCCCAACAAGTGGAGAAATCTTCTCTACGTTTACCCTATTGAATGAGAACCCTTCATAATCTTCAGGACCTCTATCAGGTCACCCTTCAACCTTCTCATTTCTAGGGAATGGATCTCAGCTTTCTTCTTGTAACCTCTCAGTCCTGGCGTCATCCTTGTGAATCTCTTTTGCACAGTCCCCTCACATGCTCCTTTAATCTTTCTGGGATGTGTCCAGCCTCAATACAAGTTGCTAGTTTCAGGAATGTCCTGCTTACGATAGAGAAACCCCGACCAACTAAGAACTGGAGTTTTTAAACCAATCTATCTTCCCTGAAGCGTTTCTCACGTTCGATCCCAGTCTGCATTCCTGGTCAGTCAGGAATGCAGATTCTGTCACGATCGCTGTGGTCCTTAAATATCCCAGAAGATGTCACGTTGCCAGTGAGGGTAAGTTATGATGGAACCAGTCTACTTTTCTTTTTCCATTCTTACGTGGTGTGATCCACTTTGAGAAGGCAAGCCAAGAAGTAGCCATGGCAACATCTAATCACACTCCTTGCAGCTGCGATTGTGAAAAGCAGCGTTCACAGTTCATTCCTATCATTATCAGGTTGGTATGCAATGCCACGCAGTCCTAGGCCATCCCTTATCTATTAGCTTGCCCTATGATAATGTGTGGTCTGGTATTCAGAACGTCAGAAGAAGTTTTTTTTTGTTCCCCCACACAGTTGTCAGCTAAAGGGTTGGGTGTGGGGGGGTGGTGTTGGTGAAAATAATAAGGGGATTAAGTGCCTGCTTGTTCCCGTTCATTATATCAGTGCAATCCAGACAGAATCGGATGAAATGGCAATAGAGATCAGGGAATTTTACAACGTAAGTGAATAATGCCCAAATGCTGGCCATGTTGCCCACAGGAAAATAAGAGCATAGAACATAGAACAATACAGCGCAGTACAGGCCCTTCGGCCCACGATGTTGCACCGAAACAAAAGCCATCTAACCTACACTATGCCATTATCATCCATATGTTTATCCAATAAACTTTTAAATGCCCTCAATGTTGGCGAGTTCACTACTGTAGCAGGTAGGGCATTCCACGGCCTCACTACTCTTTGCGTAAAGAACCTACCTCTGACCTCTGTCCTATATCTATTACCCCTCAGTTTAAAGTTATGTCCCCTCGTGCCAGCCATATCCATCCGCGGGAGAAGGCTCTCACTGTCCACCCTATCCAACCCCCTGATCATTTTGTATGCCTCTATTAAGTCTCCTCTTAACCTTCTTCTCTCCAACGAAAACAACCTCAAGTCCATCAGCCTTTCCTCATAAGATTTTCCCTCCATACCAGGCAACATCCTGGTAAATCTCCTCTGCACCCGCTCCAAAGCCTCCACGTCCTTCCTATAATGCGGTGACCAGAACTGTACGCAATACTCCAAATGCGGCCGTACCAGAGTTCTGTACAGCTGCAACATGACCTCCCGACTCCGGAACTCAATCCCTCTACCAATAAAGGCCAACACTCCATAGGCCTTCTTCACAACCCTATCAACCTGGGTGGCACTTTCAGGGATCTATGTACATGGACACCTAGATCCCTCTGCTCATCCACACTTTCAAGAACTTTACCATTAGCCAAATATTCCGCATTCCTGTTATTCCTTCCAAAGTGAATCACCTCACACTTCTCTACATTAAACTCCATTTGCCACCTCTCAGCCCAGCTCTGCAGCTTATCTATATCCCTCTGTAACCTGCTACATCCTTCCACACTATCGACAACACCACCGACTTTAGTATCGTCTGCAAATTTACTCACCCACCCTTCTGCGCCTTCCTCTAGGTCATTGATAAAAATGACAAACAGCAACGGCCCCAGAACAGATCCTTGTGGTACTCCACTTGTGACTGTACTCCATTCTGAACATTTCCCATCAACCACCACCCTCTGTCTTCTTTCAGCTAGCCAATTTCTGATCCACATCTCTAAATCACCCTCAATCCCCAGCCTCCGTATTTTCTGCAATAGCCTACCGTGGGGAACCTTATCAAACGCTTTGCTGAAATCCATATACACCACATCAACTGCTCTACCCTCATCTACCTGTTCAGTCACCTTCTCAAAGAACTCAATAAGGTTTGTGAGGCATGACCTACCCTTCACAAAGCCATGCTGACTATCCCTGATCATATTATTCCTATCTAGATGATTATAAATCTTGTCTCTTATAATCCCCTCCAAGACTTTACCCACTACAGACGTGCCTCACCGGTCTATAGTTGCCGGGGTTGTCTCTGCTCCCCTTTTTGAACAAAGGGACCACATTTGCTGTCCTCCAGTCCTCTGGCACTATTCCTGTAGCCAATGATGACATAAAAATCAAAGCCAAAGGTCCAGCAATCTCTTCCCTGGCCTCCCATAGAATCCTAGGATAAATCCCATCAGGTCCCGGGGACTTATCTATTTTCAGCCTGTCCAGAATTGCCAAAACCTCTTCCCTACGTACCTCAATGCCATCTATTCTATTAGCCTGGGGCTCAGCATTCTCCTCCACAACATTATCTTTTTCCTGAGTGAATACTGACGAAAAATATTCATTTAGTATCTCACCTATCTCTTCAGACTCCACACACAATTTCCCATCCCTGTCCTTGACTGGTCCTACTCTTTCCCTCGTCATTCGCTTATTCCTGACATACCTATAGAAAGCTTTTGGGTTTTCCTTGATCCTTCCTGCCAAATACTTCTCATGTCCCCTCCTTGCTCGTCTTAGCTCTCTCTTTAGATCCTTCCTCGCTGCCTTGTAACTATCCATCGCCCCAACCGAAACTTCACACTTCATCTTCACATCGGCCTCCTTCTTCCTCTTAACAAGAGATTCCACTTCCTTGGTAAACCACGGTTCCCTCGCTCGACGCCTTCCTCCCTGTCTGACCGGTACATACTTATCAAGAACACGCAGTAGCTGATCCTTGAACAAGCCCCACTTATCCAGTGTGCCCAACACTTGCAGCCTACTTCTCCACCTTATCCCCCCCAAGTCACGTCTAATGGCATCATAATTGCCCTTCCCCCAGCTATAACCCATTCCCCCTTCAAGCCTGCTCTGTCACTCAATAAGATCATGGTCGACCTCCTACCTCCACATCACCTTCCCACATGTGCGGCACGGTGGCACAGTGGTTAGCGCTGCTGCCTCACAGATCCAGGGTCCTGGGTTCAATTCCGATCTTGGGTGACTGTGTGGAGTTTGCACTTTCCCCCTGTGTCTGCGTGGGTTTCCTCCGGGTGCTCCGGTTTCTTCCCACAGTCCAAAGGTGGATTGGCCATGCTAAATTACCCTTAGTGTCCAAAGAGGTTAGGTGCGGTTACTGGGCTACGGGGATAGGGTGGAGGCGTGGGCTTAAGTTGAGTGCTCTTTCCAAGGGCCGGTGCTGACTCGATGGGCCGAATGGCACTGTAAATCCTATGACACACGAATCCCAAATCTTTTAATTCTCTTAGCAACCAAAAACCTATCACTCTCAGTCTTGAACATCCACAAATGTCTGAGCAATCTAGGCCTCTCCGGGGTAGAGGATCCCAAAGATTCACACCCCTTACAAGAGAAGAAATTTCTCCTCATCTCAGTCTTAAATCATTGGCCCCCTTATTTTTAAAAAATAAATTTAGAGTACCCAATTCATTTTCTTTACCAAAATAAGGGGCAATTTAGTGTGGCCAATCCACCTACTCTGCACCTCTTTGGGTTGTGGGGGCGAGACCCATGCAGACCCGGGGAGAATGTGCAAACTCCATACGGACAGTGACCGAGGGCCAGGATCGAACCTGGGTCCTCAGCGCCGTGAAGCAGCAGTGCTAACCACTGGCCCCCTTATCCTGAGGCTGTTATCCTGTGTTCTAAATTCCCCAGCGAGCTTGACATTGGGAGATGGAGGCTCTTTCAAACTGTGTTTAGGCCCAGATGCTAGGAGGCATGCTTCAAATGTGTTTTTACATCAAAAAATAGTTAACTCACTCAGAAACTGATTTGTGTGTACTCATTAAACTACTAAATAGTCCAGCATAGATTTTTTTCAAAGTCAATTTTAGTTATTCTAAATCACTCTGGTGCAAGACTTGGCACCCTCATTGAACCCACCCCACACCACCGGGAAACCAGCTACCCAGGGGCAGGAAGGCCCGACCAGCGCGGACAGTCAGACGATCTCGCCCAAAGACTTTGTATTGATGGATTTAGTGTATATTTTCAGGATTTCCTGTTTTGACTTCCAGCATGAATTTTAAGGACCTGTTCTATTTTTCTGATCGGATCTCATTGAACTCGACCCATCTCAACTACACCAGGTCATCTATCAAAATCAAATATTTCTCCTTCATGTGTTGTTGCATTTTTATCCACGCAGTCAGTGACCCAACTAAGGGGGGGGGGGGGGTTCCTGCCCTGACACCGGCAGGCATTATTTTGGGTGGGGTGGGAGAATTTGAGAGCTGGTAAAAGTCACCAACTCTCCAAATTTTACCGTCCTGTCTGCAACAATGCCCATCAGTGTTTGGGTCAGAAATCCTGGTCTGAGAAACTATTATTTTATTTTATTTTATTTTATAAATTTAGAGTACCCAATTCTTTTTTTCTAATTAAGGGGCAATTTAGCGTGGCCAATCCACCCACCCTGCACATCTTTGGGTTGTGGGGGGGGGGGGCGAAACCCACGCAAACACGGGGAGAATGTGCAAACTCCACATGGACAGTGAGCCAGAGCCGGGATCGAACCTGGGACCTCGGCGCCGTGAGGCAGCAGGGCTAACCCACTGCGCCACCGTGCTGCGCTCCAAGAAACTATAATGACTCACATTTACACAGGACCTTTAATGTAGTGGAATGCACCAAGGCGTTATAACAATAACAACACTCAACTCATACACAAATTTATAAAATGGTTGAAACTACTGCCTGACTCTGGAATCCAGTATCAAAGTTTATCTATCATCCTCCAAATGTTTGAAACCAGTACAAACAGAGTCTTTGAATATTTCCAAGGCAGAGGTGGATAGATTCTTGGTAAGCAAGGGAGCGATAGGTTATCAGGGGAAAGTGTGATGCAGAGTTGAGGTTACTATCAGACTGGCTATAATCCTATTAAAGGGAGAAGCAGGTTCAAGCGCAGGATGGCCTCCTCCTGATCCTTATCGGTATATTTGTAACACGGAAAAGACCAAATGCACTCACAGTGCAGTACTGAGGAGCCATCGTGCAGGTGGGACATTGAACCAGAGCCCATGGCAAATTCTCCACTGTGCCTTGGCCAACATTCATCCCTCCACAAAAATCACTAAAACAGATTACCTGGTCATTATCAAGTGCTGTTTGTGGTAGCTTGATGTGTGCAAATTGGCTTCAGAATTCCCCACATTACAATAGTGGCCTTTCGAAGAACTTCATTAGCTGGTCAATGCCTAGGGAGGTCCTGATCCTGCGAAAGTTCAAATAAATGCAAGTCAGCCACTGAGTCAATTAGTCACCGAGTGGGTGGGTGGTTAGGTGGGTGGGTAGCTTGGTGGGTGGGCAGGTCAGTGGGTGGGTCATAGAACATACAGTGCAGAAGGAGGCCATTCGGCCCATCGAGTCTGCACCGACCCACTTAAGCCCTCACTTCCACCCTATCCCTGTAACCCAATAACCCCTCCTAACCTTTTTGGTCACTAAGGGCACTTTATCATGACCAATCCACCTAACCTGCACATCTTTAGACTGTGGGAGGAAACCGGAGCACCCGGAGGAAACCCACGCAATCGCAGGGAGAACGTGCAAAATCCACGCAGACAGTGACCCAGTGGGGATTCGAACCTGGGACTCTTGTGCTACCGTCAGTCAATCTGTCTTTCTGTCCGATTATCGATCTATCCATATAATCTTCACATCTGCGACCTCTATGTGCAAACAGAGAACTTCTCGAGGGGAATTATTGCAGTATAATCCAATCACATGTTTGATCCCAATTATGGGATCCAACAACAGGAGCTATCTCACTGGGAATACTGCAACAGAATGTATTGGGTTCCACAATTTAATACATGTCCCAGCCACCCCAGAGTAACTGTTGGCGTATTATTGTACAGGGGTATCTCCTACGTGGTAGTGTAGCTATGTCATATATTTTGATGGTTCATTCATCTATTTACATAATCTGTTCAGCTGTGAAGACTAAGACTATTTCTTTTTTATACTCCCATCAATCTCCAATTACCGCAGTCACTGCTCACATGAATGGTTGACAGTTCATCACAGATCCGGGCGGGTTTTTACATATTACCCATGTTGGTTCACTGTCTTAATCAGCTGTACAGTGGCTGCTCTTTTATAAGGCCGTAATAAAATGAAAATGGACAATATTTAAAACATTGTTTAAAACACTCAGTCAACGGCAATCGCTTAAACCTGCCTGAACCGGCAAATGAAAAGCACGGATATTCACATAGCCAGAATGAAAATGGTCTTACTATCATAACCCCTCCTAAATATTCTCAGCAACACAATCTGGCATTAAGAAAGAAAGACGTGCATTCTGACAATGCTTTTCACAACCTCAAGGTGTCCCAAAGTGCTTTACAGCCAACGAAGTACTTTTAGAAATTGTCGGAAATTCAGTGGCCAATTTGTGCACAGCAAGTTCCCACCAATAGCAATGCGATAATTTTTTTTTACAAAGAACAAAGAAAATAACAGCACACGTACAGGCCCTTCGGCCCTCCAAGCCTGCACCGACCATGCTGCCCATCTGAACTAAAAACCCCTACCTTTCCGGGGACCATATCGCTCTGTTCCTGTCCGATTCATGTATTCATGGGCAGCACGGTAGCATGGTGGATAGCACAATTGCTTCACAGCTCCACGGTCCCAGGTTCGATTCCCGGCTTGGGTCTCTGTCTGTGCGGAGTCTGCACGTTCTCCCCGTGTCTGCGTGGGTTTCCTCCGGGTGCTCCGGTTTCCTCCCACAATCCAAAAATGTGCAGGTTAAGTGGATTGGCCATGCTAAATTGCCCTTAGTGTCCAAAATTGCCCTTAGTGTTGGGTGGGGTTACTGGGTTATGGGGATAGGGTGGAGGTGTGGTCGTGGGTAGGGTGCTCTTTCAAAGAGCCGGTGCAGACTCGATGGGCCGAATGGCCTCCTTCTGCATTGTAAATTCTATGATTGTATCTATGATTGTTTAGCTCAGTGGGCTACAGATGGTTTGCGATGCAGAACAAGGCCAGCAGCGTGGGTTCAATTCCCGTACCAGCTTACCCGAACTAGGGGCTTTTCACAGTAACTTCATACTTGTGACAATAAAAGGTTATTATTATTAGTCAAGACGTCCCTTAATAATAATAATCTTTCTTAGTGTCACAAGTAGACTTACATTAACAGTGCAATGAAGTTTTTAAAAATAAATTTAGAGTACCCAATTATTTCCAATTAAGGGGCAATTTAGCGTAGCCAATCCACATAACCTGCACATCTTTGGGTGAAACCCATGCAGACTTGGGGAGAATGTGCAAACTCCACACGGACAGTGACCCAGGGCCGGGATTCGAACCCGGGTCCTCAGCGCCACAGTCCCAGTGCTATCCACTGCGCCACATGCCACCCTACAGTGCAATGACGTCACTGTGAAAATCCCCTAGTCGCCACACTCCGGCGCCTGTTCGGGTACACCGAGGGAGAATTCAGAATGTCCAATTCACCTAACAGCACATCTTTCGGGACTTGTGGGAGGAAAGCGGAGCACCCGGAGGAAACCCACGCAGACACGGGGAGAACGTATAGACTCCGCACAGGCAGTGACCCAAGCCGGGAATCGAACCTGGGTCCCTGCCGCTGTGAAGCAACAGTGCTAACAACTGTGCCACCATACCGCCTTAAAAGTCACTATCGTAGCTGCTTCCACTATCTCCCCCAGCAGTGAGTCCCAGGCTCCCACTACCCTCTGTGTAAAGAAACCTGCCTCATACATCTCCTTTAAACCTTGCCCCTCGCACCTTAAACCGATGTCCCCTAGTAATTGACTCTTCCACCCTGGGAAAAAGCTTGTGTCCATGCCCCTCATAATCTTGTAGACAATGTTGTCTGAGGGATTGATATGGATCAGGGCAGAACTCCCCTGGCCTTACTTACAGGGATTCTGGAACTCACTGCCTGAAAGGTTGATAGAGACAGGCACTCTCATTGCATTTTTAAAAAAGTATGAGTTATGCTCTTGAAGTGCTGTAACTTATGGGATACAGACCAAGAGCTCCAATGTAGGATTAAACTGAATAAATCTTTTTCAACCAGCATAAACATGATGGGCTGAATGGCCTTCGACACCATTCATTTTAGACATTTCTAATGATAACATTAAAAAGCATTCATACTTATACATTAATAGTGAATCTCTCGCTGTCTGGTTAATGTGCTGAAGGTGCATTTTTGCTTTGCAACATCACCCCCCCCCAAAAAGGTCAATTTCATTGCCAGGAACTTTGCAACTTGATAAAGAAGGAGCAAATACCAGAGAAGAACGTGGCTTGAGGGAAGGAACAGAGTCTGCCCGCTGAAGGCATATTAGAAGGTGCAGGAGTCGGAGGAGGTGTGGGAGCGCAGTGCTGGGATACAAGAGAATCGACGAACAAGTGAGATGTAAACTCAAGTCCAAATCTTTGCAAAGACTTCCCAATCCCACCAGCATTACCGTAAGTGCAATTGCTTGCTTGGGTAAGCAACCTTTCTGCTATTTGATGACTTGGAGATAGACGATAATCCAATCACTTTGAACATTCACAACCTTCACAGCAGCACGAGCCTCAAAAGGATTTTGCAACCTTCGCCTGTGTTGGAGGTTGCAACGCTAGCTAGTGCTCTGAGATTTTGTTTTCCACAGCAGTTTGATTGGGTCGAAACAATTTTGGGGGAGTTAAAGCTTGTGCAATAAGATCGGGGATAACAAAGGAAAATTACAAAGGAGATTGTTATTAAGACTTAAACAAGGAGAAGAAAATTGACAGTCTGAGACAGAAACAAAACGTATCGGGTAGTATTCAGAAGTTGTGCAAAGCTAACTTATTAAAAGTATATCGTTCCCACTTTAGCTCGCCTCATACCTTTTTGACCTATTTGGTTGGAGTCAATAAGGAGAATTCTTTCCAAATGACAGGAGGGTTGCTAAACCAGAGGAACGCAGATTTAAAGTCATTGGCAAAACAACCAGAGGAGGAGATGAGGAGTTTTTATTAAACACGGCAAGTAATGATCTGGCCTGTCTGAAAAGGTGGTGGAGTCACGTTCAAAAGTAACTTTCCAAACGGAATAACAGCAAAACACCGAGGATGCTGGAAATCTGGATGAAAAAACAGAAATGCACCACCTTGGAAATTACCCTAAAAACCTCCTTCCAGTAATCCTCTAGCTTTGGACAGGACCAAAACATATGAACGTGATTAGCGGGGCCCCCCACAACGCAACGCTCACACACATCTTCTACTCCTTCAAAGAATCGGCTCATCCTCGCCCTCGTGAGGTGCGCTCTGTATACCACCTTCAGCTGTATCAGCCCCAACCTCGCACACGAGGTGGAGGCATTGACCTGGATCCCCGGGAGGACATATCCGGGGTGTCGGACCAGCCAGGGTTGGAAACGGGTGCAGAGGCAGATAGCGTAGCCTTCGCCTCGTTGATCGCCCGAAGGCAGATCCTGCTGGGATGGAGAGCAGCCTCTCCACCCAGTGCCCTGGCGTGGCGGGGGGACCTGTTGGAATTCTTGATTCTTGAGAAGGTTAAGTTTGAACTGAGGGGAAGGATGGATGGGTTCTACAATTCATGGGCATTATTCATCATGCACTTTCAAGAACTGGATAACATCGAACGTTAGTTGGGGTGTGTGGGTGGGAGGGTTGGGGGGAGGGGGTCCTGTGTGTGTGTTAATGGCAACTATGGGTAATCCCTGATTCCTTTTTGCCATTTGTTTGTGTGAACATGCGGGCTAATGTTTGGGATTTGGTGGGAGGATGGGATCGTTGTTATTGATATGGGGATTGACATATTTGTTGCTGATTATTGTTTATTGTTGGTGGGTGTAAATTTGGGAGAAAATGTGAAAAAGGAGGAGAATAAAAATATTTTTAAAAAACAAAACAGGAGTGCTGGAAAAACCCAGCAGGTCTGTGGAAAGTGAAACAGAGTTAGTGTTTCGAGTCCGTGAGGCCCTTCTTCAGAGTTGGAGAGAAATGGAGATGTGATGGATTATACAGCTAGAGAGGGGCGTTGAGGAGGCGGAGCAGAATAGAAGGTCAAGGATACTTGGGAGTACAGGAGAGATTGACAAAAATATCATGGGCACAAGGCAAAAGGAGTGTTAATGGTAGTGTTAAAGACTAAAGTAGGTGCTAACAGTGGCATAAAGATAAGCAGGCAGAATGTGCTCATAATTTCCAAGAGGAATTGGATATGTAAGAAAGAACAAACTTGCATTTATATAGCACCTTTCAACAACCTTGTGATATCCCAATGCACTCTAGAGCCAATGAAGTACTTATTGAAATAAAAACAGAAAATGCTGGAAAGACTTTGCAATTAGGCAGGATCTGTGGAAAGAGAAACACAATTAATAGTTTCTAGAAAGGCACAGCAGAACTCATCACTGATTAAACGTCATGAGCCTGAAACATTAACGATGGGCATGATTCTGCGGCCTCGTTGCGCTCTCGCCCAAGCGTAATGAGGCTGGTGCAAAGCGGGCGAGGCCGGGCGCCAAACAGTTTGCGATGCAACTGGCCTGCTCCCATATGTGAAATCGGGATCTGGCTGCACGGTAGCATTGTGGATAGCGCAATTGCTTCACAGCTCCAGGGTCCCTGGGGGAGAAACCGCTCGCGATACATCATGCAAACCTTTGGATCGTTTACCCATTCCGAGGGCAACCCTTGTTGTCCCTGCCCATTTGCCCCAACCACCCGTAACCCCCACCGACTGCTGAGGTCTCTGGCTGTTCGGCTGAAGGTTATCGCTAATAGGGAATTGACAGTCGTGATTATGTGAGCACGTCACACGTCCCAAGTGGGTTCCCGTGGGCCGGCGGGCCATGTGGGGGTCATTTTCCAGCATCCCAATCACACCTTGCTGCCTGGACACAGCGGGAGGCAACGCCACACATACAGCAGCCAACACCCAGGGGGTGGGACCCAGCTCCGGGGACATGTCCACGGCCGGAGGGTGGGTGAGTGCCACAGGAAGGTGTGGGGGGGGGGGGGGGGTAGACCTGGAGAGATGGGTAAAGGGCCCAGGGGTCAGCCTGCATTGCGGCTGAAAGTGATAGAGGTATCATAATGGTTTTGCAAAAAGGTGTTTAATGTGTTGTACAAACCCCGCTCCCGATGGGGCACCCCCCTCCCACCTCCTACCTACCCCTCCACCCCCTCCCCCGATGCCCTCAGTGATGCTCAACGTGCCTGGCCCTCCTAGCTCGACCACTACGCCTAGGTATTTCCCCAGGATGCACATCAGAGGTGGAGGCAGTCAGCTGCTTACCTCGTCCGTGGCCTTCGATGCCTTAGGCGGGCGGCCTCTGGGGGCTCTGGGGCCGGAGGAGCCCGGCTCACTTGTGGGCGGCACATGCACAGCCGTGCCGCCCTGTCCCGTGTGCTGACTGTGAGACGCGGCCTCATCAGAGGGGTGGAACTTGGGGGAGCTGGTGACCACCGTCGCCACTCCAGGGGACGGGTCCGTCTTGGCATCCGGCACCCCCTCCTCCAGATTGGTTCCCTTATGGCGCTGGAGGTCACCTCGGGACAGAGGGGCAGCTGGTTTGAGCCCCGGCTGCCCCTGCATCATCTGGCTCTGCCAGCCCTGGCGGTTCCCTATGGTCTGCACCATCGTGTCGACGCCCTGGGCGCTGCCCCTCTGTGACTGGGACAAGCTCCGCAGCACCTCGGCCATTCCCATCTGAGAACAGGACATGTCCCGCAGAACCTCATCAAGGTCGGCCAGCCGAGAGCCTTACCATGGCCGTCACTGACTGCACCACGCCTTGGACACCTTCACTAATGGTGCCGATGTTGTGTGCCAGGCTCTCCACTGTGGTCACCACCTTAGCAGCGTTAGTCTCGCGTTGCCGGCGACTTCTGCTGCACCCCTGGCCTCTGGGACTCCTCCAAGCGGTTATGGATCTGCTGGAGTGACGCTGACATCTCCCTCCGAATGTCCCGGCCGCTCCCGATCGTCTCTATCAGCCCCTCCTTCACAACCCCTCTCCCACCACTGTGAACCACACTTGCATGGGTCCTGAGATCCAGCAGACCTCCGACTGCTGTCTCGCCCGGGGGTTCCTGCCTCCACCTGATGTGGTGCTCACCGGATTGTGCCCCAGAAGCCTGCCCACTAACGCTGCCCACTGAGGTGCGTGCCTCTGCGCTGGTGGGGGGGGTGGGGGTGGGGATGTGCTTTCCTCGGAGTCAGGAGAGCTCCCGTCCGGGGTGGGCCGGCGCCGTCGGCCGGGGGACCTGCAGGAAAATGGACGTGTGGTCGGTGGAGGGATGGGTCACTCGGTAAGGCAATAATAACTCATGTTTGACAGGTCCTCTGGGTGGAGCCCAGTGGATCCTCATCTCTGCGGCGTCCGCCAACTCCGTGTGGCTGACCGATCTATCCGCGGCCACATCGGTCACTTCCAGGGCCTGTTCCTTGAAGGAGGTGAGGATTCTTATGTCCGACGCCCCTCCGCCAGTCTGGGCCCTCTCCCGATGATAATGGGAGAGCTTTTCCTGAGGAGACACAGAGAGGCCATCGTTAGCTGTAGAAGGGACTTTAGTGTGTGGATTAGTTGCCCGCTTCAGGGTATTCATTTTATCTAACTGCGTGGCCATATTTTATAAGAAAGGCATTTGCTTAAGCATGCTGGGAATGCTTGACTATATTTTAACACTGCTTTTGAATGAAAATAAGTAGGTCTGGTAACATAAACAAAATACTGCTTATAATTTCCACAAGTGTGTTTCACAGTGGTGTGAGAGGGGTTGTTAAGGAAGGGTTGGCGGGGTTGAGGGAGGGAGGGTTGATGGAGGGCTGGGGGGTCACTTGGGGAGTTGGGGGGGTGGATGCACCCTTGGGAGGGGGTGGAGGGTATTGGTGTCTACTCACTCGTGCTGCCCAGTGTCGGTCGTAGACCTTC
Organism: Scyliorhinus torazame; assembly: GCF_047496885.1. NCBI lineage: Eukaryota > Metazoa > Chordata > Chondrichthyes > Carcharhiniformes > Scyliorhinidae > Scyliorhinus > Scyliorhinus torazame. The sequence continues at coordinate 265,892,103 of NC_092715.1, read as the reverse complement.
TTCCTGCCCTGTAGGCCAGTCCTCCTGGTCACACTCCTTGAGCTCACAGCTGCCGCCACCTCATCCCAGGCGGCACTGGCTGCCCTGTGGCTGCCCCTCCAGGACCCTCGGGGGAACAGGACATCCCTCCTGGCCTCCACGGCATCCAGCAGCCTCCCCAGGTCAGCATTCCCGAACCTTGGGGCCGGTCGCCTGGGCTCCATTGTTGCGAGCTGGCTGGGGTTGGCTGAGCAAGTGCAGCTTAAGTGCTGCTCGACCTTGTTAGCGGGGGCTGGCGAGCGCGGTCCCGGCAAATCAGCTGGCGAGCCTTCGTTTGCGGCGCGAAGCCCTTGAGGCCTTGTTAAGTGGACCAATTAACATTGAATGGCCTCGCTGGGCAGAGCGCCAGGAAGCTTGGAGCAATTACTGCTCGCTACCACACTTTGAAATGTTTCAGGAGAATTGCGCCCTCTGTTTCTCTCTGCACGGACCTACTGAGTATTTCTGGCACTTTCTGACTTTATTTCAGTTTCCAGGTTTTTTCTCAGAACCCTGTGAAGTTGGAGCTACTGAACTGGTTCAGAGAATGTGCGCGAGAAGAAACGGAATGCGCGGAAAGAGGAGTGGGGCAATTTGGCAACTCTTTCGCGGAGCCAGCAGAGGCGTCGATGGGCCGACCAGCGATTCCGCGATGTTACAGCTGAGGTGAATGCAGCTGGGCTGTGGCACGCTGAAACTAGCCAGCAGAGGGTATCACTTTCACCCCTGTGCTGCGGCGAAGTCCCCCTTTCTCCAACTGCTGAAAGCTGAATGAAGCTGGAAAGTTACTTCTGCGTTGGCGCCCTGGTTTGCAGTCAGTGCAAAGTGAACTTTGGAACGTCCTGAAGATGTGAACCAGACGCCCCAGCAACGTGGGGCTGGATGACTCTGCTTTCAAAGTGTGGCTTGTTTTGAAGCAGGTTCCTTTTTAGACAAAGTACAGCCTCAGTGTGTGTTTAAGATGTGTCTCAGGCTTGCTAGTGATAAATCCAAGGGACAGTGATTCCATGTCTGCCTCTCTGTGTGGGAGGGACTGACTGTGAGAGGGAAGGGAAATCCTGCAGGTTCGACACAAGTATAAACGCAACTGTGAATATTTTGCTGGCAAAAAAATTGTCACAATCAGTGATGTGTGTGGAGGAGGGGGAGATAAGAGAGATGGAGGGAGGGGGGTGATATTGACATGACAGTGTGTGGAAACTGATACATTGAATTTGTGGAGGGGGGGAGAGAGAATGATCTCAGATCAATGGGTATTCCCTGGTGGGGAATCGAATTAAGGAGAGTAGATAAATAAACAAGAGGCTCCCTGCGTGGTTATCCCAAACGATGGGGGGCTCAGCTCTGATTTGTTTTGTTGGATGTGTTGAGAGGGGGGGTACAATGCTGCAGGTCTGGGATCTCCCCGTGCATTGGAGGGGAGGAGCAGGGATATTGGGCCAAACAATCACTGTGCGCGTGCACGAGGGCGCGCGCCGGTCGGGAGCGCGCAGGCTGCAAGGCGCGTGCCCGCATTCCGGCAGAAAGGGACACACACAGGCTGCGAGGTTACTGCAGCTCGGGCTCAGAGAGAGCGCAGCGCCGGCACGGGAGCAGCCCCAGCCCAGCACACCTGTAACACCCGGAGACAGCGCAGCGCTGCAGGTAAACCCACTGTCTGCACCCGCACGGCCCCCCTCACGCAGCACGGAGCAGAAAGACAGGGGCAGCAATAGAGGGCAGAGAGGTATGGGGGAGAAATAGAGGGAGCACGGGTGTTAGAGGCGGAGTGAGAGACCTCGAAAAGGGGGGCGGTGGGGGAACAGAGAGGGGAGAGAGAGAGAAATGGAGAGGGGGGGGAGAGAGAGAAATGGAGAGGAGGGGGAGAGAGAGAAATGGAGAGGAGGGGGGGGGGAGAGAGAGAAATGGAGAGGAGGGGGGGGGAGAGAGAGAAATGGAGAGGAGGGGGGGGGGGGAGAGAGAGAAATGGAGAGGAGGGGGGGGGAGAGAGAGAAATGGAGAGGGGGGGGGGGAGAGAGAGAAATGGAGAGGGGGGGGAGAGAGAGAATGGAGAGGGGGGAGAGAAATGGAGAGGGGGGGGAGAGAGAGAAATGGAGAGGGGGGGGAGAGAGAGAAATGGAGAGGAGGGGGGGGGAGAGAGAGAAATGGAGAGGGGGGGGGGGGGAGAGAGAGAAATGGAGAGGGGGGGGGAGAGAGAGAAATGGAGAGGGGGGGGGGAGAGAGAGAAATGGAGAGGGGGGGGGGAGAGAGAGAAATGGAGAGGGGGGGGAGAGAGAGAAATGGAGAGGGGGGGGAGAGAGAGAAATGGAGAGGGGGGGGAGAGAGAGAAATGGAGAGGGGGGGGGGAGAGAGAGAATGGAGAGGGGGGGGAGAGAGAGAAATGGAGAGGGGGGGGGGAGAGAGAGAAATGGAGAGGGGGGGGGAGAGAGAGAAATGGAGGGGGGGGGGGAGAGAGAGAAATGGAGAGGGGGGGGGGAGAGAGAGAAATGGAGAGGGGGGGGGAGAGAGAGAAATGGAGAGGGGGGGGGGAGAGAGAGAAATGGAGAGGGGGGGGAGAGAGAGAAATGGAGAGGGGGGGGAGAGAGAGAAATGGAGAGGGGGGGGAGAGAGAGAAATGGAGAGGGGGGGAGAGAGAGAAATGGAGAGGGGGGGGAGAGAGAGAAATGGAGAGGGGGGGGAGAGAGAGAAATGGAGAGGGGGGGAGAGAGAGAAATGGAGAGGGGGGGGGAGAGAGAGAATGGAGAGGGGGGGGAGAGAGAGAAATGGAGAGGGGGGGGAGAGAGAGAAATGGAGAGGGGGGGGAGAGAGAGAATGGAGAGGGGGGAGAGAGAGAATGGAGAGGGGGGGGTGGAGAGAGAGAATGGAGAGGGGGGGGGAGAGAGAGAAATGGAGAGGGGGGGGAGAGAGAGGAGAGGGGGGGGGGAGAGGGGGGGGGGGGAGAGAGAGAGAATGGAGAGGGGGGGGGGGGGAGGAGGGGGGGAGGAGAATGGGGGGAGGGGAGGGGGGGGGGGGAGGAGAGGGGGGGGGGAGGAGAGGGGGGGAGGGGAGGGGGGGGGGGAGGGAGGGAGAGGGGGGGGGAGAAGGGAGAGGGGGGGAGGGGGAGGGGGGGGGGGGGGGAAGAGAGAGAATGGAGAGGGGGGGGGAGAGAGAAGGAGAGGGGGGGGGAGAGAGGAAATGGAGAGGGAGGAGGGGGGGGAGAGAGAAATGGAGAGGGAGGAGGGGGGAGAGAGAAATGGAGAGGGAGGAGGGGGGGAAGAGAGAAGAATGGAGAGAGGGGGGGGGAGAGAGAAATGGAGAGGGAGGAGGGGGGAGAGAGAAATGGAGAGGGAGAGGGGGGGGGGAGAGAGAAATGGAGAGGGAGGAGGGGGGAGAGAGAGAATGGAGAGGGAGGAGGGGGGGGAAGAGAGAAATGGTGAGGGAGGAGGGGGGGGAAGAGAGAAATGGAGAGGGAGGAGGAGGGGGGGGAAATGGAGGGAGGGGAAATGGAGAGGGAGGAGGGGGGGGAGGGGGGGGGAAGAGAGAAATGGAGAGGGAGGAGGGGGGGGAAGAGAGAAATGGAGAGGGAGGAGGGGGGAGGAGGGGGGGGGGGGGAAGAGAGAAATGGAGAGGGAGGAGGGGGGGGAAGAGAGAAATGGAGAGGGAGGAGGGGGGGGAAGAGAGAAATGGAGAGGGAGGAGGGGGGGGAAGAGAGAAATGGAGAGGGGGGGGGGAAGAGAGAAATGGAGAGGGGGGGGAGAGAGAAATGGAGAGGAGGGGGGGAAGAGAGAAATGGAGAGGGGGGGGGGAAGAGAGAAATGGAGAGGGGGGGGGAAGAGAGAAATGGAGAGGGGGGGGGAAGAGAGAAATGGAGAGGGGGGGGGAAGAGAGAAATGGAGAGGGGGGGGGAAGAGAGAAATGGAGAGGGGGGGGGAAGAGAGAAATGGAGAGGGGGGGGGAGAGAGAAATGGAGAGGGGGGGGGAGAAGAGAGAAATGGAGGGGGAGGAGGGGGGGGAAGAGAGAAATGGAGAGGGGGAGGAGGGGGGGGAAGAGAGAAATGGAGAGGGGGGGGGAGAAGAGAGAAATGGAGGGGGAGGAGGGGGGGAAGAGAGAAATGGAGAGGGAGGAGGGGGGGGGAAGCAGAGAATGGAGAGGGAGGAGGGGGGGGAAGAGAGAAATGGAGAGGGAGGAAGGGGGGGGAAGAGAGAAATGGAGAGGGGGGGGGAAGAGAGAAATGGAGAGGGGGGGGGGAGAGAGAAATGGAGAAGGGGGGGAAGAGAGAAATGGAGAGGGGGGGGAAGAGAGAAATAGAGAGGGGGGGGGGAGAGAGAAATAGAGAGGAGGGGAAGAGAGAATAGAGAGAGGAGGGGAAGAGAGAAATAGAGAGAGGAGGGGTGTGTGTGGGAGAGGGTGTGGTGTGTGTGTGAGAGGATGGGTGTGAGAGGGGGGTGTGGGTGAGGAGGGGGGTCTGTGTGAGGGAGAGGGGCGTGTGAGGGAGAGGGGCGTGTGAGGGAGAGGGGCTGTGAGGGAGATGGGGCGTGTGAGGGAGAGGGGCGTGTGAGGGGGAGAGGGACGGGGGTGAGATAGAGAGAGAGAGAGAGAAGGGGTGAGATAGATAGAGAGAGAGAGACAGATGGGGGTGAGATAGAGAGAGAGAGAAGGGGGTGTGAGAGGGAGACAGAAGGGGGTGAGATAGAGAGAGAGAGAGAGAGAGAAGGGGTCTGAGAGAGAGAGAGAGAGAAGGGGGTGAGGGGGAGAGAGAGAGAGGGGGTGAGGGGGAGAGAGAGAAGGGGGTGAGGGGGAGAGAGAGAAGGGGGTGAGAGAGAGAGAGAGAGAGAAGGGGGTGAGGGGAGGGAGAGAGAGAAGGGGGTGAGGGGGAGAGAGAGAAGGGGTGAGGGGGAGAGAGAAGGGGGTGAGGGGAGAGAGAGGGGGTGAGGGGGAGAGAAGGGGTGAGGGGGACGAGAGCGAAGGGGTGAGGGGCGAGGAGAAGGGGTGAGGGGGCGAGAGAGAAGGGGGGTGAGGGGGCGAGAGAGAAGGGGTGAGGGGGCGAGAGAGAAGGGGGTGAGGGGGCGAGAGAGAAGGGGGTGAGGGGGCGAGAGAGAAGGGGGTGAGGGGGCGAGAGAGAAGGGGGTGAGGGGGCGAGAGAGAAGAGGGGTGAGGGGGCGAGAGAGAAGGGGGTGAGGGGGCGAGAGAGAAGGGGGTGAGGGGGCGAGAGAGAAGGGGGTGAGGGGGCGAGAGAGAAGGGGAGAGGGGGCGAGAGAAGGGGGTGAGGGGGCGAGGAGAGAAGGGGGTGAGGGGGCGAGAGAGAAGGGGTGAGGGGGCGAGAGAGAAGGGGGTGAGGGGGCGAGAGAGAAGGGGGTGAGGGGGAGAGAGAGAGGGGGTGAGGGGGAGAGAGAGAAGGGGGTGAGGGGGAGAGAGAGAAGGGGGTGAGGGGGAGAGAGAGAAGGGGGTGAGGGGAGAGAGAGAAGGGGGTGAGGGGGAGAGAGAGAAGGGGGTGAGGGGGAGAGAGAGAAGGGGGTGAGGGGGAGAGAGAGAAGGGGGTTGAGGGGGGAGAGAGAGAAGGGGGTGAGGGGGAGAGAGAGAAGGGGGGTGAGGGGGAGAGAGAGAAGGGGGGTGAGGGGGAGAGAGAGAAGGGGGGTGAGGGGGAGAGAGAGAAGGGGGTGAGGGGAGAGAGAGAAGGGGGTGAGGGGGAGAGAGAGAAGGGGGTGAGGGGGAGAGAGAGAAGGGGGTGAGGGGGAGAGAGAGAAGGGGGTGAGGGGGGAGAGAGAGAAGGGGGTGAGGGGGAGAGAGAGAAGGGGGTGAGGGGGAGAGAGAGAAGGGGGTGAGGGGGAGAGAGAGAAGGGGGTGAGGGGGAGAGAGAGAAGGGGTGAGGGGGGAGAGAAGGGGTGAGGGGAGAGAGAGAAGGGGGGGGAGGGGGGAGAGAGAGAAGGGGGTGAGGGGGAGAGAGAGAAGGGGGTGAGGGGAGAGAGAGAGGGGGTGAGGGGAGAGAGAGAAGGGGGTGAGGGGGAGAGAGAGAAGGGGGTGAGGGGGAGAGAGAGAAGGGGGTGAGGGGGAGAGAGAGAAGGGGGTGAGGGGGAGAGAGAGAAGGGGGTGAGGGGGAGAGAGAGAAGGGGGTGAGGGGGAGAGAGAGAAGGGGTGAGGGGAGAGAGAGAAGGGGGTGAGGGGGAGAGAGAGATGGGGGTGAGGGGGAGAGAGAGAAGGGGGTGAGGGGGAGAGAGAGAAGGGGGTGAGGGGGAGAGAGAAGGGGTGAGGGGGAGAGAGAGAAGGGGGTGAGGGGGAGAGAGAGAAGGGGGTGAGGGGGGGAGAGAGAGAAGGGGTGAGGGGGAGAGAGCGAAGGGGGTGAGGGGGAGAGAGAGAAGGGGGTGAGGGGGAGAGAGAGAAGGGGGTGAGGGGTGGAGAGAGAAGGGGGTGAGGGGGAGAGAGAGAAGGGGGTGAGGGGGAGAGAGAGAGAAGGGGGGTGAGGGGGGAGAGAGAGAAGGGGTGAGGGGGAGAGAGAGAAGGGGGTGAGGGGAGAGAGAGAAGGGGTGAGGGGGAGAGAGAGAAGGGGGTGAGGGGGAGAGAGGAGAAGGGGGTGAGGGGAGAGAGAGAAGGGGGTGAGGGGTGCGAGAGAAGGGGGTGAGGGGGAGAGAGAGAAGGGGGTGAGGGGGAGAGAGAGAAGGGGGTGAGGGGGCGAGAGTGAAGGGGGTGAGGGGGGAGAGAGAGAAGGGGGTGAGGGGGAGAGAGAGAAGGGGGTGAGGGGGAGAGAGAGAAGGGGGGTGAGGGGGAGAGAGAGAAGGGGGTGAGGGGTGAGAGAGAAGGGGGTGAGGGGGAGAGAGAGAAGGGGGGTGAGGGGAAGAGAGAGAAGGGGTGAGGGGGAGACGAGAGAAGGGGGTGAGGGGGAGAGAGAGAAGGGGGTGAGGGGAGAGAAGAAGGGGGTGAGGGGAGAGAGAGAAGGGGTGAGGGGGAGAGAGAGATGAAGGGGGATGGGGTGAGAGGTGAGAAGGGGGGTGAGGGGGTTAGGAGTGAGTGGTGTGGGGGTGAGGTAGGGATGGGGGTGAGGTGATGGTTGTAGGAGGTGAGGGGGGAGAGAGAGAAGGGGTGAGGGGGAGAGAGAGAAGGGGGTGAGGGGGAGAGAGAGAAGGGGGTGAGGGGGAGAGAGAGAGGGGGTGAGGGGGAGAGAGAGAAGGGGGTGAGGGGGAGAGTCGAGAAGGGGGTCGAGGGGGAGAGAGAGAAGGGGGGTGAGGGGGAGAGAGAGAAGGGGGTGAGGGGGAGAGAGAGAAGGGGGTGAGGGGGAGAGAGAGAAGGGGGTGAGGGGGAGAGAGAGAGGGGGTGAGGGGGAGAGAGAGAAGGGGTGAGGGGAGAGGAGAAGGGGGTGAGGGGAGAGAGAGAGGGGGTGAGGGGGAGAGAGAGGAAGGGGGTGAGGGGGAGAGAGAGGAGGGGGTGAGGGGAGAGAGGAGGAGGGGGTGAGGGGGAGAGGGGGGAGGGAGAGGGGAGAGGAGGGAGGGGGGAGGGAGAGGGGGGAGAGGGGGAGAGGGGAGGAGAGGGGGGAGAGGGGGAGAGGGGGGAGAGGGGGGGGTGGTGTGACATAGAGAGAGCGAGAGAAAAGGGATGAGATACTGGGAGGGGGGTGAGAGAGAAGAATGTAAAATACTGGAATAGAAGGCTAGAAATGGGGGAGGGAGAGAAATAGAGATGCAAAGAAATGAGGGGAAGAATAGAGGACAGTAATAGAGTGGGAGAAGGGGAAATTGAAAAGGTTGGACCTGTGAGGGAGGAAGATGGCCTTTGCACTGTTTATATTTGTATGTACACTGTTTCTTCTGTTGTTATAAAATTATAAATGCCTCAATTAAATGTTTTATCAACAAAAGAAAGGGAAATTGAAATGGAGAGCAATGGAGAAATGCAGCAAAGCCCTTATCCTTGAATGTATTTGTTAAAAAAGTGAAGGGGGGGGAGGAGGGAGGGAGAAAATGAATATGCAAAGCAGAGGGTATTTCTGTACCTTTGTCATTTCTGTGGAGATGTAATATGCTGTTTATGTGCCCTGTCAGATCGTGAGTCAGGCTGTTAATTCCTCTTACAGGTGCACAGAGCAAAGATGTGCTTTTTTAAAAAAAAAATACTTCTGAAAGGTCCAGGGTTTGTGCTCGCATGTGGATACAGCATCTTGCAAAAAGGCAGTGTTCAGTGTTACAGGGGTTGGTGAGTCAGATTCGATAAGGTGAAGTCGTTCTGGGGGTGAGTGGGGGGGGGGGTTGTTTTTGTTTCAGCTAACAGGGCCATTAGTCTGCATACCCGATGGAGATGTGGGGGAGGTAAGGCTATCTATCCAGTGTGGCACTGAATAGTGCGTGCGCTATTAGAAGGAGAAAGGAGAGGCCAATGGCATTAAGTTTTCATTGTTTATTGTATTAGTGCAATGTTTGTTTTTGGAATTGAAGACTTTGAAAAGGCAGAGTTGCTTTGTTATGCAACAGAGTTCTAACGTACTGGACACAGCTAAAATGACTCTGCCTCCATTTGTTTTGATCATATGTGTGAACATTTATATATAAATGTTCAAATGTGCATGATTATGTATAAACAAAATGTGTCAATTTTTCTCAAACTTGTCACTGTTAGAATGTAACTGAATTTAAATCTGTGTCTAATCAAGTAAGATACATCTAAACTAAAACACTAAAATATTTCATTTTAATTCCTTCCCTCCAAATTTCTGCGCCTGTCACCCTTTTTCTAATTTGACAGCATAGGTCATGGATCAGAAGTGCTCTTTTTTAGCACGGTTAGCTGTTAACGAATAGGTCAAATAGATTAACCTAAAGTATGCGGTTTTATTGTTGCTAATAGCGGAGCTGATTAAGAACTGTTTAAGCCAAACTCATGTTATTATATATCACATTTAATCCAAATTGTTGGGCTTTTAGCTCTCAAATACGTAGAAACGTAGAAAAGAGGAGCAGAAGGAGGCCATTCGGCCCTTCGAGCCTGCTCTGCCATTCATTGTGATCATGGTTGATCATCGAACTCAGCCTGTTCTCGCCACCCCCCCCCCCTTTGATATCCTTTGATCCTTTTTGCCCCAAGAGCTACATGTATGTTGCTGTATAATTCTCTCTTTTTAATTTAGAGCACCCAATTACTTTTTTCCAATTAAGGGGCAATTTTGTGTGTCCAATCCACCTACTCTGCACATCTTTGGGTTGTGGGGGTAAAACTCCACACAATCCGGGGCCGGGATTCGAACTCTGGTCCTCAGCGCTGTGAGGCAGCAGTGCTAACCACTGCGCCACCGTGCCGCCCGTATAATTTTCTTATTGAGAGTAAATGTTTTACATCGTCTCTCAGATCAAGCAGTTTGTCTTTTTCTTTATTTTGGCACGACATTTATCTTATCAATAGATTTGAAATATGTAAATATTATGGAAAGTCCTGGAGGTGACTTACAAATCCTCATTCCACACTTCTTGCAGCAAACCTGTGTCAAATAAGTTATCAGGAAGTGCAATCCAGCAAATCCGATTTTGTTCTGCAGAGTGGATTAATTACGTAGCCACATTTGAGGCAGGAGTGGATGTATCAATCTGCTGTTCATAAACTAACCAACCTTTCATAACTTTGAAAGGTGGAGCCTTTATAGATTTTTTTTTTTAGTCTGAATTCTGCATGTTTGAAAACAGTATATAGAATGCTACACAGGTCTCACCTTGCAATATGATGCAAAAATTTATACAGGTCCCGAGCTAAATTAATTTACATTCTGCAGTAGGTTTTATCTCCTAATTCAGTTTTTTAAAAAGTATAGAACAAGAATGATTTGATCGATCTTTTGTAATTGAAAACTATTCAGTCATATTTAGAGGTAGGTAACTAGTCTTCAAAGGCTGCAATTTAATTCCCCCTTCAGCAACGACACCTTGTATTTATGTAGCACCTTAAACATCCTGGGCGGCACGGATGATCTGGAGGGAGTGCAAAGGCCTTGCGTAGTTGTAGGGCCGAGGTGTTACAGAGATAGGGAAGGGAGGGGGGGCCCTGGAGGGATTAGAAAACAAGGAAGGGAATTTTAAGATTGAGGTGTGCCTATGTAGGTCAGGGGTGAGTTTTGCTAAATCTTGGCTGGGTTACTGAACAGAAAAAGCACGAGAGCCAATGCTGCCCTGTCAGGTTAGCCCTCCCTCACAGCTGGCTTCTGGAGCAGTATGGTGGAACAATGACCAGGTAATGGCGAGGGGCGAGAAATTGTTAAAGGTGATCTTCACAGATGCAGAATAAATATTATCCAACAGAGCACGTATTTTGGACTGGTGGCAAATATAGGCTAATGTTCACTTGCTTTGTCAGTTTTGTCATGTGCATTCTAACCCTGTGAGGTCACCTTCAGGTAAACCTGAAGCAGGTTAACATCAGAAGTAGCCCATAGGTAAATGAATAAAATTGCTTGTGTTTGTTGAAGCATCTTTCACGCAGGTACAAGAGCTGAACACACCTCTTGTTAAATTTTGCTTATTGAACTTATAACCTACAAATACAGTGCCTAGTGTTGTCAGTCTATTGACTCTCTACCTGCGTAGACCCAGATGCAGGCTTATTTGTTTAAATTTGTCGCTGATGTTGCATGCAAGTTATAGTTAGATTTGAATGTACATGTAAATAGACTTTTAACTCCAAGTAATGTCACAGAATCTTTTTAACTCCTTCAGTGCCGGATTGGGGTTGCACTTTGACTATTTCAAACCTCTTGTCAAGTTGGATCTGAGTGTTATTTTTGGGGGTTTTTAGAAAATTGAGAGTACCCAGTTATTTGTTTCCCAATTAAGGGGCAATTTAGCGTGGCCAATCCACCTACTCTGCACATCTTTGGGTTGTGGGGGTGAGACTCGTGCAGACGCGGGGAGAATGTGCAAACTCCGTATGGACAGTGACCCAGAGCCGGGATCGAACCCGGGTCCTCGGCGCTGGGATCTGTGGTTTAAATGTGTATGAACTGCAGCGCTGTAACTTGGATGCATCTGAATTATTATTTTTTTGGGTTGGGGGGGGGGGGGGGGGGTGGGGGGGAGGGGAGGAGAGGAGAGAGGGGGAGGTGTTGAGACGTTTCCGCAGGAAGGAGGGAGTATGTAATATTTTTCATTTTTGTATTTTATTCAAGTCTGCACCATTTTTTTTTTACGCTGTCATCTATTTTTCTTTCTAATCGTTGATCCGATTCCAGACATATGGGTGACCTGTGTGCGCCAAGAAATATTGTGGCGTAGTCGGTAGCTCCCCTGCTCTTGGGCCACTAGCCCAGAGTTCACGCCCCACGTCTTACTGGAAGAGAAATGGAGGGAATTCCAGAGTTTAAGGTCTAGGCGACTGAAAGCACCATCAAAGGGGGATGGTTTGGGGTGGGGGCGTAAACGGCAGATTTGTAGGCGTGCAAAGGCCTCGTCTGACTATAGGGCTGAGGCCATACAAGGCACATTGGTGACACACGGCCATACTGTTGATTGTCAAACTATAAATCCTTCCAACGCGCCAACAGCAAGAGTAGGAGTGTCTCCTGCACAGCCATGCTTGATGTGGAGTGGCGCCTCTTCAAGCTATAAGCCCCTGGCGACAGACCAGCGACCTGTTCCAGGAATAACAAGCCATGGAAATAGACATGAACACAATTTTTGGTCTCGTGTGTCACTAGATGATAAATTGATAAATTGCCCTTAGTGAGCAAAAAGGTTGGGAGGGGTTATTGGGTTACGGGGATAGGGTGGAAGTGGGTCGGTGCAGACTCGATGGGCCGAATGGCCTCCTTCTGCACTGTATGTTCTGTGTTCTAGATGTGGAAAATTCTCTTTAAGTCTAATTGTGTACAAAACCCAGATTTCTTGTCGCAAATTTCATTCTTAGATATCGAGTCAGACACTATCATAGAACGCACTTTGCAGAAGGAGGCCATATCAATCGAGACAAACAAAAATTTATCTTCATGGAGTAACGTTACCTACCTGCTGTTACATAGTTTGGTTCCTTGAGTTCCATATCTTTTTATAAAAACAGTAAAAAAATCTATACAAGACCAAATGGTACAAACGCTAATTTTGTGTTGGAGAACAGGGCACCCTCCCCTCAGCACCAATGTACGGGGAGGGGGGTGGGTGGATGCTCTGATTGTTAAAGCAGCAGCACGGGTTCAAATCCCGTACCAGCTTACCCGAATAGGCGCCGGAATGTGGCGACTAGGGGCTTTTCACAGTAACTTCATACTTGTGACAATAAAAGATTGTTGTGTCAACACATTTCTACAAAAAACAAATGGTACGAGCACTAAACTTTGCATTGGAGAGACCAAATACCCTCGCCTCTGTACCAACAGAAGGGAAGGAAAGGGGGGGGTGGGGGAGTCAGGGTGTTGGTGGAGGGGGGACCAATAGGACACTGCCTGAACTATCTGCAGAGGCAGAAAAACAAAAGAACCTTCAATGATGATGTGATATACTAAATTACTTATAAATTGAGTTAATCAAAATACAAGTGGTTGCTTGTTGCTTAAATCACCTCCATCTGAAGTTCTTGCATTGACAACCAGGAGTTGGCTGTCGTGATAGGTTGCTGGTAAGTGATAACTGTGAAAACTAAACTATTTCAATTTATTTGACAGCTGATGAAAGCAGATGAGTCTCTGGCCCTTTAACACCAACTTGCCCTCTCGCTGCGGACTGTGACTGGATCGCTTCCTTCATGTCTTGACAGCAAAAGTAAGGTGAATGTGTTCCCCCCCTCCGCCGCCCCCCCCCCCCCCCCCCTCCCCCCCCATTCCAGTGAAATGTTTTAAATGGGGAATCGTCAACACCTGACATTTGAAATGGACAGGATTTGGTAGTCGAGCATTAGTAACGTGAGGTTTTCCTTGACGAGGTTTAACGTGTCACTTTTGAGAATTCAAACATTTGGTTAACCGGCTACCAGTAATTGACGGCTGCATTTATTTTATTGAGGCGTGGTGTATGCATTACACCCTCCCCGAAGATTGGTTATAGAATGTTTATCTTGTGGCTTTAGTTCTCCACGACAGTAGTAGCATTGAACAAAGTGCACAGCCCTGCTGTTGGATACCAGGAAGCCGAGACGAGGTAGAAGAGAGTCTTTTCACCCTTCCCATCTGCTGATTATTGACCCCTGCCTGCTACTCGCCCAGCTCGGTCGTGTGGGGTGGCAGGAGGCAAGTGATTGTCTCAAGAATACCAGCTGGCACTCGTATTGCCCCTTTTTAATGTGGCGAATGGTTCCAGTGAACTGCCTTATCAGACGATTTGATGGGAGAAAGGGTTGTGGAGGTGTTCTGAATTTTTTTGCTGACTTTTTTTTATTGTGCAGTACATGCGTATTTTATCCTGTGCCATGGCTGTGGAAGAGTTGGGGCCCCAGCACTCAAGTTGCCAGGCAACGCAGTATGTGCAATGTTCTGTTCCCCTCTCATTGGCGGGGACACCAGCTGACTGTGAAATGCTAGGGTGAGGAGTGTGGGGTCTCCAGCCATATGCAGCTTAATTATGCGATCTCGACACAAAGGGCAGCATGTAGAGTGCTTGTACCTGCAAAGTCATTAGCAACGAGCAGCCTTTTGTTCAACACCTAATTGTTTTGGTTGAAAGTCCAAACAAGGACGCGCAAGTTTGACGTGTACAGCAGGATAAAGAACGAAAAGACCTGCTTTTAAAACTGCAGTGTTTTGTTTTCTTGTGACCTCGGAATACCCTGCATGCTGCGGGGTATTCACAGCCTAGTTTTTGAAATAATGTAACATCGGAAACGTCCAGCAAGATCTCCCAAACAACAACGTGATAATGACCAGATCATCTGTTTTAGTGATGTTGATTGAGGAATAAATATTGATCAGGACACCAGGGAGAACCCTCCCTTCCCCCGTAATTGTGCAAGATAGCGCATATATTGTCAGTCCACCAGAGATGTCCTCTGTTTAATATTCCGTCTGACACCCACACTTTGAAAAGTAACTCTCACTCGGTTAGGATCAGGAATTTTTATAAACCCTGAGCAGGTTACATTCCTGTGAAGCACCTTGGGATTTTTACCATGTCAAAGGCGCAAGACAAGTGCAATTTACTATTGTTACATTTTTACTGCCAAGCTCCAACTGTCCCAAGTTGAGGCGAACACACCCAGTCCATCATTGACTGGCGTAGCTTCAGCCGGATATGGAGGCATCCATTAGTCGATGTCAACTGTAGAACCCTTTGATCCGAATGTTATCTTTATTTGAGAGTTAGTTCATCTGGTCAGGTCCTGATCGCCTACCCATATTCTTGGGATAAATAATGCTAATGAACAATATTACTAATGAACGTGGGTCTGTTGTAGGCACCTAGTTCAGTGGTATCAATTACTGCCTTTAATGTTCTGAGCTACGCGCTGTATGAAAGTTGATGCGTGCAGACCGATGAGGTTCAATAAGAAAGGCAACCGTAACGAAGACGACGTTTACCCCTGTGGTTCAGAACGATTGAAATGAAGCTATTAGAGTTTGCATGTGGCCAAAAAAGTAATGGGGGAACACACCCTTTTGTAGTGTTTATTCTAGTCAATTTACCTTGTCCAATCCAAGAGGGTGTAATTTGACCCTGCAAATTAATTTGAGAAGGAAATTAATTCTTGTGCATGAATAAATTAGGGAACTGAAATGCTGAATGACAAAAATCATCCAAATAGCCGCCTCTCTCATAAAAAGGTGCTTATGTAATGCCGCAGGTAGACTTGTGCACTCCATGTTGACTTGCCCTCCACAAGCTGTGCTTGAGGCTGGATACTGATGGAGTTTACAAGGTTGCATAATTAGGAATTGTGACTGGGGATTGCATTGCACATTTTTCCATTGCCGAGTGACACATTGCTGTTTCTACATGAGACCAATTGCAAGTCCTTTAAATTTGGTATAAAATGCAGTTGGTGAAGTGATCACAGATTGCAAGGTGCTGTGAAGAGGGGAAGAATTTGGTGGAAAAAGAAGATTGCGTATGTAACCTCTTTCATAATTGCAGACATTCCAGAGCGCTTTACAGCCAATAATGTAATCACTCTTGTAATGTAGAAAGCATAGCTGCCAAATTGTGCACAGCAGGATCCCACAAACAGCAACGTAATAATGATCAATTTTAGTCACGTTGGCTGAGGAATAACTATTGGCCCAGATCCTGGGGAGAACTCCCCTGCTCTTTGAAATCGAGTCATTGAATCTTTTACCTCCATCTGAGAGGGCAGACGCAACTTTGGTTTATCAGCACACCAGAAAGATGGCACCTCCAACAGTGCAGCAGTCCCTCAGTGCTGCACTGGGAGCGTCAACTCAGACTTTCTGACGTAGAATAGACAATAGAATCTCTACAGTGCAGAAGGAGCCGTTTGGCCCATCGAGTCTGCACCGACCGTTCAAAAAGACTGCCCTACACAGGTCCAGTTCCCGCTCTATCCCTGTAATCCCACCTAACCTTTGGACACTTGGGGGCAATTTTAACATGGCCAATCCACTTAACCTGCACATCTTTGGAGTGTAGGAGGAAACCGGAGCTCCCGGAGTAAACCCACGGGGAGAACGTGGAAACTCCACACAGACCGTCACCCAAGGCCGGAATTGAATCCGGGCCCTTGGAGCTGTGAGGCAGCAGTGCTGTGCCACCGTGAAGTTCTGCACGAATCTCTGGCGTGGTGCTTGAACCCACAACCCTGGCTTCATTGTGGGAAAGATTTGCAATGATTCCGGGACGAAGTCGCAAGAGAAATTAGATTGTGGGAAGTGATTTAATCTGTCGTTGCAACCTATTGGCTATTAGTCTTGTGAATAAGGACAAGTAAAAGCTCTCTGGTCCACCTAAACACTCTGGGCGTGATCTAACAGAAATGTTTCTAGTGTGTGCAAGTGTTTCGCGATAGCCAATCCGGCGAGGCTATCACCGGTATCTAATGAAAATTAGGGCACTTGATGCTGAATCGGCGGGACCGCGCACGGCAGCTCCCCGCTAGCGAGGGTGAACCACGGTAATCCACTTGCGAGTTGTGACGTGCTCATGTTACTACCATTGCCAATTCCCTATTAGCGATATCCTTCAGCTGTGCAGCCAGAGGCTGCCACGGCCAGTGGGGGTTAAAGTGACCGTCACCACGGATGGGTCTCTGGCCTGGGGCGTTCGGGTGTAGCAGACAGGCAGCAGCTGAAGTTGCCTCGTGTATGGGGGTACACAATTTCAGGGGTGGCATGTTGGACCCGTGGGTGCTGAGCCCCTTGACGCCCCCCCCCCCCGGGCTGACAGCCCGTTAACCAAGGTGGCAACAAGGGGGCCAGTTAGACTGGAAACCGATCGACGTTTGGCACGCTTCCCGATTTCGGACTCTTCCCACGATCTAACCGGCTCGCTCGGATTTGCGCACGGCGCAGCACTAGATCGCCAGATACACACTCCAAACACGACTAAAAGCTGTGTTGTCCTAGGGAAAAACCCAACTCCGTTCTGACTAGGAGTTGGAGATTGTTTTTATTTTAGGGGGGAGTGGGGGATAGTTAAAGTATTAACTTCAATGGTTTGCTTTAAAGTTTAAGTTTAGCGACAATTTCTTTTAATCACGTTTCAGTTTTTACTTGTTTGTAATCGGCTGTTGTAATTTTCTCTTCGCTGGAGCTGTTTTCACGTTTCAAAGCTGAAATAGTTCTTCATTAAAATCTCACCATTTTTAGTAGTGTGTGTTCCTGGGTTTTGTTTGTTGCTGTCCTGAATTTACTATGTTCATAGAATCATTGAATGTATTATAGAATGATTTCAGCACTAAACGAAGCCTTTTGGCGCTTCAAACTTATGTTTGCTGTCTGAAGAGCGATTCTGCTAGTCCCCACCCCGGTCTTTTCTTCCTGTCGCCCGGCAAATGTTTCCTCGTCGGGTGTGTGTCCAATTCATGTGTGAAAGCCACGAGTTGGCCTCCGTCACACTCTCAGGAAGCGAAGTCCCGATCCTAACCACTCGCTGTGTTAAATAGCTGTTCCTCATGTCACCACCGGCTTTTTTGCTGTTTTACCTTCAGTCGCTGTCTTCCGGCTGTCGAATCTTATCCCAAGGGGAGCAATTTCTCTCTCTCTACTCCGTGCGAGCACCTCTTGATAACTTAAAATAATTGTCAATCAAAAAGTTGTCTAACTCCGCTTTGAATATTGTCACGGTCAATTCTAGCCCCACTTGGCCCAGAGTCGTAACACGGGGGTGATGAGATTTTATATTAATACCCGTGGCTTTGGTTGAGGTAAATTGACAAGTCGCCAGGTTTGTAAATTTAAACGCAAGTAACCTTTTTATTATTTACAGTAATTATAATTAAATGGCCAAAAAATACAACTGGCTATCCACTATCTATCTGATTCCCAACCCCTGCCCTTTCTAACCCACCCCCACACCCCACTCTCTAAACACACACAGACAATCACCATGGAGGGGAAAGGGTGGTTGAGAGGTAAACTAAACATTAATAAAAAGAAGAATAAAGGATCTTTGATTCGGGGGGATGTCTTCCAGTTAGTTTCTTTCTCGAGGTTAGGCCTTCAGTTGAATTCTTTCTTCTCCTTCAGTTTGTAATGATCGTCACTGCAGACTCACTGAGAGATGGCAGGTAACCCGGCAACAGACAGAGGGAGAAACACAGCTCCTCTTCCCTCCAGGGTCCAGAGGCTTCTGATCGTTTTCTCTGGCAAGGCTGTCTACTTCACCTGTAGATTCAGGATCATTTCAAGTTTACAGCAAAGACGTTCCAGGCACTCTCTGATGTTAGCAAAATAAAGCCGTTCTTCCAGCAAGAGAGAGAGCACTCGCCTCCTCCCAAGCTCCAAACACCTGCCAAGCCCCCTCGGAAAGCATCACGCAGGAACCAATCACTGGCTGTTGTCGGGCAGGACACTGTCCCTGGGCAACACAGCCAACCAATCGAACCGACTTGCTCCAAAGCTGCTGCATACTATTCACTCAGCGCTGACGAGTCTGACTTCTCCTTTCCAAAACAAGACCTGGGAACACACTGTCCTCCCGAGCAGGCTGCGTCAGCTTGAATCCTCTGCTTAAAGACACCTTCCAACTAAAGGTCCACCGACCAAAGCTAATAAAATGGGAATAAAGAAAATAAACAGGAAAGTCGTATACGATATATCAACGACCCGGCCTCCTCAGCCTTCTGGGGAGGAGAACTAGCAACGCTACGACCCTCTGAGAGAAGAAATTTCTCCTCATCTCCGTCTTAAATGGGAGACCCCTTATTTTTAAACTGTGCGCCCTGGTTTGCCATTCCTCCATGACGGGAAACATCCTCACACCATCTACCCTATTAGCCCCCTTTTATGTTTCAATAAGATCGCTTCTCATTCCTACCTGTTCAACCTTTCCTCGTGACACAAACCCCTCATTCTAGGGATCAGCTTCATGATCCTTCTCTATACAACTAGTACAAGTACACCCCTCAAGGTGACCAAAAGTGTACACAAGCTAATGTCCTGTACAGTTGTAGTAAGACTTCTCTACTCTTATCCCCCACCCCTTTTACAATAAAGATCACAATTCCATTTACCTTTCTAATTACTTGTCCCTGCATGCTGACTTTTTGTGATTCTTGTACAAGGACACCCAGAACACACTGTGCCATTTAAATAATATTCTGCTTTTCTACTCTTCCTGCCCAAGTGGACAACCTCACGGTTTCCCACATTATATTCCACCTGCCAATTTCTTTGCCCACTTTCTGAACCTGTCTCTGCCCCATTGATTTCGAACACGTCTATCAAATCTCTCGACCTTCTCCTCCAAGGAGAACAGCCCTGGCTTCTCTAATCTACCCACATAACTGAAGCCCCATCATCCCTGAAACCACGTGAACAGTTTGTGCACCCTCTCGAGAACCTTCATATCCTTCCTTATGATGTGGTGGCCAAAATTGGACACACTTCTCCAGTTGTGTATTGGAATATATTTCTCATGTTCTTATTCTTTCTTTAGTGTTCGTTGTTTCTGATCCCCGCCAATTCCACTAATTCCTGTTTCCATACTCTTAGCTGGTGGGGTTTTTTTTTTCCATCCCTCTCTCTTTCCTGTGACCAAGATACGTTGCCTCTTCTGTTTGTTCCCTCTGGTTGTTTGTGTGGTTTTTTTTAATTGAATTTTCTCAGGGATTATTTTTCATCTCCTATCACCAGTCCATAAATTCTTATTTCTGCTGAGGGCTGGTGCCCAAAGTCTCTCATGACACTATTCCTTCTCTGGCGTCCTTGTTTCAGAGAGTCAAGAGGACAGCTGATGTTCTGCCCAAATCATCATCCTTCAGACGAAATATCAAGCGTCCTGATGTGGATCCTGTGGTCCGATTTTGAAGAGCAGGCAGTTCTCCAAGGCACCATGGTTGACTATGTATTTCTTAACCAACATCACTTCAAAAAAAAAAATTACTCCTCATCACATTGCTATTCCTGGGAACTTGCTGTGAGCAAATTGGGTGCAGCATTTTTTATTTTTTTTTAAATAATTTTACAGAGATGTGGACTTCAACTAGCTAGATCAGCATTTTTGTTGTCCATCCCTCGTTGCACTTGAGAAGGTGGTGAGGAACTGCTTTCTTGATCCGTTACAGACCCTGAGGTGTAGGTACACCCGTACTGCTGTTGGGGAGGGCATTCCAGGATTTTGACCCAGCGACAGTGAAGGAATGTTCGGCTGGTGTGTGTCCTGGAGGGGAACCTGCAGGTGGTGGGGTTCCCAGGTATCTGCTGCTCTTGTCCTTCCGGATTGTAGTGGTCGTGGGTTTGGAGGATCCTTGGCGAGTTACTGCAGTGCATCTTGTAGATGGTACACATGCTGCCAATGTTAGTCGATGGTGGAGGGTTTGAATGTTTGCGCAAGGGGTACCAATCAAGTGGGGCTACTTTGTCCTGGATGGTGTTGAGCTTCTTTGTTGGAGCTGCACTCATCCAGGCAAGTGGAGAGTATTTCATTGCACTCCTAACTTGTTTGGACAGATTGTGGGGGTCGGGGTGAGTTACTCGCCGTAGGATTTCTAGCCTTTGACCTGCTCTGGTAGCCACAGTATTTATATGGCTGGTCCAGTTCAGTTTCTGATCAATGGTAACCCCTAGGATGTGGATTGTGGGGGATTCAGCGATGGTAATGTCAAGGGGGCAATGGTTAGATCCCCTCTTGTTGGAGATGGTCATTGCCTGGTACATGTGTGGTGCGAATTTAACTTTCACTTGTCATCCAAGCCTTGTATCTCTGACTACAAGTTAATTCACTGGCCGTAAAGTGCTTTGAAACGTCCTGAGTTTGTGAAAGGGACTGTATAAATGCAAGTCTTTCACATCCATGAAGATCAGAGAAAAATATAACCCCCAATAGTGATCACTTTAACACCTAGTCCAAGTGTCTAGTTAATCTTTTTCTCCTCCATTCCTTTTACAGTAAGTGCATACAGTAACTCTGCCATTTTCAATATTATTTTATCTGGTAAAGAAAAATTATCAAGGAAAATGACTCTATTTTAATGCCCCAATGATATTTCTCCAGGGTTTCACACGGCAGTGTCCTGGAGATTGATCTTCAATCCTTGGGAGACTCCAGGCTGATCATGGGGGGTTGGCGACCCTATTTGGAATTAGCTCATATCAATCATGGTTCTGCAAAAATAATGCTGCCAATGAAAGACAAAGAGGCCCATCTAGATCAAACAATAACTCGGGCATACCACTCAATACAAACTCCGGTGAAGAGAGAATCATTAACAGATGGCCTATCCTAACTTACTTCAGAAATGTTTACTACAGCTGAATCTTCAAAAAATATTTTTGAGCAAATTCGGGGGGGAAAAAGAGAAATCCAACAAACAAACTGACTGACTTGTTTATCAAAAGTGGGAGCTTCCTGTTGCCAAGGAAACCTGGTGTTAGTCTCCATGGAGAGACATTTTGAAAAAAATAATTTCTTTTTGACTGTGTTGCAGACATCACTTAATTAAGATGAAAGCTCAACTCCATAATAACCATTAGAATGTACCATTGATGCCTCTTCAATGCAAGAGGCAAGTTGAGGGCAACTCCTGCTCACTGAGGACGGCAGGGTGGCGCAGTGGTTAGCACTGCAGCCTCATGGCGCCGAGGTCCCAGGTTCGATCCCGGCTCCGGGTCACTGTCCGTGTGGAGTTTGCACATTCTCCCCATGTCTGCGTGGGTTTCGTCCCCACAACCCAAAGATGTGCAGGGTAGGTGGACTGGCCACGCTAAATTACCCCTTAATTGGAAAAAAAATGAATTGGGTACTCTAAAGCCCCTAGTCGCCACATTCCGGCGCCTGTTCGGGTACACCGAGGGAGAATTCAGAATGCCCAATTCACCTAACAGCACATCTTTCGGGACTGTGGTAGGAAACCGGAGGAAACCCACGCAGACACTGGGAGAACGTACAGACTCCGCACAGACTGACCCAAGCCGGGAATCGAACCTGGGACCCTGGCGCTGTGAAGCCACAGTGCTAACCACTGCTAGCGTGCTGCCCACATGTTACATGAGTTTGTCCTCATTGCTCGGCGTAGATCCTGAGAGAAATATTATAGGGTATTTAAAATAAAATCTTTTTTTTTTTCTTTGAACACTTCTGGTTATGTAGTTCTTACAAAACCACCTTACACAGGTGATGGGTGTCTGATTTAAAGTCCAATTGACTGATGGTCATGAATCATCCAATCAGGAAGCCAAGAGTCTATTCACTGTCCAATTGGCTGTAGGTGAGAATGGACAGATTGGCTGACCAATAGCAGGAGTGTGAAGGCGGGGCAGCTCGAGGCAGGAAGACAGGTGATGTAGCTCCAGGAATACATTGAACCAAAGTTGGCAACCAGAAAAACATGCCTTTTGCAGCCGTTATGAAATAAGCTGCTTAAAGCTGTCAACTTTTTTTTTATTGAGTGGGACAGCGAGTGCAGTATGTCTGCAGCAAATAATCTTTTTTCTTTTCCATATGTGCTTTGCAAAGAAAATTAAGCTCTGCACAAGGATCTTTGATTTGACAGCACAGCAGTCACTCCTGGTTTAAAAAGCACCTTCAGCGTTTGTTAGGAATGAGAAAGGGAGTTTGTGAACTTGTTTCCAGTGGCAGGAGGATTGGTAACCAGAAGAGACAGATTTAAGATAATTGGTAAAAGTGTTAGAGAGGAGATGAGACTTTTAAAAATTCAGTGAGTTGTCAGTGATGTGGAATGCGCTGCCTGATCGGGGTGTTGGAAGCGTATTCAGTTGTAACTTTCAAAAAGGTAATTTGATTTATGCTTGAAAATAGGCATTTTTAGGGCCGTGTTGAAAGGGCTGGCACAGGTGCGATGGGCTGAATTACCTCCTTTCTGTGCTGTGTGATTCAATAATGGTGGTAATCTGCCCCTGACACTACCTGAATCATGCCCTTTGCACAGCAGAGTCGATGCAACAATAACTTGTATTTATTCAGCATCTTTTTTAAAAATATATATTTTATTCAAATTTTTCGGCCAAACAAAACAATACAAAGGTTTTCCCTTTTTACAACAAAAAAACAATATAAATAACAGTAACTGTTTTACCAAGTAGATAAGTAATATACAAACTAAATGGCAACTGCCATAACAAAAATAACTCTCCAGATACTAAAATCAAACAATCCAATATACATAACCAAGTGCAAATATCTATACAAAAACCACCCCTGAGGACCCACCCGAGCCCTCCCCCCCCCCCCCCCCCCCCCCTCTCCCCCCTGGGTTGCTGCTGTTACCTTCCCATTTCCTTTCTAATGAACGGTTGCCACGGCCTGGTGAACCCTTGAGCCGAACCCCTTAGTGCGAACTTTATCCGTTTTTATTCCGCATCTTTAACCATGGGTTGCCCCAAGGCACCTCAAGAGTATTATCAAACCAAGCTTGGTCAAAGGAGCAGTCTTGCAGGAGGAGGGGGAGATCGAGAGGTGAAGGAGTTTAGCGAGGGAGTTCCAGAGCTTTGGATCTAGGCATGGCCACCAATGGTGATACAATCAAATTCGGAGATTCAAAAGTGGCCAGTGTTGGTGGAGCGCGGATATCTCTGATTATCCTGGAACTGAAGGAGATGACAGAGATTGGGGAGACAAAATTGCGGAGGGATTTGAAAACGAAGAGAATTTTAAAATGCTTATCCAAATGCTCATTCATCAAATTGTTGAATGCACTCTTTATTTCGGGTAGACCCATGGAGGCAGTTCTAGACTTTTTGGGGGTGAGACCAATGGAAAGATGAGGTTATTGAGTAGAGATCAATGTTTGCTTATGTTTCTGAACACGCGTCTTCCTTTAATTAACAAATACATAAATTACACTCAATATTTGATTTTCGAATGTGCCTAATGTAGTAGAGGCATAGAATTTAAAATCAAGGAAATAATGGTGAATGTTTATACAACAGTGGTTTGTCCTCATCTGGGGTATTGTGTCCAATTCTGGGCACCCTAGGCAGCATGGAAAGGTGTGCGAGAGGATGCCGAAAGGCTCTGCGACAATGATTCCAGGGTTGTGGAACTTCAGTTATGTGGATACATTGGAGAGGCTGAGCCTTGAGAGAAGAGAAGCTCAAAGGGCTTCGATCGTGAAGTTCAAAGCCTTGAGGAATCTCAAGATGGGGTAGATGGGGTGAAACTGGTCCTGACAGTGGGAAGATCAAGAATCCGAGGACACCAATTTAGGATGATTGGCAAAAGGCCCAAAGGGGACATGGCAGAAAATCTTTTTTTAACCCGCGAGTGGTTAAGATCCGGAAAGCACTGTCCGAGAGTGTGGTGGAGACCAATCTGATCGTGGCTTTCAAAACGAAATCGGGTAACTGTCTGGCGGAACAAAATTGCAGGTCTGAGGGAAAAGGAGTGGGGTTGGGCGTGTTGTCGTCGAGAGCTGACACAAACACAATGAGCAGAATGCCCCCCTGTGAAGATTCTATGATCCCATAATTCCAATGTGGAATTGGGCCCAACTAATGTTAGTAGGAGCAACAGGAGGCCCTTCGAGCCCACTCTGCCATTCATTATGATTATGGCTGATCATCCAACTCGATAGCCTGGACCTGTCTTCCCCACATATCCTTTGATTCTCTTCACCCCAAGTTCTACATCTAATTCCTTCTTGAAGATGTACAATGGTTTGGCCTCAACTGCTTTCAGTGGTGGAGAATTCCACAGGCTCACCACTCTCTGGGTGAAGAGATTTCTCCTCATCTCTGTCCTACGTGGTCTACCCCGTATCCTCAGACTGTGACCCCGGGTTCTGGCCCTCCCCTGCCACCGGGAACATCATTCCTGCATCTACCCTGTCCGGTCCTGTTAGAATTTTCTCGGTTTCTATGAGATCCCCCCCTCATTCTTCCGAACTCCAGCGAATATAACCCGACCGACTCAATCTCTCCTCCTACAACAGTCCTGCCAACCCAGGAATCCGACTGCTAAACCTTCTCTGCGCTCCCTCCACAGCAAGAACATCCTTCCTCAGGCAAGGAGATCAAAGCTGCGCACACTATTCTTGCCGGCCCTCACCAAGGCTCTGTATAACTGCAGCAAGACAACCCTGCACTCTACAATTCCAATGTGGAATTGGGCCCAACTAATGTAGTAACGTAAATGTCATCAATGTATTGTTTATCTATTTCCTGTGACTCAATCTGTTTGCTCCTCTACTGGTAAGGATGTAAATTGGCACGAATTTATATTTGTCGGCTGTGTGTTTTTCTTTAGATCTCACGATCTAGCCTCTATTTTAGGGGGGAAAAAGGTCAGTTTGTGCATTTTATGGTTGAAGGAGCAAATCCTTGTTTGCAATGAGCATAATTGATGACATCTCATTAACCCAAATGAGGATGCTGAATTAAAGCCACAGGGACAACAATAGCTAAATGAAATTAAATGTGTGAGAAATTAGGACGAGGCAGTTTAGGAATGGCTTGCTTCCCACATTTTCCTCGTGTCAGCTCGCTCCCCACGCAGTGAGTGGTTGTTGCTGCACATTCCGTGGGAGTGCCGCTGCATTGTGGCAGAGGCCGAAAGTGTGTAAGTAATAACCCCGTCAGGCTCATTACCTCTCTCAAAATGGCCAGTGTTTGGCAGAGCAAAGGCAGGAGACGGCGGACTGCATCCCTCCCGAGGTGAACTCCAATCTGAGGAGACTGAAATATTCTAATTTTCCAGGAGGAACGAGCGATTGTCAGGACGTTGTGAAGCTTAAGTTTACACGTCACAATGGTGACACTGTCCTTGGGGTGCCTCGTTGCCGGGAAAATCCCAGGTACAACCAAATGGCTGTCACGCAAATCTGGACAGGTATTGCGCAAATCTGGACAGGTGGGAAAGTATTTCTTGGCGGTGGGGGTGAAAGTAGGGTGGGGTAGGGGGTGAAGTGGGTAGGCAGCTCTCCATTCTCCCTCAGTGGCTCATACAGTGAATGGGGTGGGAGAGAGCCGTTACACACTGCTCCATATCCAGCCTCTGTTGAGCTTAGCTAATCACCACCAAGGCAGGCTGAGGGCAGCACCATCAGTACAGGGGTGGAGATCAGGAGTTGCATCGATTAAAATTCATTGATGGGAGACACCATCTATGGGCTTCTGAGAAATCTCTGAACACTCATCACCACCACAGGATCACATTGTTTGTATATTATACATCCGCTGCTGTCGCTGCCTCTGGACAATTGATGAACACTTTGCTCCTGGATATGTTTGATATTTGTAGAAGTTCAATATAAAGCATGCAGCTAGTTTATGACCGTGATTAGGGCAGCACGGTAGCACAGTGTTTAGCATTGTTGCTTCACAGCGCCGGGGTCCCAGGTTCGATTCCCGCCTTGGGTCACTGTCTGTGCGGAGTCTGCACGCTCTCCCCGTGGCTGCGTAGGTTTCCTCCCACAAGTCCCGAAAGACGTGCTGAATTCTCCCTCTGTGTATCTGAACAGGCACCGGAATGTGGCGACTAGGGGCTTTTCACGGTAACTTCATTGCAGTGTTAATGTAAGCCGACTTGTGACGATAAAGATTATTATTATTACTTCCAGCTTATTCAAAGGAAGCAGAGGACTAGGACAGTATGGTGGTGCAGTGGTTAGCATTGTTGCCTCACGCCGCCGAGGTCCCAGGTTCGTTCCCGGCTCTGGGTCACTGTCCGTGTGGAGTTTGCACATTCTCCCCGTGTTTGCGTGGGTTTCGCCCCCACACCCCAAAGATGTGCAGGGTAGGTGGATTGGCCACGCTAAATTGCCCCTTAATTGGAAAAAATGAATTAGGTACTCTAAATTTATAATTTGAAAAAAAAGAAGCAGAGGACTGATGATTGGCCTATCTTGTATCTGTGTTTAGGAGGGGAGGTCGAACATGTCCAGAGCTATAAGAAAATCAATTTAACACTCTCTTTCTAATCAGAAAAATAATGGCATCCCTACTGAAGGAGAAAATTAAGAAACGTGGAAATACAATAATGAATAGTCAACACTGATCTCAGAAAGAAAAGTCTTGCTTAATTTTAAAAACATTTTTTTACCCAATTCTTTTTTTTCCCCCCCAATTAAGGGGCAATTTAGTATGGCCAATTCATCCAACCTGTACCTCTTTTTGGGTTGTGGGGGTGAGAGCCATGCAGACATGGGGGAGAATGTGCAGACTCCACATGGACAGTGGGCCGGGATCAAACCCGAGTCCTCGGTGCCGTGTGGCAGCAGTGCTAACCACTGTGCCACGGTGCTGCCCCTGAAAGTCTTGCTTAATTGACCTCGTTGATTTCCCTTAAAGAGGTTATGGCTTTATTAATCTGTCGCTACTTTTTAATGATTTGTGCAAAAATATTCGCAGATGCCCCTGGAAGGAGAGATTGAACAAAGGTAATGTGGTAGATGTAGTATATCTAGAATTCCAGAAGACCTTCAGAAAGATACCAAGTAATAGATTAATGAATATGGTAAGGCCATGTAGTATATGTGGATGGTGGCAGAATGGGTTGTTAGCTGACTGCAAGAGAACTAACAGAGAGGTAAAGTAATGGAAAGTTGGATTCCCCAAGGATCCGAGCTGGGACCACTTGGCAAAATGTTTTTGACTTTGAAATGAGAAACACGATTTCTAAATTTGAGGAGAACACCATTTTGTGGGGAGGTGGTCAACATTGAGGAGGACTGGGCCAATTTAGAGCGACATTAACAAACGTGCAGAATGAAGCATATCATTGGCAAACTGATTTCATTATAAATGGGCGGCACTCGTTTTGATAAGAAAAACAATGTAGTCAGTTGTTATTTGGAAAATAAGAACCCATGTTTAGGGGCTGTTTTAGCACAGGGCTAAATCGTTGGCTTTGAAAGCAGACCAAGGCAGGCCAGCAGCACGGCTCAATTCCCGTACCAGCCTCCCCGAACAGGCTCCGGAATGTGGCGACTAGGGGCTTTTCACAGTAACTTCATTTGAAGCCTACTTGTGACAATAAGCCATTTTCATTTCTTTTTTTTTTCCAAATGGGAATGAGAAGCAATGGGGTCTGGGAGTATGTTTACACAAATCATTAAAAAGCGGTGACAGATTAAAAAAGCCATAAAAGCAAATCAAACACTCCGGTTTATTTCTAGAAAAATAGAATTTAAAGTACAGAGGTTTACTTCTATCGTATTATAGTGCCGTATTATAAGAAGGCTAACGAGGCACTGAGAGAGGATTCAAATACGATTTACGAGGACAATATTGGAACTGTGAGCTATAGGAGAGGAAGAGAAGGCCAGGTCTCTTTCTTTTTATAAAGAGAGGCTGAGAGGTGACCTGATGAAAGGCTTTTAAAATGCTGGAAGATTTTGGTAGGGTGGGCTCGGAGAGTCTAGTGAGGAAGAGCAAGTCTGAGAATATCAATAAAAGACAGTAGCCAACAAATCCAATAGGAAATCAGGAGAAACGCCTTTTCCTAGTGAACGCTGATAGTGTGGAACTCACTACTGCGAATGTGGTTGAGGTGAGTGGCCTAGATCCATTTAAAAGGGAACTAGACAAGCAAATGAGGGGAGAAAGGAATAGAGGGTTATACTGATGGAGCTTGAGGAGAAAGGCTGGGAGGAGGATTGGGTGGTGCAAAAACACTGGTATGGATTGGTTAGACTAAATGTCCTGGCTAGGTGCTGTAAGGTCCAGGTAATGCATGTTCAATATTTTAAGCAAGTCGACGATACACTCTTGATATACAAAAAGCTCACCTGAGATGATTGAGACTTTAATTTATTTTGAAAGACCTTGGATAGTAGCCTTAATCATTCTTGATCAATCACAAGGCTTTTATAATGTGGATGCACCTTGATCTCAATCACTCTTAATGAGTTATGTTCTAAATAATTTATTTCCATAGTGGAAAGCTATGTGTCATTGTCATTATAGAAGTGAGGCCAGGTAGCTCTGGTTGAATGAATCCATTGTTTACTAATTCAGGGCAGAATAATTTGTGTCAGATGAACTGTCTGTCTCGAATGGAGTAGTATTAGGCTTATTTGTAGTGTGTATGTTACTGAGAAGGCTTTATAATCCCCTTATAAATTATGTTCAAAGCTTAAACAGGTATCTTGGATTTCTTCTCTCGACTTCTCAACTTCAGAACTCTCATCCTTGTTTCCCCATCCTTCCATTAGTTTTCTCCCCCTCTATTTTGCCTAGTCCACACCCCATGAGATCAATGTGTGCCCCTCCCAGAGTCTTGCACGTCCCCTGAATTTCATTGCTCCACTGTTGGTGACTGTTTAGGTCCTTGCTTGTTTAGGTCCTAAGCTCTGGGATTCTCTCTCTAAAACCCATCAACCTCACAAGTCACCTTTTAAGATGCTCCCTAAAACCTACGTCTTTGACCGAGTTTGGTTAGCTCTCCCGATACCTCCTGTGTGCAGCTTGGTGTTGTGGTTTGCTTGATAGTCCCTAGGTTGGGACGGGGTCAAAAGAGCATTGGGGGGGTGCTGAAAGGGAGCAGTGGGAAAGATCAGGGTTGCTGGACAGAATGGTGCCCTGATCTGCGAGGAACCTTTCTCGCCTAGCAGGAAATCCCTCTTGGTGCGGTCTCGGTAGGGAGAAACACCCCAAGGCCGGAACAAAACGAATAAACGCAGTTGGATAGCGGAGCCTTTTTAACATAGACATGGAATTTACAGTGCAGAAGGAGGCCATTCAGCCCATCGAGTCTGCACCGGCTCTTGGAAAGAGCACCCTACCCAAGGTCAACACCTCCACCCTATCCCCATAACCCAGTAACCCCACCCAACACTAAGGGCAATTTTGGACACTAAGGGCAATTTATCATGGCCAATCCACCTAACCTGCACATCTTTGGACTGCTTTGGACAGTTTTTGACACTGCAGCTGCTGGGGAACACCCCGCTAAACACGTTGCTCAGCGGTCGAGGCCGCTGAATCGCGCATAGTGCCTTTGAATACTTTTAAGGCAGATAGATTCTTGATTAACAAGGGGGTGAAAGGTTATGGGTGGGGGAGGCAGGAAGGTGGGGTTGAGGTTACAATCAGATCAGCCGTGGTATTGAATGGTGGAACAGGCTCGAGGGGCCGAGTGGTCTCCTCGTGTTCCTAGTTCGTATGTCACATAATCCTCTGAATGGTCTTCGGACATTGTACACTATAGAAGATGCTACATTAATACAGGCTGTTCCCTGGTTCACTTGTCCGAATTATATGTTCTGTATGGTCCAGATTAATTTTTTTC